>NW_017257184.1:438973-634577 GCF_001594055.1 Mycetomoellerius zeteki
TTATATATATATATATATTTATATATAACAATTCGTAAAAAATTCATAATTTTTTCAAATTTGTACGAACTGAACATTGACAGATTGATTGGAATATGCACTACCAAATATCGACATTAATATTTCTCCCGCCAATCGGAGGCAACATGTTTTATAATTATTCCGATAAACATTTCGAAAGTACGCAAGCGTAACTGTTAATGTAAACAACGTGTTTCCCGATTTGCTCTCCTATCTTCTTCTGTCTAGCGAAGTAGAAACTGTACGCATGTTCCCAGCGAGTGGTATACGCGGCGCGAATGCACAATGAGCCGTGGCGCGGCGGCCGATTGGTTGCTGCTGCGGGCATTCATCGCCTTTCGGATTGAAACTCCGTCCGGTAATATTTTCCCGCGGGCGAACTTGATTAAAGCGCGGCGTACTGGCCTTTTAAACGAGCAAACAGTGACTGCACCGCAGCATGCGGCTACGACAGCGAGGTGCAGCGATGGCCGCAGAGGCACTAGCAGCTGGTGGCGCGAAGTAAGCAAATGCAATTTTATGCCTCAGTTTTTCTCATTTCACTCCTGTCGTCGCGCGCTGCGCCAACTCGCCCCGCACCACCAAATATCTTCCTCAGGAAGAGCCTCCGATCTTCCAGACCTTTTCCCGCTTGTACCGCATCTTCTTACGGGGAAATGAATTCCTCGGTAAAGTGCCCGCCACGTACGAAATATATATTAATATCTTCGATGCACAACACAATTCTTTACTCTGTTCTGTGCGTGTGCCTGTATTCTGTGTTGGCTATTCTTTTCGCAATTGCTTCGCTTTTTTGTTGTATAATTAAATAAAAATTATAGATGTTTTATGTTTTATAAAATACAAAATATATAAGGAGAGTAAATGTTGAAGTTTATTGTTATTAGTAAGATTATCAGTGATTTGATAATAAAATTATTTATATTTGTAGTTTGATTCATTCAAATTTTATTTAGGTTTATTAAATTTAGAAATAAATTATTTTACAAATATCTCAAACAATAAAAGCAAGCGCGAAATTGAAACGAAACGGTATACCATATATATATATTTTACGCGATAAATGTCAGCCTACGTCGGAAAACATATTCAATACTGTGAGAAATAAGAGAATATATCGTATATTTGTCGGAAACGCGTATGTCTATATGGAATTTTGATATGCAATTTGTAAAATTTGGGATTTCATTCAGTAGCATGATTTATCGGAGATGTAACTTGTTTGCATTGGATTTAGCATAGAAAATTCGCATTCGCGAACGTGTGGAGTGACCGAAATGATGAAATGAAAGAATGCACGTAACAGGCGTATTACGTCGCTACCGGCTACGTGCGAATGTCGAGCGTCGTCCGTGTCAGTTACGTTGTGATATTTGACACACTTTTTTTGAAAGCATCTGCCACGTCTGCTTTCATATTTATGCGTTATTTCGAAACTGAGTTGAAACAAATAATTTCTATATTCATTTAATTGTACGATAGGTGTTTCAATAATATGTTATTTACAAAAAATTTCGAAATTGAAATCGTAAGAAAAATTTTTTTATCGTTCTCGGCATAAGCTCCACCTCACAAACATGTATTAATGTGTATACTTTAATTCTGGAAAAGGATTTTTGAATCTGTGAAAGAGGAAAAAAGTATTTGTTATATGAAAATTACGATTTAGTTAGTAATACAGACAGTTTTAGGATCCCCTTAAATGTTCGTACCGTTATTGAGAGCAAACCGCCAGACGGAAAAGCATTTTCTTTTCTCTTTCTCTTTGGTACTATTAAACGATTCCCGCGTTGAACGTCCGCTATAATATCTCGGTGTCACTTTTGCCAGGACAAAGGCAGTGCTCTTGTAAATGTGCCCGGTCTTATTAACGGACTGGTTCTTTCTGGGATCAGTGAGGAGCCGCGAGCGATGAACATTTTTATTGCATTACTATACAGATATCATTCCCCGCTCCAAATGTGGCTTTGCATGCATCTCAAAGTAAGTCGAATAATCAGATTAACGACCACTTAGTGTAATTTTAGCATCTGTCTGTTAACGAAATGCACTCAGATTGAGTTCACTGTGTTACTTTATGTCTCCGCTATAATACGAGGAATTGCGCAAGATCTTCATATTGATCTGTCAATCTGTCGCGATTAAGATAAGCACTTCGTATAAAATTTATGAATATATATAATATATATATACACACATAGCGTGTTTGAAAATATGTAACATTTGCTCCTTTGATTGTCATTTTTATTATTTTATTTTAAACGTGTGTATAGCATAAAAATGAGAACACGCGCGCGTATGAATATTTTTGTTATTAAATAATTATTTGTGGATTCTTTCTCAGTGTAAATCAATAATAGTGATCGTCAGGAGATAGTAACATAATTGGCTCGACACAGATAAAATATTATCTCTTATTGACTTCTAATGAATCATTGAACCTGCGCCTGTGCTGAAATTAATGCCATCTAAAAGCTTTGATGGAGATATTAACATCACGCATCGATATATTAGCATACGATTGATGACACATTTGGACGGATTCTAGGAATACCCTAACAATATGGTCGATATCTCGACATCGACATAGTTGTTTTCGTTATCGTACAATTTCACATTAATGTTTGATAAATAATCTGCTATGCTTATTTGCATGTTAAGGATTATTTTTGAGCATGTCATTTAATGTATGCTGCTTCATTATTCATCTTCTTTCTCTTGTCGTATTCTGTGACATAGATTTATATTGTATTTATCACTAATTATGCCAGATTGGCAGGTGGAATGACTTTTATTTAATTTTGTAGTAATTTTTAATAATCCGTACATTTATGGAAGTCTAACTAAAAATAAAACTGAAAGCTATTAACCCTTCATAGTCATACTTCTAAAAAGCCACACGATGGTTACTCTGGATTTAAATGACCCGACCCATCTTTAAAGTATTACTAAATCAACAATATTAGTTGCAATGATTTAAAAAAAAAATACAGTATATAATTTCATTCTTTAAGAACAGTGGCATTTTTGTGAAAAATTTAATTTTAACACTAAAAAAAATCGTAAACATGTATTAGAATTTAGCGTGAAAGTTACATATACATCGTTTTTCACGCTAAATTCTAATACATGTTTACGATTTTGTTTTAGTGTTAAAATTTTTCACAAAATGCTCGTGTCAGTGTGACCATGAAAGGTTAAATGTTTTGAGGTTTCTTTTTGTATTGAATTTTATTTGTACTGAAGTTATAAAAAATTTGTTATTTAACAAGAAGAAACTCAGAATATATTTTGGCTAAAAAATACTTTTATTTTAATTAATAATAAAAGTGTTGAAAGGGGCTACGAACCATAAGAAAACAATATTTAAATAAAAGATATAATATAATTAATAAGAACTAAACAAAAAATAATACAAACGGCGTTTCTCTCTCTCTCTCTCTCTTATTTTAACTTTCTTATTTTGTAACTGTTATTTTAAATTTTATAAATACCATAGTATGGTACGCAGTAACGCGAAGTCCAAAACATGCTCTCGTTTGTGAGCAAGTGCTTATCGCATATTACCAGGACGATACTGGGGAGACATTTTAATGCACCGTCATCTTTCGGATGGTAGTCCACTTTTTTTCGACTATTGTACGTGCAACATGAATGCGCAAGAGTACACGCAGGAGAGCGACGGAAGGGGAGTCGCAAGATTTGAGCTTGAAAATGGTATATGACTATGATGGTCTGTTGTATATTTCAAGATCTACTTGTAGACCGATATATGGGAGATGCTTGTCGTGATTCATATACGTACATCGTAACAAGCGCACATAATACATCGCTATTCTCATATTGTGTAAAATTATATTTTGTATCATATTACATTCTCATGTTCTGTGAAATATTCTAGTCTATAATGTATTTTATAAAATATCTTAAAGCCGCATTATTCTAATAATGCCTCTCTATATGATGTTAACATCATAGTCGATATATCCAAATTATAGCCACTAACGCTTTAACAGTTTTACAGATCTTGAACTTATTAAATTACGTAGATGTTGTGAATATTAAAAATAGTCAAAAGACATTTAAATTCAATATAAATGCAATCATAAACTTCTATTTAAAAAATCATTCTTACGGCGTCGATATGTATTTGATTTTTTGCCTGTGTCGAATCTATATATATGTTTCTTTTATTGTTTTTATAATATATAGAATGAATCTCATTATGTTCAATTATAGGTTTTAATAATTTTGGTATTTTCCTGATTCAGTATTACAAATGATTGCATTTATTTGCTCTTTTATGTCATCAAACATAATATAATTGTTTCTTTATACTAATATACCTTTTTTTGTTACAGGTATGTAATTGATTCTCTCACAAGTATCGCTGCTATCTCGGTGAGTTTTAAAATAATCTTCTATAATCAACTAAATAGCCAGGCTATTTGATATCTTAAGTAACGGGATGCTATAAGAGAAAAATATAACAAGAGAGAGTGTTCAAATATCGAGAAACATTATTGGTTGATTTTATCACCTTTATATCTACAGTTATTAATATAAAGAACATAATTTTGTTATTTTTATATCTTTAGCCATTTATCAAGAGTGTATTTACTTAACATATTTAATGTTTAATTCGAAATTTTGTATACTTATATCGAAAATTAAATACATTGAATTCTCCAAACAATTAGAACTTAAATGTATATTTTTGAAACAATATGAAAATTCTTTCATATTTTTGTTTTTATGTAAGTTCTGCATTTGTTAACAATATTATCTTATATCTTTAAGTAACAAGTCCTTATATCTATGTAGATAATGTCATATATGTATTTTACATCGATATCTGATTATTGGATGCGGTCAATTTGACGTGTCCTATCACCTTTTAGAAAGACGTGCGAGGTCGATGGTACTCGAACACGAGGACAAGATATTTCATCCCTATAACTCTTTCATTCGCTTTTTTTGTTCAGTCCTTGGATGCAACCCTGTCCCCTCGACCGCCGTGCCACTTTAAGACAATGCATTTCCTATTCCATCTATCTGTTTTCCGCGTGAGAAACTTAAATGCCATCGATAAAATATTACGTCGACACACTTACATAGGAGACTTTTTACGACTTACAGAGTCGTAAAAAGAATGTTTAAGTAGAAAAAATGATTACCATTTCAACAGGAAAATTAATTAACGACAGCAATGGAGGGTAAAAATCCTTTTTTTGTTTTCCTGTTCAAAAACAATCTATTTCTTTTCGTCAAGAAGAGAAACGTTAAAGTATCTATATTGAAAAGTTAATAGTTTATATTTACATTTCCGGTGAAATTATAAATTTTAAACATGAATTTTAAAGTGACAACTAACTTGTATAAAAAAAACTGAAAAAGACCGTTATCTAAAGTTGTTGCATTTAAGAACATGTTATAATTATCAATATTAATTTGGTCAATAAAATTTCTTCTCGACTTCCATTCGAAATAATTTTCTCATAATAGCAACAATAAGTCGTACTCGCGTTACTTTACTCGATAAAATAATTTACTTCACGAAGAATATTACAGAGAAACAGTAACAATTTGCTCCGGCAATTTTCATGAAATGGCACAAAAATTATCACTTTTATCTTTAAGAAAATTGCAACTGTCAGCGAAGTACAGTATTGTCTTTAAATTCCTATCATTACTCTAATTTCTACGTTATAGATGTAATAAATGCTTAAATATTCTTACGCATTATTCTTTAATTGAATTTTTAAACTTATATTGGCTCCTTTTATCTTTATTTAAAAAATATTACTTAGAAGATATATATATATATGCAATTCGAAATTAAAATATTTTCTGAAATTAATATGATTATCAAAATGAAAAGTCGATCGACTTCCTACATATTTTAATATTATATATTTTAAGAGAGATTAGTAAAAATTGATTTTATCATATTTTTATTTTAATGCTAATAAAGAAAACATATTTATTATGCACGCTATGCACAGACTTGTGTAATATGTCGAAATTTGGAAATGATGGCTGTTAAGAGAATAGTAGACAGAAAATTCTCAAGGAGTTAAACGTTGCGAAGCTGATTCTTGAGGAAAAAAAATAGACGTTGGCAGCTTGACGAAAGGGCATCTAAACAATGTAATTTGTCGGTTCTAGAACAGTGAGATCCATTAATTCACAAAATTAGCCGGATAAATCGAGAGCAGGAACGGTAGAAATCTTCGAGTGGATAACAACCGGCCGCCGGGCGAACGTTGCAAAGAATGCTCTGCTACCATTATTAGTTCGAAGAAAATGCCGAATCACCGTGCTTTCAACGCATTCTTTCGTTAGATGAGAAATTTACTTTCTTGCAGCTTAGATACCAAACGAGAATATACGATAAATCGTGACTGCACTTGAAAGTTACAAATGAAAATCGTCGTACAATAAATTAGCCCGCTCTCTAATTGCCTGCTGGTATGTCCTCGTTTATTTTATGATAGTGCAACAAGCTTTGCAATTATCTGATTCACTTAATTCTTTCTTATTTGTTTCAACATTTTATGTGATTTATTTGGTTTGACGAACTTTATAATTGGATTGTAAAAGATTATACTCATGAAAAAGGTAGCTGTCATAGCTCTGTATAACAGATGTATAATGTAGTATTTTTTTTATTAAAAATTTTAAAATTTTATCAAAGATTAGAATCACCAATAATTCAGTGATTTTGACAGACGGTATTTTGAGTGTATTATAAATCAAATTTTATATGAACTATGAGGTGGAATAATAACATACTTGTTTAGATTTTAAGAAAGTTGATAAGAAAGTTTTTTTTTTATCAAGATTCCAAATTCATATCGCGCAAGATGTCTATAATTCACAGGTCGTACCGAATCTTAATAAAGTCCTTTTTGCGCGGATTTCAAGCGTCAAAAACTCATGAAAGTAGTAAAGTTAATTAGCCGCTTGCAACACAAACGGTGCTCTACATCAAACGATGCCTTAATATCATTCCGCAACGCAGTAGAAATTAAAGCTTTGGAGAGAATAAGGGGGCATAAACATTTTTAAACGATAGAGTTCTGCGCCGCTGTCTTTTACGATTGGCGTTCTCAAACGATGATATTAAAGATTCTCTCTATGTCGCTCGACATTCGATTCGTGTCACGCGCGATCAGTGTAATTCCGGATTTATTCTATTTCGTGAAATTTTTTTCTAATTATATGTTTAATTTATTGTATTCTGAATACGCGTATTTAACTTATAACATTTCGAAATACTGACTTCTGAAGTATATTTTGTACAAGCAATGTTCCTTTACCCATTCAATAGATAAAAAGTCGCACATTAAAATGATTGAGAGATATAATACTCTTCGACCTATTCTATTACTTCTTTATTACAAATCGTCCGAAGACAAGACCGTATATTAAATTCTAATTTCAGTGCGCTTTCGTTCGATGCAGACTGTGCAGAACAATCGAATTAAAATCAGAATTCTCTGGCATGTTCTTTACTATATAATGATCAGACATACCGCAGGATGGGGATTTCTCGAATCGAAGAACGATACAGGGCAGAGAACTCCCTTAGCTATAAATCCTTATTTCAATATCCATACGGAAATAATTAATGCCAATGCGTACAAGTTTGAGTGCGCACACTATACCTTGTACTCCTCATAACGAGGGCGCGATGGCATATATATATGCCGATTGTTCTCACGTTTCGTCGAGCACCTTCCCCAGCGGAATTGAAATTAATTTCCCGCATTTTATAATACAATCGCACCGAGACCCATCATACAGCGATTTATAACGGCAATATTTTAAAATTCAACGAAACGAAGGCGTCAGAATCTGTAAAATTGCTGGTCTCAGTTAAGCTGTTGTACGGTCATGCGAATGTTTGTATTATACAGAGAAAATCTACAAAAATATTGTCTCTGTGTTCTGGAAAGTAACTTTCTTGCTTTTTGTAAAGTTTTCGTTAATGTGTACAATTCTTTGCTTTTATAAATGTGGCTATTATTACATAATATGGTATACCTTATACAATATTGTAATCTAATTAAATCTTATTTTTATTTACGTAAAAGATTGTTAATAATGAAAGGAACGTTTTTTTCGGTTTATATGCAATTATTAAAGAAAGAATATAAAAAATATATATGTACGTTCTTTTGTCATGTACGAGGCCTGTTCATCGAACGAAGGGGCTTTTCCCTTCATCCGTACGTTATCGATGCTGTTAAAAGTAGCCGATCGATCATACTTCTTTTTGTATTGATACCTGAACTTTTATTTTACATTAAAAGTTACCCTTTCCGCTTTTAGAGACCATACTTTACATCATTCTGTAGTAAAACGCCTTATTATAACTTCGAACCATTTCGCTTTCGACATAATCGTAGTGTATATACATATACAGGCTGTATTTCGTATTTCACAGGAACTTCGATGGAAGTGCAACTCGCTAAACTAAGAGTATCTTGATTCTATTGTATTTTGAAGTTTTGTACGACGTCGAGTGTTTCTTCATGCTTTAACTTTTTGTAGTTTACTACAACTTTAAAACGACATTGTACTTCTCTTTTACAATTGCAAGACCAGTAAGGAGTATTTCTTATTGTCGAGATTTATTTTGCATTATGATTTTGATCTTTTAATATGACATAAGAATCATAGTTATCACTTTATGGCATATCTTAGAGATTATAATGAAAAAAATTCAAAAAGCTTCTGGATAATATAATTTGATTTCTAGGATTCTATATCATGTTGTAATGATCACAATAGGTAGAACGAAATTAAAAAATATAAAAATTAATTTTTGTCAGTTTTATAACATGACGAATGAGTGTTTTCATACTTTATTCTTCCTCCATTGTAACTCCGACAGACTATATTTTATTTTGCTGGTCTATTTTTTTACGTTTTAACCCTCTGCAGCCCATTGTAACTTTAGAGTGACATTCTACGCTTATTTTTATTCCGGACTATTTTCTGTCGCTATGGTAGTGGAGTACTGTAGCGTACTTTAATGTTGTAGTACATGAACCATCTCTTGTTGGTTACTTTTATCCTCTTGGAATATGCGTTAGCTTTTGCCACGAAACGCTGGCAAACAATTTAACGCGGTATATGCATATATCTAACAATCGTCGTATCAAGTTAATCTTTTTTAATAATTGAGACAGCTATTAGAATAAAGAGCATAGTATTTTTACTGCTCTTTTACAAATGCGATTATTGCACATAATTAAATAATCTAAACGAATAAACTACAAGTAGGTAAAACCGGATGATTTATTATATTTTGTATAATATTTTTACTTGTCAAATTAGATTGATATATATTCTTTCGTTATATGTTCTTATTTTTGCTGTACAATGTAATTTTGTGGAAATTTTGTAGAATATAAAATCATGTAAATGCGCCTACTTCAATTAATTCGTTTTCGTTTTTGAGAGGAAACAAAATAATACATAAATAGGCTGTAAACAATTCATTAAAAGGTCGTGATACATATGTATATTCGCCATTTAATAATAATTGCATTAAAATTTACGTGGAACAGAATATTCGGCGTAAATTTACGTTACAAAGCGTTAGGCGTTTCCGGGAACAATTCGGAGCTGACACGCGGCATTGGTATTTGTTGTTGCGGCATATTGGGTGCTATTGTTTACATAAGATCGCCGCGTTATCATTCGTACGCAGTCACTCGAGTGGGCAGGTAGCAGCGCGAGCCGTTTTCCATGTACCGTCGTATTATCTCGTGAAACGCGATAACTCCTTTTGAAGAATTATTGATTATCAATTTGTGTAATTAATTAATTTGCTGTTAATAGCGACTATTTATTGATGCAAATATTTTGCGCGTATTATTCAAATGTCAAATGCCGCAAAAAATCGAAACGATAGACAATGAGACTTATAAAATATCGCTTTGTTACAATATTTACAGATAATTTATTTCTTTAAAATATTATTTTTATTGTTAGGAAGAAAGTTTTCTTTAAGAGGTTATTTTTTGAAATCGATTATATTTCGCATCGGGCTTTAAATTCTTCGCGCGTTGAATTTTTAAATGTAATTTATTATCTACTATTTATGGATTGAGAGCGCGAGGTAACGGATATACGATTCGAACTATTTGAGTAACGGAAAGTTATAATACGTTATGTTCGTATTGCGTGTCGTGTGCGGGAGTGCTTTGCAAAATGTTGCACAACTAATAGGCTTCGCGAATGTGAGTGTAAAAGTGCATCCAGATTATCGAGCCGAATCAGATCTTCGAGTTGAGCTTCTTTAAAAGAACTGAGGTACATCTAATAATTATCTCATCACATATACATATATTGTGGAGTGTTTTAAAAAGATTACGTAACATGGCGTTAAATGACAGACTTCATTTCCCTTCTCTCAATCAGTGAATATTCACGATATCGTTCGCATTCATCAAAACAAATTGTTTGCGGATCTGAATCCAGTTTCAGAAACTAATGTCTTATATATTTAATCTAAAAAATATGGATAACCGTTGACATTTTGTTCATTTGCTAATTGTATTTTAAAATTAATCCTTAGTACGCACGATTGAGCCATTCGTATTCTACACATTTCTCTTCATTGAAATATTAAAAGCACTTAGCTAAATAATAATCTCTAGTCTTTCCTTTTTTTAATACGCGATTAACAAATACTTTCTGAAGATGTTAAAGTATATGTAAGAATCACTTAATAATTTTTGTATACTTGTACAAGTGATGAAAATTAAATCCAGATATGAATGACATTATTGTGTATCAAAGGATCAGAAAATCATCGTGTGTGTTAGAAGTTAATGATTCAAAATATTAAAACTTCCTTTAAAACTTTGTTTTTTTTTTAGTTGTAATAAATGAGCAGTTTGTTTTATGATTCATAAATGTTAGGTATTTATATCTATAATAAAAGTAGCCTTGATGTACAATTGCCTATAATTATGCGTTATATATTATATCTAATAATTTACATATCTAATTCAAATTAAATATATTTTTATCGTGATCATAATACAACGAATGTCCATTTAATGTGGTATTTTCTTCAAGTAAAATACGCGAATGACTTTTGTGCGATTTTGATATTATATGGGCTACTGACAATAAAAAAGTCTGACCCGATTTGAAAACATTGTTGCAAAACAGCCGTGTGTAGTGAAACAACAGCGCATAAAATGTTGAGCTGTTCGCATAAAACATCGCGGTGAGAATTAGCGGATCGTATTGTCATTTGGATGAACGTGCAGCGTCCAATGGAGGATTACGTTTTACGAGCGTTTAATGTTTACCAACTTCTCGTTGCTACGTCAGCATTATCTCGTTAAGTGTCCATGACATCACGGACAAATTGCCTGGTTGTCGATCAACGTTTAATTGATCTAATAGTATTAAATTGATAGATCAAGTCTACGTGATGACAATTTTAGTGAGGTGATAATTTCGTCATTTATTAGGAACAAACAATGGACCACATGCGAGTCGTATAATAGATACTTCATAAAGGATATTCGTATTCTACAGAATGCTTGATTAGTACAATCAGTTTTGGTTTCAATATTATGGATTAAAAATATTTATCCGTTAATGCTGTAACGACTTGAAAGGACTATGTAGGAAACTTCAAAGTATCTTAATCGACAAAGGTGTCTCGCAAGCTCATTAACAAGTTTCCAAAGCACGTCTCTATAATACCACTCTATCTTCCTGTTGGTTCTCAGTTACGGAGTTGCATAATTGATTGATTAAATTGCGGCGCTTTCGTGATTATAATTAATGTACATTGATTGTGCCTAATGGCAAATCTCGTTAGAATGCATATTAAACTCATTATCATGTTTGTGTTCATATGTAAATTCCTTACGATAGTTTATATGTCATTTTACAATATAAACAAAAATATTTCTACAGTAATTAATTGAGAATTAAATAATAGAAGATATTTCCTCCTCTCTGAAAAACTCAATAATTGAGCAAAACTTTGCCTTTTAATTAGAAGATACTTAGACACTTACGTTTAGAGAGACACGTTATATGTATCACTCTCCAGAGACGTAGGTATATCCAAATACACAGAGTCGAGTATGATGATGTTTTTCCAATGGCGAATTTGCAATTTAGATTCGGTTGCCGACCGCACCATATGGCGAGTGCATAAACATTTCACTGAGAGGAAAGCGAGCATTCCACTCGGATTGGACGGGTTAATTAGAAAAGGGTTTTTGGGAATGAGCAACGTCGATGGCAGATGTTATAAACGATTTTAGAATTTTAAGCCCATTGGCACGACCCTGTTAAATCTCTAAACTATTATCGTATTCGAGATATAATCTGAGGTATCTCCGTTCGTATTTTCGCTTCAAGTCTGGTGTAAAATAGTTCGTCGCGGTAAATATCTTTATTGCCATAGTTATTATACTTATGATACTTATATGATATGCAGTTTAGGAGTTAAGCACTACTAATGTCTAATATATACAATCGAATGGCAAGAGACTCGTTTTCTTTTTTTGCTTTCTTTCTTGACGGCAAAACGATATACGATCTCAGCAAGAACGCGTACGTGAATAATATTGCTTTTTCATTTGAACAGTTTAATTCAATAACGTTTCATCCTTTCTTGAAAATTTCCTGACAAAATTAAATGTAGACTTTATTCTTTATTTTAATTTAAAGATTCATAATTAATTTTATAAAAGTTTTGAAACTTTTAACATAAAATGTGAATTTTAACGAAATTATAATAAAAATTATGCATGTATAATATTTGTTTATCTTCGTACTTTCATTAAAAATAAATGCTTTATTAATTAATTTTGTTACAAGCTTAGAAACTATATATTTTTTTAACTGCCAACATACTTCCTTGTCAGTTTATTTTGATCTAATTTAATACCAATTATTTGTTAGAAATGTCTGAGGCTGATTTGATTGTTTGAGTAAATTGCGATTCAGTTTGTTAAACTTTTAGCACGAGTCAGCGACCTTAGGAGAAAAAGACATTAGCATCGACGGACTTGTAGACATTTGTAACTCGATTTCCTAGAGACGCGATACTGTAGCGGTATTCCAGCCAGACCGACCAAGGTAGTTTATGGCTCAAGCAGACGTCACGACGTCCGTACTCATTTAGCTTTTCGAACAGGATATTCAATCTATCGAGCGTGTTTTCTCCTTGTTCGAAAAAGAACGAGTTGCGGCGCGCCGCCCTATTCCTGATCGTGTCTCTATCTTCTATCTTTTTCTACCTTGGAGAAAATTCGTCCACCTCTATCCTGCTGTTTCCCGAGGGTATATCGTTATCTCAAGGACAGAAATCCGCCGTTGGTCGTTTGCCGCCTCTTGAAACCCCACGCGCCTGTTTTATTTCCGGTCCCGCACACTCTTCTTACAATATCGTCAACTCTCACACTTCACATTTTCACCGATCTTTTCCAACCTTTTTCAATTCTCGTTCTTTTGTGCCTTAAATTTCCTCCATCCTTCTTTTCGCAACATAAAATTTATTTTTATTTACATGTTTTTATTAAGGCATTTATAATTTATATACGATATATTTCTTATCTTTATAATAATTTTTATTATTTTTTAAACACATAGCGTTGCAGGCATTTCTGAAAGTTTTCAAAGACAATTCTTTGTTTGATTTTCTATTACACGATGAAATCGTAAACTTTATGTTTTCTTACCTTTTGTTGCATCGATTGCGTCGAAGCTGGCGGAATTGTGGGGTTGCAATTCTTTTTTTTAATCGGCTATTATTTTTTCTTCAGGATTTATATTATTTACAAAATTTAAGGAACGACACATAAAATATCTTTATCGCTTCTCTTAAAGTTTCTTTTATCAGATGGTATTTTAACCAAAATGATAGTTTTCAGTCATAAAAGCAAACGTGTCTCTCGGTCGTCAATCACGGCTTTTCTTGGTCTTTCTCAAGAGTATCGTTACTTTGAAGGATTAGTCGACGGACCACCCTCTGTTGACCAGACGTCTGCCATGTTTCGATTTTCGCGCAAGGGTTTTATTTCTTCCCAGAGTCTCGTTCCTCCGATATTGTGGATCACAACTTTCACCATCACCTTTGCTATTTCACAATCCTTTCTCGCATCAATTTTGTCGGCAGTCGCCATGATGATAAAATTTCGGTACCTATAGTTCTCCGAAACAATTTTATCTGTTTCGGAACAATTTTATATTATTAATATCATTGAGGGAAAATATTCATTAAGAAATTAAACTATTTATAAAGAAAAAATATAAATATTTTTTATCTCTCTTACTATTTGACACTTTTGTATAGTTTTATTT
This sequence comes from Mycetomoellerius zeteki, assembly GCF_001594055.1. Taxonomy (NCBI): domain Eukaryota; kingdom Metazoa; phylum Arthropoda; class Insecta; order Hymenoptera; family Formicidae; genus Mycetomoellerius; species Mycetomoellerius zeteki. Next base: position 453,353 of record NW_017257184.1, read on the forward strand.
ATATGTCATATCGATTTAGTAATATTTCTTTTTGAGCAGATTAAAATTATACTGTATTGCATTTATGATATATGAAATAAAATGCATACATAGATATAATAAATAACGCGGATAAATATTTTGTAAATACCATCTTCTTAATTTTATTTATTGCTACGCTGTTAGATATAAAAAACGCAAACGGTAAACCAATCCCTTAAATTAAATAACATTTTATTATTTTTAACTTTTATATAAATAAAAATATAAACCAATCCACTTCTGATTAATTAATTTTGGTGGTTAATTTCAAAGTAAACAATATCCGTATTAACATATGCACTTAATAAATAACAAACTGAAGTCAGTTTTTGAAGTCAGTTTTTAACACATTTTCTTGAGTTAAATTCCTTAACACTATTGTTTTATTTAAATTAACAATATATTGAGTAAGAGCAGTAGCGACTTGCAGAAATGATTTAAAATAATTCAAATTGAATATAATTTGACATTATGAATTTAACAGTGTAGATACGTATAGCTTTGAGATTTGTATTTTGAGTTACATCTTAAATTAAATTTTAAATTAAATATTCTGTCTGCATACACAAAAAAATGAAACAATTCGTCGCATCTATAAAATATGTTTGAAGCATATCTTATTATGTAGTTGACTACCTCATATATGAATATAAAATTTTCTGCAACTATTAAGTGAAAATATCGATATTAAATACCAAACCAGTTTACTTATCCCTCGTAAGCTCAGACTAATAAAGAGAAAAGTTTAGTAATGATAGTCTTTCTCTCAAAAAGTTTTGTCAGATGAAATTATTCAGCGGTTCTTGCAGCATTTGGTTCTTGTAATTTCTGAAATAGATTCGTCTTTTATACACGTACTTTAAAGTGCCGCACGAGCTAACGGGAATAATATAATACTCAGAGAATGGCTTTCTCTCCTTCTTTCTAACTTTTGTCGAGGTAGCATTCTTTACGCAACTAGGCCAAAGTTTCGTGTTCTCATATAGGCAGCAATATATATATATATATATCTTTGACGGTTGAAAATCCGATTTTAATCTATCTTCCGCTGATGTCACTCGTCTTTTCGCGGAAAAGATCCATTTTATAAACTTAACAACAAACGTGTACACCGAATGCTCGACGATATGTATACATCTATAATCGGATTGTAGCGGATCGATCGGCGATTGCAAACGTGCCGCCAATTGAGGATGATAACATTTTTTCATGAAAAAACTGCACCGCAGATAAAACTCGTGTGCAAGCAATAGTCTGTGTTTTGTGTAGGATATAGATTTCATCATGCAATTTGACAAATTTATTACTCGAAGAATTATTTTATCTTGTTTATTTAATAACGTGAACTATATATATATTAATTTTTTAAATGGAGTATATTATTAGTGAAATTAATTAATACCAAATTTTTATCCATTTAGATTCGATTTTAATAACTTTACTTAAATTAAAAATTTTTAATTCGGGAATTTTGGAAGTTCGAGAATTTGCGTTTTTGCACATTTGGATATCCTACAGAGAGATGAAATATTCTCTGAAAAGCGAAGCGTAATAGATAAATTAATTTGTTATAAATTACATTCTGTTGCTATTCGAGCAATTTGACGTAGTTTTCCGAGATTGTACTCATATTTCTGCGTATTTCCGAAATAGGTAATTGGTTGCCCGCGGAACTACGGGCAAATGGAAAATCATGGTGCCGTAATATGACGATCGTGACTCGACTACGACCGACAAATCATTGGATATGCTGATTTCGATCGACTATCACGCTGATGCCTGAAAGAAATAGAACTAAGTCTCTTTGCAAGTCTGTCGAGACTGTTGGGCAATCTGTACCTACCACACTCATTTGCATCGGTAGCCGCTCGTACGTTTTCCGTACAGGCATCTCCTCTGCGCATTAGACAGCGAGGCTGGAAACGGGTCTGCAATGGGAATAGATTGTTGCATAGATTTTGCATTCCCCGAGAGCGCGTCCTGGATTACGTTAACGCTACACAGACGGTGCTTGTGCCGTTCCGTGCCAAAGCAGAAGCCAAAGCCAACGAAGTTTCACGTCAGGCCGATTGATTGCATTCCTCGGTGAGCTGTTGCTCGTGCCACGGGTATTTCGGAGTCAGTTATTGAAAATCACTAACCGCACTGTGATTCTATTCCATCTCGTTTCATTAAATCCGATTTCGCTCTTACCGCGACGGCGCGCGTTTCACGCGAGAAATTAATACAGAGATTATCCCATATTATCTTCTGCGATGAGACCGCCGTGTCGTCGATAAATGCCGTCGCAGCGCGATATGTCGCGAAATATTACAATTACACACAGCGAAATGTACACATTTCGAGTTGATGAGACTGTACTTGGTATACATACTCATTTTCCCTCAAAATTCATTCGTAAACAATTTTAAACCGTGCGAAATAAACATGAAAAATAAACAGAAGGCAAACACGTTGATGATAAAATCGCATTTTATTTTTTTTTTTTTAAGATTTTAGGTTTTATAAAGTATTATTCGATATCGTTTAATTTTCTCAAACAAAATTTGCTCAAGGGTCGTGTCTATAGAAACACTTAGCATAGAAGAACGCAACTCTATCATAAATGTCAAACAAAATTCGTAAAATTAATAAATGCTAGATGAGTTAGCTTGTACTCACTGAACGCGCACGAACACGTTAGTTTTCTGTAAAATCAACGACTGCGCAGTTTTCGCTTCTAACTGGCAGGAAAAAGGGTATCGATGCGATTGATTGCATTCCAGTGAAGCCACCATCCGATGCGTTGCACAGTCCGTTATTGAAAATCACTGGCTCTATTGAATTTTTTTTACGGTATAACGATCTATTTTATTAAATTTTATTTGGTATCGACATTTATATATGTTCAAAAATTGCATAGATAGATGATCTTTTATAATGTTTTATTAATAAATAGGTCAAAATTACATCAAAGGTATCATTTTTCTATTTATTGTTCGCTAATGGTAAAAATATATGCCATTAATTTTACTTTTGAAATACGTGTAATGACATAATAATGTAATTAAAATCATTAACTCTATACAAAATATCTTATAATAAATATAATATAATAAATTATGTTGTATACTGTATATTATGTTGTATATTGTTTAAAATTATGTAATATTAAATGTTTTATATTTTTTATTTGATATTTCTATAAATCATTATTAGAAAATGATAGAAAATGCAAACAATTATATCCGTTTTAGTTTTTTATTCTTAAATCTCTATTTTCATTACTAGTAGTATATATCATTGTATGTAAGTTAAGTATACAAAGCTTCACATTAAAACCAGAATTTGACACTTCACGAAATTCTGTTAAGAAGCATTTGCATATTTTCTCTTTACTTTTCTAAATAATCTCTTTTTTATATTATAACATGTATTTAGTGCAAAATCTGTTTTTCAATGATAAGTGTTTTAAATTTGTAGACGATGCTACCGCATTGTATTACCAGTGATAAACAAAGGGTGATATGCACAAATTCAATAAAATGCAATCCGCAGTACATTTATGCGCCAACTAGCACAACAAAACATTACACAGATGAGAGATACAGAGCTATCGTACGATAAAATAGGTTAATTTTGTTGGAATATTCGAAAATATCGAAACGCTTTACGGAGAATAGGTTTTCCGCTTGCAATTAAATTTTATCGTATATTGCGATTTTATTACACCAGATTATTATATATCGTGCATAGTAACGCATAAAAATAATATATATTTTTATCCGTTATAATTTCATTGATATTATCGTGCTGCAATTGAAAGTAGGTTAATTACGGAAATACCGATGTAAATTTTACGACGTAAAAACATTTTCAAATTGTGCGGATTTTGATCGGCCGGTATGGTTTAACTAAACTGAGGATACACACGCACGTTTCATTCAAAGGCGTTAGTCTGCTTCAAACATTGATTGAATTTCAAAATTCCGCTCGTCGGTATTGCTCTTTCTGAATTTGCATTGGAATATATATGATGGTGCGAATAATTGAATAAACTAATCCGAATCAAATCCGAGTAAACTGTTAAATTAACAGAAATTAGAAATAGTTCGAATTCTTGAAAATTTAAATCGTTAATTGAAAGAGAAATAAAAATTTTTTTTAATAACAATATTATAGTAAACGTAAGAATATCGGTATTCTTGTAGTCGATTGTTACCTCTCGACACAGTTTTATTTTTAATTTTTAGAGGAAACTTATTCTTGTACATGAAACCTATCTTTTGCGAACTCTCCAAGTTTGACGGCTCGCTTTTATTCACGGTAGATATAATATGCTTGAAACAAACAACCAGTAGCAACAATAACAATTGATATCGAGAATACTTCCGTTCCGTTTTTCATTAATTCGTTCTAATTAGTGCAAACCGGCGTTAACGAAGGTTTCACTTCCGTGGGAATTAATTAAGGCGGTTTCCGAACTTTGCTGGTGGTAGTCGCCGGTGGGTGGCTGGTGGCTCAGCAACGGCCGAACTCTCCCCTAGTATAAAGCCCGAGAAGGCGAAAAAGGAGCAGTAAAGGGGGCTACCTCACTGAATATTCATATATTGTAATCAACCTCTTGCGGATGGTGGGCTAAGCATACATGGTGCCCAGCACGTAGGTATGAGCACGCACGGGCTATCCTCTCATCTCGCGCCTTCTTCAGGCGCATGCCGATGTTTTCCGCAGTACACTTTCCGCAGTGCGATGTGCACGGAGGTAAGAGGCTGCAATCAACGCGCAGGATACAATGCATACACAGAGCCCGACCGGTGTTCATTAATTTTGCGTATATCATCATCTCATGAGAACGGTGAAACAGCGAATTTAATGAAAATCTTTTCTGCACCGTATATGTTTAAGCGAGTGTAATTATTTATATTTTTTATGATAATTACGTTTTTTATTTTTTTCAAGAATGAATGTTGCCTAAATTCTTGTAACGAATAATACAAGTCTAAATACGTATACTTAGGCTAATATTATTCGTTACATGAATTGCAGCAAATTTAGAACGACAATAATTAATCAAAAATATCAGTCAACTTTTTTTCTATCTGTCATTATGCAATATAATTCTGCACGATCTTAATTTCTGTTTGAATTTAATTAATATCTTATAAAATTTAATACTAGGCTTACCGCTCTCAGTATTCATTAATTCTCGGAGTGGAAGAGCGATAAGTTAATCAGCTAAGGAGCTTTCTTTGCAGTCGCTGCGCGTTAGCTTCTTGGCTTTTGAAGATTTATAAAGTTTAGGGTTTCAACTAAAATTCGATAATAGAATGTTGCTCAGCAAAAGTATTATGCAGCTTGTCAACTAACCGAGTTGAAACATGTTGTAAATAATATTTAAATTTAAATAGAGTGTTGCATTAAGATTAAATTAAAAATTTTTTATATATTATGAATCATATGTAATTATATAAAATTATATATAATATGTATATAGTGTTATATGTAATCATTATACATAAATTCTTCATTATGCATTTACATATAAATACATAGCAGTGGTGCTCTTTTTATTCAAACGAGTAACACAGAAAAGCTATTCTAGATGCTATTCAAATATGTGAAAATTTATAAAAATTGTAACTTTGTATTCATTTATGAAAAAATATATTTTAACTACATGTTCCATTTTTTAACAGCATCTATTGAACAAATCACAGTATATGTCCATTAACATTCATGAATCATCATGAAGCATCAATTTCCATATGATCATAGAAATTAAACAACTATAAATGGAGATATAGTTTGGGTTGGGTAATCGCTTGGAAATACCATGAGAGAAATTTATTCCCGAATACATTTTTTTATTATGAATTTGACATTTGTATTCTAGAATGTGATGTTAATTAATAGTATTGATTTTAGAAATAAAATTGGATTAATTATTACTTTTAATTTTTCACACCATAATAATTATATACATGTGTAATTTTCTATAACTATATATGGATATATTTTATAATCTAAAATGATATATTATATCACATTTTGTACAATTATATATAACTATTTATGTACAAAATTTTTTACCAAAATTAATGTCCATATGAATACATCCTGTCATATTTATTGTTTCTTTAATTTCGTTTTGAAGATATTGTATGAAACAATTTTGTTATTCGTGCACAATGCATTATTGTTATTATTATTATTATTATTATTATATGCCATCTATCCTGATATGTATCTTCTCCATTCTTTTCTTCGTAATTGAATCTAAATAAAATTTCATTGTATGAATTTGCAGATACTTCCAATTGTACTGCAGCTTATTATGTGTTTTTGAATGAATATTTTTTGTTAGTCGAACTAAATCCGTTTAATTAAACTTGATCAACCATTCATTTCTCTTCAGGATAAAACAGATCGTTGCTTTACCTTTAATTAACTTTGTGTTGCGTACAACTATAACGTGACGAACAGAAGCTCAATTTATCATGAACAAATAAATGAGAAAGTTATTCAATAATATCTTTAACGAGAGATTTCTGTAAACACTTGTCAAATCTATCAAATATTGTGTGTAAAGTATTTTTCTGAATACACGATTTGTAGTAATTAAGGAAGTAGATTATTTTAATATCCCAGTATCAAACTAATATAAACTAATATATGTAACAATATTAAAGTTAAATCAATAACGTTAAAAGCAAATCTGGTTTTATTAATTAAACAGATTACAAAATTTTGTAGTCATATAAAATATTAGTAATGGATTAGAAAAATGGATTTGGAACGCGAAAAATTTTTTCTTTTGAATTCACATCGAGTTTATAATTGCCTTCATATATTTATTTCATATTTTCTTTTAAAAAAAATATAAAAGAAATTAATTTATTTTTGTCATATTACGTTTTGTGATTTACATCTTGTTGTCAATATAATTACTGACGAATTTGAATGTTTTTTTATCTTTATTCGACTGATTTTCACACTGAGATTGCAAGAGTAAAAAATTGTAACGCTTGAAATAAGACGAGACAATCTTAGCTCGCATGATGATTGCTTTATTAAAAATATTCATGTCGTATATTCCTTGGCTTCGCGCTAAGCGCGTTTATGCCATCTTATCGTAATTTTAATCAGAAATTTTTTGCCGCGTTGACCTAGTCTCATCTTTTCTCTTTCACCATAATTTTTATTCTTATTCGTCACAGGAGACCATAATTCTTTGTTACATTCGCGCAGAGAGTTGACAAAGAGGGAAACCAAGGAAAGTTAAAAGAGAAGGTTCGCATTATCACACGCATACAACGTGATATCCATCCTGTCTTTAATAAAGTTCGTGTAAAAGCTTCTTTGAGACTTTGTGTCACCTTTAGAGTTTCAATTATAAACGTATCGTGCGCTCTTTCTCGGTTTCTTGATAGCAATAAACGATACATTATATAATATGTGATAAAAATTTTAATTAAAATTTTAGTTGGCTCTATTGGTCATAGTTATGTAGGAAGAATCGAAACGTTGCAGAAAAGATATAAAATGTTATCGAATATTTCTGAAAGAAAAGTTTTTTTTCTATCATTACGAAGTCAATTTCATTTTAAACAGAGAAAAAAAGAGTTTGATTCTGTATAGAATAGCTATTTATACGTTTCTTTATTTTCACTGTATATAGAAATTTTGTCTGGTTAACAAAACGGATCCACAGTCAATATTGATATTATTTTACACATTCAAAAGAAAAAAATTGATAATACTTTATTACGATTTGTAACTAACTGTTAGTAAATAATTAATTCTTAACTAGTAATAATACTATATATAATTTATATAAATCTATGCGTATATGTATAAAATAAGAATATTACACCGTCCTATTTATGAATTCTTAATTTAATCGGCAAGTGCAGAGAATATACATATTTCACTCGAATGAAAATTTATATAATTAGATAATTAATTAATTAATCATTATAATTAATCACTAGGCATAATTAATAGTCGATTAAATAATCAAATCGAAAATAGAAGAACAAAATTTATGAACAATGCTAACTACCCTAACTAATACTGTAGGCAATAGTTCATTTGTTATATTCAAATATAATATATTCGAGAGTCTCATGATGATTATGTTAATAGTGAGTAGGAAGTATCGATATCTATTACATATTTTCAGGTGCGAGTTAGAAAAGAGAAACATTTCACATAACATGTATTCCGTTATTAAGAAAGGAAGGAATAAAAGATCCTTGGGCGATTTCGATTATTTGATTTGAGTCTTCGTGGAGATAGTTTCTTCTCATCTTCTTTTCGTTCTGTTGTTGCCAACGATGCGACATCGTTGTCCGGTGTCGAGTGAGTGCATCGATTCTTTTCTTTTTCTTTTCTTTTTTGGTTTGCAACATTGCGCAGCATTAACGCACAAGGTGAACATCAAATAAAAGTGAGGAAAAGCCGGAATTTCTTTCCACTATAGTTAGATATATAACTACATATTTAGAATTATAAAATAAATATATTTTCGTGTTTGTGAATACATATTAATTCATTTTAGTCTTTTATAGATGGCTATATATGATTATAGCCTTGAATAAATAATGTGTATAATATTAATATGTATTTAGAAACTTCTCGGTAAAATGAAATATTATCAATAAGTAAATATTAATATGCAAAAAAGTATTATAATCTTTTATTTGTTAGAGCATTACGGTGATAAGCGTTATCAAATGACATAGTTGTGTCAAATAGTATATACAACAGCATCGTACATCGTACATCCTTATGCAAGTCCTTTAATTTAAAAGAGTATTAGATTATTAGATTTCGGAAACGACTAGGTTGAAGTCAAGTTTTTAGTAGATAGTTATAAATATAATAAAAGCAAAAATAATTTGCAAAATTATTTCTTCTTTGAAATATTTTATATGAACTTACTAAACAAAGGAAGAAAAGATTTTTATTACGTATAACTTCACAATGTAAATTATATTATTATACATGGTTGCAATAAAAATATGGATAATAATACATAAAGAAATTCCTGAAGGTTTATAAAATTTCGAAATATCTTTATAAAACGATTATTTTTTATGTAATAATCATAAAAATACGAATAAATATTTTTTGTTACTATAAAATTATTTGAAAATAAAAAATATCGAGAATATCGAAGGAAGTAAAGATCTGTAGAAGAAATTTACATTCCAGAGTATCAACTATAGATATTTATGAACAACAAAGAAGTATTGAACGTTTTATTTCGATATCAAATGAAAAACAAACCTAATTTAATAGTTACGACTTGTCTCTAAAAATTAATCTGTTTTTTATGAAATTATAATTAAAAGCGATTTCGCTTAATTAAATTTTACGAGAATAATTTCATGCTTGTTTGGATTTTTTAAAACCTTTTAACATTTGATGTTGATAATTTATAAAATGACTATGTATTTAGTAAAGTGGTTGTTTTATACTTGCTACTGTTTTATACTTTGTAAATAATTTAATAATTTTTATTTATAAAATTAAGAATAAATATAAATTTATTGATTGATGTGACACGCAAAAATTTGTAATTAATATATAATATTTTGTTATTTCAGGTGAGTCAAACGATATTGATTATCCGCGCTACGTAATGTAAGTAAACCCATGATTATATACAGCTTTATTAATTTGTTCGAAATATCATGGCTTATATTTCTATATTTAATTAAACATTATAATAATACGAATGGTATTATTTGAAATATTTTTGTTAATATGTTTATAAACTATTTCAATTTCGTTAACAATCCGATATTCAATGAAGGGATAATATTTCTTAAAAATAAGAAAGCTTATATACAAACATATTAAGATAAAAATTTACAAAAATACTACTATTTAGTTAATAAAATAGGTAGTATAATTATGATGAGATATTTTTTTAAGAATATAATTGAATAAAGTAGCTCTTTTATTTTTAAAGAATGTTATTGTTTAATCACAAATTATGCTCACACAACATAATAAGAAAGGTTTGTCATTATCTTGGGAAATTCATTTTACAATTCTCTTGCCGGGCGGGCATTCTTCTGTGGCGCATCTAAAATATGAATTGAGAGAGAAGCTTATAAAGAGATTCAGTGTATAAATTAAATTTTAATATAGCATACTTCGTTCCGATTAGCGCATTTTTCTCAGATTAAATTTGCATTTACCTTTTATCGGCTACTCCGATGTTCTGAAAACGATAAAAATATCGGTTAAATTATATGCGTGCACATATTTCATCATTATAATTTAATTCTTTAAAAAAGAATATTGATTTTCCTCTCTCTTGCAAAAAGTTCCTGAATATCGCGCAGTTAGACACTCAATCAATTAACATTTTTATCAATTATATGATTGCAAATTACATATTATCCTTAGAATATTTATTATTGCATGAAAGAGATAAATACTAATGTTTATATATAATATACATACAGAGAGAGAGCCAGAATTAGGAGAATTATTCTAATTATTTTTGCTTCGCAGATTAAATTAAATTTAAAACGATGTCGAATACGATGGACAAATTTTTCAAAATTGTTGCTTGTAATCATAAATACGTACGCAAAATTCGGTCTAAATAAATTATTTATGATTATCTAAATAACAAAATATTTAATTTATAATTTTATATTTGCAATATATTTTTATTTCTTGTAAAAAATTAATATAATTTAAGTCAATGTTGCAATATTAGCGGAGATAGCTTCGAGAAATAGAATGTCGACGCTGCGTAAACGTGGGTGTGTAATATTTGTTCAAGTGGTCTTCCGAATCCTCACAGTTCGTGGCTGTTATTGCTACAGTGTAACATATATTTACTTTGGATAATGGCAACTTCGTAACTTATTGTTTTGGTAATAGTCTCTCCCTCGTGGATTGCCCTAGCGGAATCTAAATCGCTTAAAGTTATTTTGTTTCTCATCTCATTGAAGATCCACGATCTCGGCAATATTTCCATCACGTCTTACGTAATTGTGTTTACTTAAGTTATGCAACGCATTGATATTCTATAACGGATCTTTATAAAATCTTTTTTAAGAAAACAGGAAATTCAAGCGAAGAATACTATTCCGTTTTGATAATAGCAATCATATTAAGAAGGTACGATCGACATTTCAGAATAATAAAAAAGTTATGAAAAAACTACAGATTATTCTAGATGGCATTTTAAAGTAATACAAAAAATTCAGTGACGATTTATCATTTGGATCAAAAGTTATTTTAATAAGAAGTAATATTTTTTATCTCTCTGTGCTCTAATAAAAATGTATGGAAATGTTTTATATAGATAAAAATTTCAATTTTTTAATAGGGTAATTCCGGCAAATACGTTGCGCTGGGATTTACGCCGCAGAAGTCAGAAAAAATAGAAGAAGTGGGTATAATTTTCCCGCAACTCTGTTACATGCCTTTATGTTATATTAGTATTGTGTTACGATTTCAGCTTCTTACTGTTAATCTTAATGAAATTATTGTGAGTTGAATCAATTTGTCACTGTAATAAGTAGCGCCATCATAAATTATAATCTACATAAAATGATTACTGTAGGGCGTGTAAAAGATCTACTGGTGATTTCGTGATACATACGTGTACAGGAATAAAGTAAAACATGTTTTATAGCAAAATACAAGTGCTTTGCGAGAAAATTACCCCCACTCCTTCTATTTTTTCTGACTTCTACGTCATAAATCCTAGTGTGGCGTACTTGCCGGATTTACTCGACAAACAGAATATTGTAAACACAACTTTTGTATGTATATGTTTATTTAAAATATAAATATTAATATATGTGTTATATACATCTATCGTATCTTCTTAATCGAGGATGATATGATTAAATCAATTTATCATCATTAGAATTGGAAGAAGGGGAATTTTATATTATTTTTAAGCCACTATATTTGGGAAAGGGAGATTGCAAAGTTTATATATTAATATATTAATATAAACAACTGTAGCCACGCACTTATACACACACACACAGAGCTTTAAAAAATTATAGCCATTCTTCCGAACTGTAAGTATTAGTGTCTTAACGTTCGTTCGACCGTTTCCGTGACGCGCCGCACTTTCAAAGTGTTGAAAACATCATTATCGTTTAAGTTCACGTTGAATGTTGCACACGCCCATTCCCGTGTAACGAATCGATCACGAGTGTACAAGTTCGCAGGACGTTCTAATGGTGATCGTTACGTTGTCCATCCATTCGTCGTAAGATTAACGTTTCCACCTCAATCCGTAACAGGCTCGCGAAGCGAGGTCGCAGATACAAGCGAGTTCACTTTGTCTCATGACCACGCTATTCCAGAGAGCGTCTATAGTCCAGCAACGATCTTCCCGGAACATCGGGGAGATCTCTAGATCGTTTAGAGTTACCATTGCGCGCGCGCGTCGAATCGCGGCAGCCTCGTAAATGTCACTCATCTTTTACGACGCGGCCAGCGTTTCGAGTTACCTACATCCGCAGTACATCACGGCGTCGCATATTACGAAGTTTTCGGGAAGCCTTACGGCCCACCGACTGGCCATTGTGCGCCACGCTTGCATCCGAGACTTGTTCCCGACGGAAACGAACACGTTGCGGTCGTGTCTCATCGTGTTCCCCGTGATCCTCGTCTCGTCGAATCGTCGTGAAACGATATTTTCGCTCGACGTGATGCGATATGACGCAACGTGGGCGTGCGAAACGAACCACGTTGTCGGCGACGTCGTCGCAAACTTTTCCGCGTTGACGATAAATTTCCGACCGTGATTTTATTTCGCGAGTAAATTCCACGTTGCCCAACTTTTGCGTTCTGATTTACGTCTAGTCTGCCATCGAGATTACCCGACGCATCCAAGTATTTCGCGAATTATGCGGTAAAAATCGATCTTGTTTGAAATCAGTACTGACATGTCAGCACATTCTTTTTAAAATAATTTTTTCCGCAACACGCCAAATAAATCCATTCAATTTGTGATTTTGAATTTCTTCAGCACCTATAGGTCTGTTTTTTATTCCTACACTAGACTTTGCATTAGAATTTTTTCTCTCGCTTTCGCCAAGTATCAAACATGTGTCTATTTCACTTGTCTGTTTTCTGTGGTTGAACTAGTGTATACTTTTGCAACTTCAGTGAGATAAATGTATATATATTTGATATTATAAGCGAAAGCGAGAAAGAGAAGTGTTGTCTATAAGTGTAGGAAAAAATAAACCTATTAAGTTCCAAAAATTGTATATTAGTTCAGCTATAAAAAACAGACCTCTTGGATGCTTTCCATTTGGTAACACAAATTGACACGAATGTCGTTCTACCTTTGTTATTCATGCTGGAATTTCAAGATGAATAGATTTTTATATCAGCTTATATCATTTATAAATAGAAAACACCCTATTCTTTTCGGGAAATTCGCGAGGAAATCTTAAATTGGCTAACGACTACGTTTAGCAAAATTGATATAAAGATCACGCGATTGCAGATTGTATATTTAAATGTCTTTTCTTATATTCATGGAGCTTTTAAGCTTCGGATTATTTTCTATAAATACATATGAATTCGGAATAAAGAACCAAAAATTTTTCTTCAAGCATCATGATACAATTAAAATTGTAATTGTTATACATATATCTAAAAAGAAGAATAATATTAATTTTTTAATTTAAAAACAATAAAATATTCTAATTCTGATTAAATGCACACATTAAATTTAAACAGTAAAAATTCCAGCTGAGACACAATGAAGTAGGAAATATAACTGTGGGGATAAATTTAACAACCTCGAAACTTTTGCTTTCAAGAGTTCGTAAATGACTGAGCACCGAAACTTTTCATGGTTAACATATTTCTGGTTATCTCGTAATGCATTTTACGTATGCTATTCATATACTACTTTCGTTCACAATTCCACTTGTTATAATGCGTACCTATATAATAATACGTGAGAGAATTATTGAATTAACTCTTTAAGCTTCATTACACTTTATTATCTATAAACATCACACATATAAAGATTAATCATAACAAAAAATCTTTTGATCTTTTGAATTTTAAATTTAAAGACACTTTAACGATCATGATTTTGTAGCTAGAAAAATAAAAAAAATGAAGATATATAATAAATTATACTGTGCGAGATAAATTTAAGTAAATATTTCTTTGAGATATTTGTTAGAAAGTTTTTTTTCTCAGATTTGCGATCTGAACGAGGTGCAATGACCGTTAATAATCCACAGTTTCACGAGAAAACGAAAAGAGAGAAAGAAAAAACCCGACAATGTTGCAAAAAGTACCAGATAGAAGTCAGTGTGAAAAAAAATCTCTGCACGAAGCAAAGTCATTATTCCGGGGAATCTTTTCCGACCTCCGAGCACCGGACTTTTTTGCCGCTAGTTTTGCTCTCGCTGGCGTTGTCCTTTCAGTACGGGTCAGGTACAACGAAGAGCACTTTGCCGATTCCGCTTCCTCGAAAACTATATCCTGCTTGCATCTACGCTTGTTATTACGCTGTGTATTTGCATTTTTGTTGCGGCCTTCCTAATTGCAATTACGCATACATAAGCCTGTAAAAGGCGGCGAGAGATGCAGCAAGACGAAAATCGTTGCAGAAGCACTCTAGGTGTTTTAACATTAAAATTTCTACAGTCTCGGAAGTTATTATGATTACTTAGCGGTTATTTATACTTTTAAGATTTTTATTGTTTCTATACTTAACATGGCCTTAATCTTACTTTTGCCTTTTAATTAATCTGCCAGAAAGTAACAGAAAAAGCGAGGAAAATTTCGATTTTCGTTTGAGTCAATTCTGAAAAAATTACAATGCTTTATATAATGTATTTTATATAATTGAGATACACTTCAGCTTTTTTGTATGTGAGCATTTTTATTTTTATATAAGTGTCTTATATTTATACTCTCTCCTTATTAAGGTTTAACCGATTTAATTGAGGCATCTTCCTTGCCACGCGTTACCACGAACACTTGTTCCGATAACACTCTAATTGAACAGCAACGAATCTATCGCCTCCTTCGAAACAGGCCTTACATATGCGCGCTATTTCGATAAGACTGTTGCTGTGAGCTATTTCGAGTATTACTACTTATATCCATCGCATATAAGAGTATTGATTTGTTTAATTAAAGGTCAGTCGCAAAACTTTCTTACGTCAAGCTCTCGCGTTCGCGGCGGTCTTTCTTCATATGTTTCTTCAAAAAAAAACAAATGACATTTGGTGCTCATAATATTTGGGCGTAATCAAACATGACTATATTAAAAAGGACAGCTTCCTTTTTCTTTACACAATAATTGAGATTAGTAAAGGATCTCCTACTTTTCTACAATAATTGAAAAAATTAATATCTCGAAGGAAAATTTAATATTGATTTTATTTTATAAACTTAATTCTGTGGATTAGGCAATTGAGAACTCGTGAAACTTTTTTAATTTCAAAATTTGAATATAAGATCAATTTATTTGCGTGTTGCATAAAAAGCATAGAGGAAGTCTCCTTCTTTTCTATCTTAAATATTTATCATTTTAATTTTATTTTTATAAAGTCACATCTGAGATAATTAAAAATTTAAAAATTAAGAATATGTATTATGTTCATAATATCTAACTTTGACCAATTATTGGCGTTCTTTATATTTATGTATTCTTATAAAGTTAACTCTGTGGAATTACTTGGCAATTGAGAACTTGAAGTTCTTAAATTTCAAAATTTGAATATAAAATTGGTCACTAGTTATACATATATAAAAGAAGAAGACACAATATATATAAAAGAAGAGTATCAAGAAGTGTAGGAAAAAGAGGGAAAGGGGGAGAGGAAGAGGATATCGTTACATAACTATGCAACGCATCACTGATCTCCTGATTTCCCATCGATTGATGTGATTATGTAATTCGATCAGTCGTCTACGGACCACAACGTAGATCGACCACCGTGTAAGATCCATATGCGTATGCGAAAAAACATCTGCCATGAAAAATTGTGGTGGCTGATCTGATAGGAGTCGAGGGAAATCTATGCGGATCAGGCAGGTATCGGGCCAAGGTAGAGACCGTGAAAGAACGACAGAGAATGGCCAAAAGGAGTTCGCTCTTCTTTTCTCGATTTCGAGGTCGATTTATGTACACGAGGCACCATCGCTTCAGGGTCGATTTATTTTGTCTCTCGTTTTCCGTACCACTGCTCATTCGTATTTACGTGCGGACTGGTCGTATCTACATCGTCTTCTTCGACGATTTCTGCTTGTGCCTCAATTCCTTTAAAGAAATGTTCACCTAAGTTATTATGTCTAATTCTAATATATCATCTGTTGTTCTAATTTTCTAATAGGTACTTTTTAGTTCATAATTTTGAACTTTTTCGTTTCAGTAATAAGAATACTGGAATATTTGATTAAGAATATATGTAGATATGTCCTTTCATATATTTTCTCATGATAAAATTGTAGTACGGAAGAGTTACTGCTATTATGTAAAGTAGATGGAGGGAAAAGCAAAATATGTGTAAAGAGGAAGACAAGGGTTTGATGTTAATTCTCGGTTATGGAACATAATCCTTATTACTGTATAATGTTGAAGAAAGGACCTCTTCTTGTCTACATCCTCCATCATTAATTTTGTTTTTCTAACATAAACTCTATTTTCACATTTATAACGTATTGTGGGACGTACGAGTATTTTGAACATAATTGTATAATTATATTTATTTTAATTCGCTATGTATATGTATTAAAAAAATATTTATTTTAAATTGAAAACTGCTTCACTTTTATTGATTTGAATCAGTTTTATGTTGAATTTTATTAAAAAAGGTAATAGAAAGATTAACTATTAAAAACTGTTTAAAATAAATATATCTAATTTAAATAAACAATTTAATGATATGTTTTTAATACGTTCTTTATTTCTCTGATAATTAAATAAAACGTTAATTAATATTAATTCACAACAAAAGACGATTCTCATATATCTGTATTATATGTATTATGAAATTGTTAGAAGCTGCAATTAAGAACATAGAGAAGCAGAAACAAGCACGCGAACAAAGTGTTTTGTTGAAATTACTAGGAAGAAATTGAATGTATTATATCGCATGAATAGCAATGTATGATGATAATACGTTTGTGTTACTTTCTTATAATTATGGAAAGGAAACCAGCTTAATATATAATCATGCTGTAATTATATTGCTTTACAAGTTTATGTAATATATATTATTTTATATATATATCTAATATCTCTTCGTGTTACACGAGAATATATTTTTCTTTTCCAAAAAATATTTTTATTAAAAATTGGAAGATATTACATTTTTAAATTAATTATATTACAGAGAAGATTACGTATTGTTTAATGTATCATGTGATTATCTATTGTAGTACTGTAAACATAACTTTATCTGTTACTGGCAATTATATTAATATTATTTTACACTGTCTTGTCATATATAATACATGTGTATTTGTATATTATTCCTATTATTATTGTTTAAATAACTTTATCTCTGTACATGATAGTATAGCTCTCAAAGGTAGCATTTATGAGATTAGTATTATACCTTCGAATACAGATTCATGTGTTGGTTACGACGTAGGCGTTACTCTCATTTTGGTTTCTGTAACTCGCTTTGTTGTTCTTTATATGTACATATTGTATGTACGGATCGTATATACAGTTGACTACAATCAATTGCCTACTGAAATTTAAACGTCACATACACACACACACACACGCGCGCGCGCGCGCGCACACATACAAAAAGTTATTGTTTTGTCAAGCTCTATTCTAGAACATAAAATGACGCAAATGCATCATACGTGTGCATATTTTACATTGTAGATTTTGTCGTATCGATTGTGTGGTAGCGCGATACTAATTATAGTATTACGCATCGCATGAACAGTGGATTGTTATATTATTTTGATTATATGAAACATTTCTATCGTATATTTGCTAATTATTATAATATATTTAGTTTGTGTAAATCTTTAGAATATATATGCATATTTTTTGCTTGTAAAGATGTAAAGATGCAACAAAATTTACAATATATAATTTGCATTATAACTTGAGTATATTTGCTCCTTAAGTCATTTTCGAACAGTGTTCTAGCTTTCGAACTTACGTAGTAAACTAGGTCACCAATTTGTTAGAAATCAAACGAATTGATATAAATGAATCGTCTTTTGTTCAAACATCTTAAGCACGCACAATTTATACGGAGTAGGATAGAGATAGAGACAACTAATTTACGTTAATCAATATCCAACCTATCTAATTGTTATCGTTAATCTACATTTCAAGGCAACGATGGAACGTCTTCCTTTGCATCCGTGAAATTGCCTGATATTCCACTTGTCAGGATCGTCTTTTCTATAATCTAGCTCATTATCCCTGCTCACCACTTCCCTCCCTTCCACCTCCTTCTGTCTTCCATGCCGCATCCTCATTCTCGTCGCTCGCTCTTGTTTCCTGTCGCCCAGTACATAACATTCTCTCTCGCAGTTTCTCTCTATCTCACGTAAACATATACATGCTGTCTGTCTCTTCTCCTCGCACAACCTCCGCATACTCCCCCTTTACTCGTCCTTCTATCTTTGTCTCTCAGTCTCCTTGACGCGCTATCCCTCTGCTTCTATCTTACTTCCGCGCTCTCTACATGCCCGTTCCGATCCTTCTCCCCGTCCCTACCAGTTCAGCCTGTTCCCCCTTGTGCCGCAACACGCCCACGTGTCACGTGGTTGTGTGGGTGCACGTGCACGAAGTCTCACACAGTACACAGTGGCACACGACCGACCGCCACGGCAACGGAGTGCGGATGCGGAGTACCTACAGAGTTGAGGGTACAGACGACAGTGCCGCGTACTCACCACAGCGTTCCGCACTCATGCCTTGCGTTCTCGCGCGATAGATCGCCCGCCGGTATCTTCTCGTCGATCCGTACGATCGATCCCGTCCCGCACCCCCTTCACAGGGTTGATCTCGCGTAGCGCGATAGTTCGAAACGTTTGCTCTCACGCTGTCGTTACTACGTGTCAAAGACGCGGAATTCGAAGACAACCGCGATTGCTTGGTCTTCGCGCGCGAGATGAAAGCAAAGTCGAGAGAAAATCCGATCATCGAAAAAGATCGCGGAAAGAAGGGGCGAGGACGACGGCCCCATATGAGATACGAAATGTTTCTTGTGAGCGCCACGTGTCTTTGATCTTCTGCGAGATGCCGTGATTCTTTACATTCATCCGGAATGACCGGCTGCCTTCGCAAAGATGATATCGGAAGCAAGGAAGATGGACCTACGCGCGGAGGATGACGAAAGGAATACCTTGAGATCCAATTGATAACTAGATAGCTGCTGGATAGGAGAGAATTTCTGCTGCCTCTGGGATGATGTGCTATATTTTTTTAATCCCAGCGCTACGAATTCAATATCTAGAATTTGTGATTACTGGCTCAAGAAGTTGACGGTTTCAAGATAAAAATGAGCTGATTATTTGTACCTCAAAAGCAAACATATGGCTACTATCGAAGATGAAAAGGATCTCGTTGGTGCATATTTTTCTAATTGATACGACTATAATGGTCTTTTTCTTCATTTTTGATACATTATAAAAATATGATACATTATGAAAATAGATAACTTGCGTATTGCAAAAGCAGAAACGAGATATCGGGTTGTTTCTTCGGATTATGATTTTTTATTTCGAGAAAATAAATATTGCGTTTACCTTCTGACAAGGAAAATGAAGATATTAAAAATTTATTATTGATTTTGTAACGTTTTGCTTATTTGATTAAAACTCTATAAAGTTTGCTGCGCATCGTCTCTAATTTTGACCAAATATACAAACATTACGAAAGACAAACAGATGTACAAGACTTAAATTTAATTGGCAGCACTTTATTTATTGTATTTAACTGTGGCATGTATGTATATAGTATATATTTAATAATAATATATATGTATGCTTGCATAACATAAGTAACAAACATAGTAACTTTTATCACATGCATTCTTCGTCTCATGGGAAAACGACACGAAATGACGTAACTCAAGAGGAAACTTTATAGTGATGACTGACACTAAATTATAATATTCCCTTACGCGTGATCGTACATCTCTGGCACGAGGACTATCGCCCTGTGGAATCAGTGGAGGGAGCTTTACGATGCCTTTTTGATACCCTCGCTCTTAATGTCATCAAAGGTTGAAGCGTAGCCTTGGGATCGGTGAAATGAGTCGCGCCCGAGTCGAGCGGAAAAGAGAAGCTAGACTAGACTAAGGGACTGTTCTCGAAGTACTTGAGTGCCAATAGAAACGTCCGAGTGTCACGAAAGAGGGTATGGATCGGAAAGAGGTGGTCGAATTCGAGCGCGGTCGTCGGAGTAAAGTGTTCTCCAGTTCTCGCTGGCGCGCGTGTGTACACACGTGTCCCTGTGCTCGCGAAAAGATGCTGCGGCGGACGATTCAATAGTAATTGCACTGTCTTCGGAGAGACTGCCACCGGGGTCGTGAACTCCATCAGGTGGAAATTGAAAGACGTTCGGTCCTGTAGAAAGCTTCTCTTTTCAGCTAAATCCTACGACTTTGCGCACATCGCATGGAACACATTTAATTCACAAACATTTCTGAACTCTAATTGTTTTAGTAATTGTTTATATTTTGTAACACAGATGTGCAGCATGCGGAACAACTTGAGTTGGAAAACGTGTACAGTTGTTTTGTTAAATGTGCGAATATATATATGTGTCACTGTGGATTAATGTGCGAATGTGTTAAAGTGCTTATATTGTTCATCATCCAGAAGGCAAAAGGTTTTTAACTTCTCTAATGTGTTAAATCCTTGTTAGGATTATTAGTTAAATAATACTTATAAAGTAATTGTTATTTTTAACAATTTTACGATGTCTAGCAGTATATTTACGTATGTACCTAATCTGTTATATACATGTATATATATATATGTATATGTACAGTCTATTCATTATATATATATAATATATACAGTTATATTACAGCATAATAATAATAATATAATAATAATTCAATTGGTTCTAATTACGCAGGCACGAAAATAAGATTAAATTATTACCGTTTGGCTTATTATTACAATAGATGTAACACTTGTAATGAAACATGAGTGACATATAATGGAATGTTAATCCTTTTTTCTCATAAACGTTAAAAGGGATATTAAATCAATTTTGATCACGTTTTAAATTATAGTGAAATACAATAAAGATAATTTGTCACAGAGATAACATTCAAATATTATAAAAATTTCAAAACAATTTTATTGTTTTCATTACACATTTAAATGGATCATGTGGACATAAAAATATCCTTTCAATTTTATTGCTAGAGAGCTCAATAAAATATCATATTTTAAAGTATAATTAGTAAAATCCGTAATCTAATTAGTAAATATTTTTTAAAGAATTAAGAATTAGGGATTCACTAGTTGTTTGTCAACGCACATTAACAAATTGACACAAAGTTTCTGACATTCGCATATGAATTTGTGTATTTGTTTGCTCGGACCACGCGTGTTTGCTTATGCATCCAAAGGGAATAGCTTCAAGCGAGGCAACCGATAGGATTCTAGATAGGATGGACGAGAAAATTGGGAACGATCGGCAACTATTTGCCGAGTATTTACTCGAGTCTGTGTGATCCACACAGTCGAGAGAACTCGTCCCGCCATTCAGCTTGGTAGATATCACGCTCATTAAGTTAACGCTGTGCATCGTTCTGAGAGCCTTCATAGTTCCCAAATGAGCGATTTTGTATCACTTTCAAGTATCACTCGTACTTAGCTTATCGGTCGAAATGAAACCGCCGGACGGAAATTCTACGAAGTTTTTTTCTTGTTTATGTCCCCTTCCTTTTGCATGTGCCAGCTGAAGTAGTGTAAGCCATTAAGCTGCTCATTTACATAGTCGCTATTCAATTTTATTTATTCCGCGAGCATTTCAAGCATAATTTCTATTTATATTTCTGAAGGTAGTTTTAGTTCAATTTATTACCGATAGACCGATCATATATTGAGATCTTGGTATTCTAAGCGGAGCCGAGCGTGAAGTTTAAACGTGCATGAATAACGGCCTGCGATGACTTTATTGCGTCTTTAGTTTATCGAACGTTTTGAGCAAGTTGTACGAGCAAATCTAATTTGAATACGAGATTAAATCAAACTTCGGCGATAAATATGGTGATTCAATGTTATCATGATGGGCCTTCTTATTTGAGTTTGACATGTTATTAAATTAACTCTTTTGATAAAGATTTACTTTACTGATACTTCAAAGACGCCACCGCAGTATAATTACCCGTAAACCTTATTGCTCGCGATGAAAATTTAAATTTAAAATTGTGTTTCAACTTCGATTAAAGTTACCGGGCTCATATTTCACAAATATTCATGCTCAGGTAGACTCCTATGAATATTCCTCACGGTCTTGCGGCAAGATTGCGATTTCACAACTTATGTGCTTCGTTCTCAGATTCTTTTGAACATTATGTATGATTGCAAAAGTTATGTGAACAAAGCAGAAGATTACAATTGAAAAAAGTAAAGAGATTTGATTACAAAATAATATTTATTAGACATTAATATTATGATATCGGTTAATGAGCTTTATATACTATTGGATATATTTTATATATAAATATATATAAATATTACAAAATTTTATATTCTTATTATATTACAAACATATTAAAAATATTTTTATAGAAAATAGATTTATATAAGAAAAATGCATTATTTACAAACATTATTTCAAAACAGTGTTTTAAACGTTATTTAAAAATATTTCCATTTTGATATAATTTCGTTCATTATATCTGTTCCAAATTTATGATTTAATATCGCAAATTGTGCGTATTCTTATTTATACTTCTAATACTATAATATTGCCATTTTTGACTGTGCACAATTATTGAAAATCTCGATACTACAGACATCGAAGAAAAATTTTTCTAAAATTTTTCCTTTGCTGAGTTTATTTTAAATTCAAATCGCACACCTGAACTGTTAAATCGAACGAGTGACACTTTCAATATTTCGCGTTCATTTTGTGAAATATCATTAGATTTGTACGTTCGACGCGCTGACGTAAAGGAAAGATTAAATTTTATATTAGAGAATTTATTCTCGACACATATATATCGAGGGACAGAAAGCATCGTGTTTCTTCACCGCGGGGAATTGAAGGATTTGAGAAGGCTGCGTACTTGTTTGAAATGCCGATATTACCTTTATTGCCATAAATACGCGTATATGTGTAGTAGTTGAGCATATTGCATGCCAGATTATTAATCTCGAGTTTACATTATTGGAATTCGCGCTGTTCAATACGAGAAAATTACTTGATTTTCTCTCAATGCACAGAAATCCCTTACCGATCGCAACAAATTCGCGTAAACTTCCCGTGTTTGCAATAGAAAAATTAGAGTGATTTTATACCTTATAACATACGATATACGTATATATTGATGTTGGTTGTAAATTGGAATGTAATAAGGTAAAAAAACCATATTACATGGTATATTAAGCGTTTAGTCATAATCGTCCTTGTTGAACGTAAACCTTTATTTAAAACTCAACAAGGTCGGCGCAATTGCGTGAAACACGCAGCAATTTGTGATCTATCATTTATAATCTGTAATTTTTGCTCTCGTGATATCCATGTTCATTACCACTGCAAATGAACAAAAAAAAAGAGAAAGGCACGTCTGAATTCTTTTTGTTTCCATTTAAATTTACACTTGCAAGTTTACTAGAATGCTGGTGGTCGATTATTAAATCAGTGTATCATGTCGGATTGTACTATCAGTAATTAAGTTACGCCATCATTAACTTCACGTAACAAGTAATACTACGAGTTTGTCAATTCACAAGTTAATAAAAATACAGTTTTGTTATATCAATTACACCTTATCACATCTATAGTTTCATATAACAAATAAAAGTTCTATGGTAACTACTGCCGGGAAAGCTACTACCGGCGTATTATACAATTTCTTAAGAAATTGTTAGTGGAACGTTTCAACGGCGGAATGTTCCCGACGTCTCGCATAAGAACTTTCGGAAGGTTTACCTTGATTGGGAGGGGAGGGGGTACTCTAATAATATACTAAAGTTCACGTCTCCACAGTAACGCTCCGTAATAGTAAAATAAGACGAACATGCTGATGGAACTCTTCAATACTAAACTTTTAAAGTGTAACTTTTAATTAGTGGTTGATCCTTCATTTCTTCGCCTCAGTTTCATTTGAGCTAGAAACTTACGAAGAGAATTTCTAATTATATAAATTATGTTATCACAACTTCTTGTAAAAGCGTTATAAACATATCAAGAGTTACTTATTAAATTTCTGCTTATTTTTTTACATACTTATATGGAATAATACAAAATACAAGTGTTACAACTGTATGTCTTCTTAAGATATTGATATTTACATAATATTATTGATTTTTAATTATTCTACAGTTAAAAATTAAGATATTTATTTATTAAAATTAATTTATTGATAATTTTATTATTTAATTTTTTAATTAAGTAATAATTTTATCACTTAATTTTTTTTATTTAACACCGTTTTTAATATTTAATGTATTTTTATCTTAATTTTACTTAATTTATATTTTTTGCTTGTTGCATATCGCATTTATTATCTCTGCATTTCAAGTTTAGGTGTGGCATGGAACTGCTGTCATAACATTTTATAGTGACAGAAAGGGGAATATTTTTTTTAAGGTCACATTTTTTCGCACGTTATTTCTACTGACGACTTCTTCTCGAAGCTCGAATCCTATAAAACCATTCGCCCACATACGCCGATATAAAGAGCTCTCGCGTTATCGTCCTGTCGTTCACGGTGCAGACCTTAATTAAAGTTTCGCAACCGATTGCACGAGGAGAGCGCGATGAGAGTAATCAACGATCGCCCACGCAATCACTGATCGCTTCGAAGCCAAACTTCGGCATGCTTCACCGCGTAATGGAACTGTTCATTGATCTGTAATGTTCAACATCAAACTTTTCGACATCTTGTATTTTTAACCATTTAATTTTTATCCTCCTTTCCGCAGAGTGATGACTGATTCGTATGTACAATCATTTAGGCTTATGAATCTATAGATTTAAATTTATCACATTGTTTTTATAAATGATAGCGCCATGAATAATCGAAAAAAGTGCAAAAAATAATCTAATTTGAAGGAAAAAATAAATTGAAACGTAGAAGTGTTCAAAATTTTTATTTTTATCATGATTTCGAAAGCAGCCATTTATCTTTTATATTTACATTGACTTGCTTAGCGTGAGATTTTTATGGCTATAAGAATATTTCAAAATTATAGAAAATTTCTTCTTTGGAAATTTATGCGCAAAAGAGGAAATTAGTTTTTTTATTAGTTTATGTCGTTATAAAAGAAGGAGAAATGTTTGATAATAAACGCCTCGCTTGTTTAATTCATATTCTGCGGTTGCAAAGTTGTATAATTCGTCGGAATATGAAATATGTTTGGAATAGCAATGACAATCGAGGTCGCCGGAGGCAAATTTCGACGGATATGGTTCGATGCATATAATAGAATCATTCACGGATCGATGGTAGTGGATGAAGTTTTGGTTGCTTTATCACATTTAACTTTCGCCTTGTATATAGCTGTAGGTTAATTTAGCACTTTCCGTTTCGTTAAAATTGATAGAGAGTGCAGATATGTGATAAAATCACGATTAAATTATCTTCAACATTTTTAGATTATTTCTGTTTATATACAATATTGTAATTATTTAAACGATATATTTTTAATGTAGATATAATGTGTATAAAATATATATAAAATATATCAAGTAATTTGTATTATATTATAAAAAATATATTTATTTAATGTTTGTTGGATTTTTCATTAAACTTGACGAGAAATATTTTATTGAAGTATATTTTATAATAAAACGTAGCTTTTAATTTAATTAATTAAATTTTAAAAATTATATATAATTTAGTAAAAACGAAAAATTTATAAATTTTTTTCTCAACATCGCTAGAACAGATAATTGCTGCATACAATAATTTAACTTTTGATTGATTGAAGCATTTGATGGAGTTGGAAATTCATTATTTCCATCATTTCGAATGAATAACAGCAAGAATAAATTTACATTTATTAAAATAATTTTTTTATGATTAAAATTATCTCTATAAATATTCGCACGATTGTGTTTTTCTGTATCACGTGGAAAAATTTAACTTTTACTTGTTGATTTTATGGATAATTTTAAAAATAGTCACTTATTTTTTATATATTGAAACTCAAGCCAAACTTTTATTCTGTTATTCGAAGGGTGTCTCTGAATACTATCAAATAATATTTGGACGTATCTTATGTCCCATCTTAGAAAAAGATATCATGTATCTATACCGCTATATCTATTTGTAAAACAATAAAGTTATTGTTGTACTTCTTAAACAAGGTATTCTTTGACGATTTAATATCGGCTACTTTGCTTCTCATGTTAATGACAGATATTCTTGACAATTTAATTATGAAGTTGAAGTAAGAACTGGCTATTGAATAAAAAGTTATTCTACAATTAAGACTGGTAAACCATTTTTTATATTTATATACATTTTTATTAAATATTTTTTTTATTCTATATAATACGTTTAATTTCAAATTTATGTAATTTTTATTTATGCATTATATGTATACTTTCTAAATCTTTTGAAATGAAATCTCATTCCAAAAGAGTTAAAATACTGCCACTATTGAAAAAAAGTGAAAAAATTTACACTCTTAAATAAAAGTGGCAGATTTTCACTCTTTTTTTTTTGGAATGAGATTCACTCCAATGGAAAAAATCTCACTTGTTTTTTTTGAGTGAATCTCATTCCAAAAGTACGAAATTTTTCACTCCTTGCAAATATTTTTACTTTTTTTCGATGGCAACATTTTCACTCTTTTGGAGTGAGATTTCACTCCAAGAAATTTAGAAAGTACGTTATAATTTTCTATACAGTATATATTACTTGAAAAATCAGCGATAATAAAATGTTAAGAACTTCTAATTTTTTACGTTTTTATAAAGTGAAATAATTATCCTAATTCCGAGTTCTTCGAATAATTTCATTGAAATCGTCTCATTTATTGGGTGAACGTTCGTTTAGTGGGTCTTTTAATACTTCTACTGTTCATTCAGACTTGAATTACGCTAATGGATGACGTCTAAGAGATTGAATGCGTAAGGACAGAAGATCATTCAAGAACAATTACACTCAGTAGGAGGACTCTCTCTAATGAAATTAACTCGTCTTCGATAATTAATTAGTGTCCGTCACAGTGGCCTTCTTCGTCGACCTTAAATGATTGCTATGCGTTTTGCATGGTGAGTTTACGAGTTTTTGCTCTAAAATCCTGAAGCTTGTGTTAATTTTGAATAAATTGCTTATTTGAATCGGTACATTTACGATTTTTGCACAGAGTTTAACATAAAGTAATTAGTCATAATTTAATGTGAAAACGTTATCTACTATGACTTTTAATGTGTCTCACAAAAGAGACTAAGAAAGTCTCGTGTAAAGATTCACGCAAATTAGACTATTTTACATTCTACACTGTACTCTGCAAATCTTAATACATACTTTATAACGTGAAAGAAGCAATTCATAACGCGTTATTCTCTCTACATACAATGTACTTTTCGGTCATACATTATTACGTCCGTAAAAATTTTATAACGAGATACGAGGTAATCCGTGACAAGACTACAAAGATAACGTCGAAAATTAGAGTAGAAACAGAATAAATTTTTAAAGCAAATCGAGTTCCTGGAAATGTCAATTTTGTCATGAATTTTTCGCTTGCCTCAGATTTAAAAACGAATAATATTAGCAAATAACGATTTAATGGCACCCATGTGTAAAAATCGCAATTATCGTATTTATTTATGGATCTATGGATTAACTTGTGCTTGGCTTATTAATGATAGATATTAAATGAAATCTTAAGTTAACGACTTATGTAATTTCTGTAACGATTATTTTTTTTTTATACAAGACAAGAAGATTCTTAATAAAAATATTATATTTTTACTACATTTTAATA
This sequence comes from Mycetomoellerius zeteki, assembly GCF_001594055.1. Taxonomy (NCBI): domain Eukaryota; kingdom Metazoa; phylum Arthropoda; class Insecta; order Hymenoptera; family Formicidae; genus Mycetomoellerius; species Mycetomoellerius zeteki. The sequence continues at coordinate 481,508 of NW_017257184.1, forward strand.
AAAAAAGGAATTAATTTTTATAATTATATGTTTTGTTTCCTTATTGATATCGATTATTAATTTATGGAAATTGGCAAAATATGGATACAAAAAAAGAAAATCTATATTTAGACTATTATTTCTTCATGTGTCAAATAATTATATTTGTGAATTAAAATATTTTATATTGTGTGAAAAAAAAATTATTTTTCATATGCAATGTTTATAATCATACATATATATCGAACTTTTTTTCGAAAATAAGATAAATATATTTTGAAAATATTGGTAAAAATCAATGTTCCAATAGTTGGAAGATATAACTGCAGCTTCACTTTGTGTGTGGCCGTAAAGTAACAGTTTGACAACACGCATGGACACGCGTAATCGAGCGTTGTCGATTCGCGGTATAGATATGTATAATGTCCGCGGTGCATAAACGTATCACCGCTGTCACATCTCGTTGATGCTAATAGAAAGACAAGAGTGGCAGTGGTAATACTATAGAAGCAACAAGATCGAGGAAGTGGCCACGGAATCTTGATTCTTATTACCACGATATATCGGATCTCGGTGGAAAACGGGGACAGGTTTTGCCGACCTATTATGGATCTTCGTTCTCTCGGACGACAAACGTGATACTCTTCCTGTACCGCAACAACCGCAATGTATGGCTTCATAATCTTAAAAAACCGTCTTAGAGACTAACGGTATATAAACTCAAATTTATAAAGCATTATTAATTTCCATTTTTTCTCTTCATTTGCTACAAAAGGCTATCGTATTTTGAATAAAGTGTTCCTGAGAAGAACCCTACCCAACTGATTTAAAATATTATTATTTATTATTGTACGTTTAATACGTTTAAATTTGTTTGCGTTAGAATAAGTATATACATTAATATAAAAAACAAAAAATTACAATTATGAAATTGAATTTTTGCGTTTATGTTTACGCGGTATATTAGCGTATCTTTTTTTTAATTGATTTCTCATCAATAATTACCTATATTAAAATATTGTTATTTTAATATCGTTTTATAGTGAATGCTTGCCTACACGTTTCGTATTTGTCGCTTCGGTTTCGGGTGAGAAAACGCATATAGCAAGCACTGTGCAATCAGGGGGTGGCGAGGCATAACACGGGGGGCGATGATGTATTAATACCATTATCGCTCGGTGATCACCTGCGCTCCAAACTAACCCAGCAGCGCTCGCTTATTAAAGGACACGTCGCGACGCTTTCCGAACGGTTCGTTTAATCATTCGCTGATTATAATCGATCTACCATATTTCTATAATCCAGCTAATATAACAACGTTTATTTCGATTTCTTCGAAGTTTTAATATCGTGTAACAGTACATAGTTACGATGAAATATTTCTTACGTAACGTAAATTGCGGATGAAATGTAATACGATCGCTTTTGCTTGTCGTAATTATCGCGAAGTTGAATTCATCCGGTTTAAGATAGTCCGAGATCTCGGAAAAGGGATACGACAGTCAGCGTAATCGACCAAGAGACATCTAAGCCTGTTTTTTCACTCATTTTCTTGCGTTTCTGACCGGCTTCCAACGTTATCTTCGCTTTTTAGTCCTTGCTTGATCATTTAAGACATATCGTAGAACCAATGTAAAAAGACGGTATTAAGTCGGAACTTTTTGTTGATGCGATGGCTCAGTAATTTTAGCGAATTTTTTTATGTTCACGACGAAAGATAAAGTGACTGGAAAATCTTAAAAGTAACTGGCGAAATCCGTGAGATATATAGCATAATTCTGATATTATAATTTACTAGAATATTTTACTTAATATTTTCAAAATTTATTTTCATAATATGAGTTGCATAATATGATGAAATAAGAAGTAATTAGTATGCAGTATATTTTTATTTACTTGGCAACTTTTCTAGCTCTCTCGCTAGAACGAAATGAAAACTTTTTTAATAACTTATTTAATAAAGTTTTTAATTTTTACTAATATCTATTTATGTATAAATCTAAAAATGCGATAAATTTACAAAAGACATAATACAATATTTACATAACTTACTAATAAATTTAAATAATTATATCTTATTAATAACAATAATTTAATAAAATTGTTCCATCTTCTAATTATTTAAAGATGTTTGATATATTTTTGCCGTAGCGAATTATAATAGTCGAATTTTCATTCGTTTACGATCGATAATCGCTTAAAGTTATCGAATGATGACATTGCGGAGCCCCCATATCTCTCTTCAGAATAAACGCGGTTCCAACAAACCTATCCTTGTTCATCGCTTGCTCCTGACACCCCCAACTGATTTTACAGTGGCGTGCTGCCGTCTGCCATTGTGAGCGGGATAATTACGCCTCATTAACAAATAGCTTTCTTTGATGTAGATACCACGTGCACATCGGGGTAGAGAACGGTTGTACGGACCATTGGATCATCCGGGTGTAATGCGTACGATACGAATAAAGAATACGAGACACGATGAGGGTGAGACAGTAGGCAAAGGCAAAAGGAGAGAAAGAAAAGAACAAAAAAGAAAGAGAAGCGTGTCGACAGTGCGGTCGGAAAGAACGCGATCGATATTTGCAGTATGCAGACTCTAACGCGTTCTCGTCTATTTTATTTTATTTGATTTGATTTTTTTTAGAATGAGAGTGCTTGAGACACACTGAATACGTTCGATCGTTAGGATTCCTGAATTATTTCTTTGACTAGGAATTTCATTTCAATTCTTATTGAATTACATACATATATTAACCAGCGAAAATTTCTGTTTCAATATATTAAATATTTTATTTACAAAGAAAATTATTAGATTTTTTGTAGCAGAAGATATAACAATGATTACACATTACATATACAATAAAGACTACAATATTATTGTTATTTATTAAAAGAAAAACTTATCAGTTACAATTTTATTTACAAAGATATTATTGCTTACTAATTAATTTTTATCATGTTAAATGCAAACAACTCTTCTCTGAATTAAGTGCAATCTAATTATCCTATGGTACTTGCGTTAATGCGGGATCGAATTTGAATAACAAATGTACATTTTCAGTTTATTTGCTGCTCAAATAACATCTGTTGCGGTAGAACGTTCTAACAGTAGAAAAAATTGTTAACAAACATGAATACATATTTGTAGTACAATTTTATTTCTACAAGCTTTACAAATATATGCCAACTTTCGCGGAAGTAAATATGTTCGCGGAACTTCTGCAGAAGTGGATGCGTGAAAGTAAACTACGGGGATATTTGATAACGTAGACGGAATACCCCGATCATGATCGACATCGGTAGACAAATATACTTTGGAAAGTAATACTCACGTGTTCCACGCCTACGTGAGCATCCGCGTGTGTTTTGCTTGTGTTTGTAACGGTAACGGAACACGCGGGATCCTCTGTTTTCTGGATGTAGGGACGTTATATACGGAAATTTAATGTATAGTTTCTAAGCCGATTGGACTAGTACAGCTGCGCGTAAGGAAGCTGCATTCTCACGAACAATGTCTCGTACGCGAGTATACGCTTACATGAAGTACAGAATACTTTGTTTAAAATCTTTCTCCATATTATATCGAAATTATTTCTCCGATGTTTTGTGAGTTCTGTGCAAAAAAATTACATTAGAATGATGAACAATTGATACTCGATCATGTACATTTTATATTTTTATTTGTCTGACAAATCACACAAGCTATTAATCATCGCGTTGCTATCATTCGCGCTATCGTCTCTTTATGAGGTGATAATTTATTAATGGAATCTTGCATCACATTTCCTAGAGAGATTTCCGCCACTGTTCTTTTCTCGTACGGTAACCGCCAACAAATGTCAAACTCCATATATGCTTGGAATGCATAAATTATTCATCAGTGGTTACGCTCGGTCGCAGAGCGTCTAGACGACAAGCGTTAAGCATAATAGCACTTGGGTTGTTACTTTGCAGGCTAACCGGATATTAATATAATCATCGCGCTCCGCTTGATTCGTTAGCCAAATGGTCATGCAGACAGCTTGTCAGACAATGCATCTATATTAATCAAGATTTGATCTCGATATATCATCAGTTATGCAAATACATTAACTTAGACATAGAATAAGAGTCATCTCTTATCCATCATTTACATACAGACGATCATGAGTTGAAATTAAAATGAATTCTGCACGTTAACTGAAAATTAAAGCGTGAATTTTTCATTGCGGTCGTTGCTATTTAAAACTCTTCTGATCTCTTTAGCATCTATAAGTTGAAATTAATTCAGGTTTCATTTGGAAGATAAAGTATTTTTTGAAGAGTATCAATTTTGAACAAATAATGATCACTACGTTAAATTTATTAAATTTTTGAAGAAGTTTTGAACAAAAATTCTGTAGAAATAACTTTTTTCTCGCGAGAAGAGATTGTCAAAGAATTCGTAAATCCGCCGGATTCTCGTTGCCGCTTTCTTGTACTATTTCACTACTCAGCAACTCGGGAATTCAGAGAGGGGAACCAGAAGGAAACTCGTAACGCTCGCGAATTTGTTAGTCCTGTAACCCTTTTATGCTGGTCGAGTAAAGTTGTCCGTCGTCTTTGTCCGTCTACGTCAGCTGTCTACCAGCCGTTTGTTTCGCACTAAATAAAAAGGACTCTTCTACTTGCGAGGAGAGTAGAACGGTAATGCGCCACACAAGGGAAGATGATCGTTTGTTCTTCCGACAATGCCGCCGGATTCCCGCTTAGAGACAAGAAAAACCGGGCCAGACACGCCATGTACACCAGCGCTTCCATACGCTCGAAAGAACCAGCAGTGATGGCTCGTTACTGCCGGTACAGCTTGTGCATCGCGATCGATCATTAACTATTGGAAAAGCGATCAGTCGAAGGTGACGAGGTGGAGGTAGGGCACTCGCTTAATAACGCCATGCTTCTCGGGCCTCCTTCAATTTTCTACTTATTTCAATATCGCTTCTTCTCTCTATCCGTTTCTGTCGACTATGCGAAATGAAATATGTCTGACGTTGCAGTAGTTTGTGCAGTACTTTTTTATGCGTGCCACATTTTAATTACCTCTTTCATAGATTTTTATTGTATCCATCAAATTTTCTCTCTCTCTCTCTCTCTTTCGACGACTTATTTTTTAGCATAGCTTAATAAATTAATGATTATATAATTATGGAATTATTAATTTATTAAGCTATGCTAAAAAATAAGTCGTCGAATGAGAGAGAGAGAGAGAGAGAAAATTTGATGGATACAATTATATCAAACTTCGATGTAGGAAAAGATGCTTCGCAACTTCTGGCTAATGATCAAACCATGTAGATCAGCTAAAAATTACGAAGACTGCAGTTAACACGCTGTTCTTCCTCAAACGGTGAAAGAGACATTGCGTGTGCGAACAGTAATTTTTTGCGAACCGATATGGAAAAAGGTTTAATATCGCGGCACGCTATTTACAGCTTAGGGGTAGATGATTTTACAATTGCTTATGGGAAACCTTTATTCTATAGGTTGCGGAATTATGTTACTGTTTGAATCCTTTTAACTTCATCGCGGTTATTTCGTTCTTTGCGGTTATTCTTACTTACAAAGATTTCTCGATTATTGCGAAGTTCCAAGCTTGAACTTGTAGAAAGTTTTGAAACTTAGGCTCTAATTCTCAATTTCCAGATATAATTAACTATTTAATGATTGTTAAAATAATTTACTCCAAAAGTAATTATGAAATATTATATATAAAATGAGTAAATTATTAACTTTAGTCCTACAAAAATATTAACTTAAAAGATTTTTAATTTTAAACATTTAAGATAATATATATATCGATTTTTATTTTTATAATGAATATAACTTTTCTAATATAGCAAGCTATTCTACATATACCGAGGAAAAGTTTCACGTATAGTTTTAGTTTTTGCTCGTTCTCTAATTCCATGACCGTTAATTTGACAAGCATAACGATTAAATCCGCGTGACAATCGTAATCAGAAGTTGATTTCTATCTGCGGAGATTTGCGACGGCTTTCATGCGAGCCAAGTGGAGGGAGTCGGACAGGCGAATAGAAAGACTGTTCCCCCGAGACGAAAAATTTCTTACTTTTGCGAGAAGCGAGGATTTATACGACGCAAAGGTACTTGTGTCACTTTGAAACAAACTAACTGACTTCGTAAACTTTCACTATTTAGTGTAAATAATCATAAAGTTATACTATCAAATGCAATGAAGCATATAACTTGTTCTAATAGGATAATTACAAATAAAATTATGATTAAATGAAAATATATATGCCTTACGCAATTTATCATATAAATCTTTCTGAAATAGAGCAAATTCAGCGTCTATCACAACGAAAAGATAGAGAAAACCGAGAATAATAAGCTATTAATTAACTCTCTCTTAAAACAATTATAAATAGAAAGTGCAAAGCACAGACGATAAAATGCATCTTGAGATTCAACTTTATGATAAGTTTTCTATCCTATATCAGTGTAAAGTACAATGAGTGAGAAGGGATACTAGGATTGAATACTATATAGGATTCCTTTCTGAGGAATTCTGTTTCTCGTTGTCCTTCCTATCGCGATTAATTCGACAGGCACGTTGCTTAAATCGTAACTTAGGCGCGACAACCGTGCATAGTCGAATCCTGATTTGTATCTGTCGTGGTCTATGACGATCCCAAGAGGGAGGAGAGAACCGTAGGACAACGAGCGAGTGATTGCGGTTGAGTGTCTCGGAATGAGTAGAGGAAACCCCGTCGTCGATTGGAGTCCCACGAGAAATCACAGTGGGCAGGAATACGTGGAGGGCTCGTCAACTGCTAGCTGTTGAACGCGTAATTCCTGGATGAATAGCCGTGACAAAATCGTAAACGACCGTAATTGCGTTCCGTGAGGTCGTCGCATTCCGTGTCGATCGGCGAACCGCGAGGTCGAAACCGCCCTATACGTATAAAAGACTACAATGTTTCGTGATACCAACGCGCCTCGTATCTCCATTATAGTATCCTTAATCACGTTGCAACCACGAGTATTTAATATGACATACTTTTTAACGCTAGGAATTTTTGCGATACAAGCCAAGAACTATTTTAACATTGAATTCAAAAAGTGATTCGCCTTATTTCATAATTGCTCAATATAATCTGAATTAATTTTCTTCAAATATTAATAGTAATTAATAGATAGTAATAAATTAATAAAAATTTTACAATCTGTAAAGAAAATATTTGAGTTTTTGTAAGCGTATTTGTTATAAATGATTAAAATCACTTTTAATATTATAAAATTTGACAAAATTTTTAATGAAAGCGAATAATAAAGTGATTAAGAAAATTAAAAAGAATCTTGCATATTTTTAACAGTGCTAGTTTCTTTTTTCATTATAAATTAAAGCAGTCGACTGGAAGAGTGAGAAACACGTTCAATTAAATTTAGTACATATCATAAATTTTGCACTTGGCGTTCGCCTCAGGCAATTATTGACGATTTTCTTTTTCCAATTGTGAGAGCGGTTATAGACCGCGTAATATATCTTTGGCCTCTTTTTAGATCTTCCTTTTCTCGCTTTTCTATATGGCATAGATATAACATGTCCTACATGGAATATTGTAAATTTATCATCGACATCGCCTCTGCTCTGTTTTAACATCAAATGCCTGAGGTAACCGCACTTGATTTATAAAAATCCGGAAACGTCCAATCTTTTTTCTGACAACTGTAGATAAAAATCAATTAATTACCTTGGAGCGACTTGCAGTGGAATGTAACTTTAATCAAATGCCGTCTGAAAGAGAATCCAAGCCACATGTCTCCGTCGCGTGAAAAGAACCGACAGAAATGTCACTGAGTTTATCGCAACAAATGGGGTTATGCAATTTTGTCCGCTTATAGAGATTATAGTCGTGCCGCACCTGCTTCCGTACGCGGTAAATCACGGACGACCTTTATGCATATATCGATGTACGTGAACGATTTAACGTCGCTGTAACATTTAATACGCCAGCAAATACGCGCGCGGAAGCGAGCGTTTACGCGTCTGTACACCTGTTACGAAACAATGATAAATCTGTAAGAGAAGAGAGAGAGAGAGAGAGAGAGAGAAGTTGATCGTGCGATATTTAAACTAATATTGTTACTGAGAACTTTAAACGCCTCAAGAAATATCTCGTAATGTAGTAGAGAGATAATTGATTTAAGTATATCTTCCTGCTCGTTCCATGTATCAATGTGCATTTATATGAGAGCTGTACATAGGCTATAGAATTGGTTTCAAACATAATTTTATAATATTTTATATTCTCAAATTACAAATAATTTTAAGAATTATTTGTTTATCTTTGAATTTTTTTCAAGAATTCATGATCATCATTTATGTATATTTAAATGTACGTATCAATTATACATTTGTTTACAGAGTACTTGATATGTTCACAAAGATTTTAAGAGATATTCTTTAATTTTCTAACAATTTTATTCTTTGTGTTACCGCAGGTATATTAACTTGAAAGTCAAATTCAATTTCGTGTAAAATGAAATACGTATTCAAGACTTCTTTTTCATTTTGAAATGTTGAATGTTTTTTTGAAGCAAATCACGCATTAGTAGTACATGGTGTTAATGCAAATCTACAAATCTATACACATTACATTTCATTATATACATATTTTTCGTCAGGTAGCGACTACATATTTCGATAACCACAAGAGTAGCTCGTCCTATTTATTAGACCCTGAATACATTATTCTGCTTTTGAGCTCGAGACTAAAACAAATCGATCCTTACGTAACGATCGCCCTTATCATAAAACTATTACTATATCTTGTTAGCATCTTACAAACAACTATTGCTTGAAGCAACATTTGTTTCGCGCATTTGAGAATCGGTCAAGCTGTTTTGCGCAGAACGCAGAAAGGATTTTCCGCCCACTATGGGCTCTCTCGACCCACGCTATCTTTGTCCGAAGAGGTATATGCGATGTTCCAATATGTATTATAGTGTACAATATGTGAGGGAACAATTCTTTTCAAGAATAGATTGATATGTAGTATTACAAAAAATGTGAATGGAATATTTCCTTGAACAAGCGAATCTATTAACTGTGCAGTTACTGCAAAACGAGTAAGATTGTGAAAATTTATACTAGGAGGAACCAATAACTCTTATATCGAAATTGAGAAAGCTTCTAAAGTCTGCTGGCATGATAGTATTTTATATGATAAGAATAATTTACATAGTGATTTTTCTCTTTATACAGTTTAATCAAAATCATCTACATTAATCGTTGGAATTCATTTTCTTTACAAAATTCAATTTAATCATTTCTTATATAATGTATAATATTGCTTTTATTTAGATTATATAATGTATAATATTGCTTTTATTTAAATCATATAATGTATAATATTGGTTTAATTTATAACATTTGGATCAATTTTGCTACACTGAAAAAGAATTTAATAAATTTTAATAAATATTTGTTTAAATAGTAGGTACTAAATAAATATTTATTAAATTAAACATGTATTTATTTGGTATATTAATTTGAGTATCATTTTTTTATTGAATAAATGTTTATTTACTATAAATAAATGTTTCGTTAATATTGTTCAAACAAATATTTATTAAAATTTAATAAATTTTTTCAATAATAAATATCACTGAAGTATATAAAAGGAACAAGGGATGTGTGATGCATTGAACATACTCGTTCCGCTTGCTAATCAGACGGCTTACTTTTAAAATGCGCATGCTGCAAATGCATTTCATTGCATTCGAGTAAAATATATATACACTCTTCATAGGCGAGTACCTATCTCTCGGTGTTATACTGTAGAAATAAATAGTATCGACAGCGTCGTCTGTTTTGTTACAAGTGCGCAATGTAATACACGCGAGCTATATGTTTCCAACAACTTGCGAAGGACAAAGTGACGATCAGTACAGAAATGTGACGCGTAGCGAAAAAGAAAGACTGACCTCATTCGAAATGTACATCACGCCCTAATTTTTTTAAATTAAAAAATATCTTTAATTTAAAAAATTTTTCGATTTATATCATCGACGATATCGAGCAAAATGTATTTCGACGATATGGGCGCCGGTATAAACAATTTGTTTGACAAACTTTATCGATATTTGCATACATTTAAGCGAGGAAACACGTGTGCTCGAGTATACAAGCGCGTATTGTGCCGCACCGATCGCTAAAATAAAGTAACGCGGACGCGCTAGAACTCGGGGTAGTCACGGATGTAGTTTTATTTATTTATACAATGTGTGATTGTTTGTGTGTATACATACATATATGTGTACGTTCATAGGAATGACTATGTGTAAATCAATGAATAAAAATCTCCGATGAGAGTTTTGGGAACGCGCAGCATTGAAGCTCACTTATTTGCATAAAAATTGATTTAGACTCGGTCGTCCGAATAAAAAAGGATACGGAAGTATATAGATATTCCCAGATCCATCACGGGAATCTCTTTTATACTGGAATGATATTCTCTTTTGTTTTATATATTTTTGTATTAATTTAATATCTCTCGTATGTGTATCGATTCAATCAATATCTTATTTCTAGACACACTAATCTATTTGACTAATACTAGCATGTGTATGTGTGTGTGTGTGTGAGTGTGAGTGTGTGCGTGCGTTTATTAATTTATTCATTTATTTATAAATTTATAAATTGATTTGAGAGATTAATGATATGCCTGAAATTAGAAGAGGAAAAAATTTATTCGCTTGGACATTGATTATTTTACTCACGACCTGTTCACATCAATGTTCTTCAAAATACTGCAGTAAATAAGGCATACTAAAATTTCAAGATCCAATCGACGCGCATAATTGATGGAAATGCATAATTATATCTATTATCATAAGTATATGGTTGACGATGTTAATACGAGTCCATCAATATTCACTATTGCGTAACGAATGTAATATGAATACGTATATTGACCATTAATACGTGGTGACCCATAATACTCATTTACCGAGTAATTTTGTTAAATTACAATAGTATACAGTTATGAATTGGTATTATGATCAATTCTTCTGTGCTGCACTTATTTGCACTGGCTATCAATGCGTTTTCATACAAATTGTGGATGTGATAAACATTCACACATGATCATACCACTCGTAGCAACGACTCGTGTCGTTACAATAATCGTACGCGAGTTCATTACTGATTATTACGTATAGAAACTGCATTCGCAACGAACACATAAAATGCACAACCGTGCGTTACAATCGCGAACGCTGCAGCAATCGTTAAATTAGGGCTTAAAAGATTATTGAAAGCATGTAAATGATTTTGAGATAAATTGGCCAAAGAGAAATAGGAGATAAATAAATATATATAGCTTTATTATTAACAGACTAACAATTCAGTGTTATTTTTGAGAGAGGTTGATATAAACAAATATCGTTTTATCTTTGAAAGTTTTTTATAATAATTATTTTTATTCTATTAAAAACGCTTTTTTTTATAATAATTACTTTTATTCTGTTAAAGACATTTTGTTTAATATTATTTTTATTCTATCGAACCGTGTGGATCACAAATTGCATTCATAATTTAATTGCAAATTAAAACACTTTCGATACATAAAATTACAAACAGCCAAAAAATTATAAGATATATAAGGAATATAAGATATATAGAGAAATATATGTATTGAACTTTGTAAAAACTTTATATAGAAACTTTGCTTCGCGAACGTCGCGCGTCGTTAGCTTTGGTGAAAATTTTCTCTTTGTCGGAATACATAAATTTGAAACACAAAGGAAGACATACGAGCGATGCGTAAATCATTTCGTGATCCCCGTCATTTTGGAAAGAGAAAACTAGAGACAGAGAGAGAGAGAGAGAGAGAGAAGGAGGAAGAGAAAAAGAGATGGGTAGATTGAATGGTTAAGAAACGAACGAGAGTGATGTTGATGCCAGAAGAACGAGCACAGCCGTCCAAAGTGTTTTGAAACCAAATAAAACCGAGAAAATCGTGGCTGTACGAGGCAACTGTGGTCGAGCCACTTCTCAAGTCGCGGTGATCGCGAACACTTCAGCTCCGCCTGGCTGTGAAATCGTCCTGGCGAACCTCGCTTCTTAGCTAAGAGCAAGCGCATTGTAAGTTAATGCATACGTAAGGCTCCCGGGCCAAACCAAACACAAGAGAAAATGGAAGATGAACGAGGAAAGTGAATGAATTAAGATGTTACGCCATTCACTTCGGCTTTCCGCTAAAATTAATGTTTCCGTCGGTTGAAACTTCATTTTCTTCGTGCCATGGTAAGTCGGTGGCTCAAGTATACCGAGTCGCCTGTTATACAGGTGACAGCTACTTTAACAGTTATGTACTTCTATCAAGAAAATTTCTGATCTTTTTTTCGCTGCTTTTTCGAATCGATCAACGTTAGCTCACGATATAATATTAATAATTTGTATTACAGTTATACATATTTATATTGAAATAATTTTGTAATAGTTATCATATTTTACACAAATATGAATCTAAATGTTAAAACGCGAAGCGACGTTTTTAAGAATAATATTCTCAATTTCGAGCATTCTGTTTTCCGTATGTTTCTTGGGTATTACTGTTTTCTGACAGTTGAAGAATTACCACCGTGGAACTCAATTTTATGTCGAGAATAAGAGAGCGCAAGCTAATGCATACGTGCGGACCGCGATTCTGCTTTGTACAAATACCGCTTGTAACGCGGCACGAGGTAATTCTGTGAAGGAAGGTGAAGAATGAGCGGGGAGTTGAGTGGATAAAGGCGTTACATCATATTCCTCAGTTATTCACGAAAACGTTCCATAACGCTTGAATAATCTGCCATTTTCTTAGGTTTTTGTTGCGAAAAGAAAATGCCGGTCTCGTATATATACAATCGAAGCCTTTTGCAATCTTTGACGGTAGTCTCTATAAAAGCTACACAATTGTACATAAAATTTTTTCTCTAGGCAACAAATACAAAGTTTCCAATTTTATAAAGTCATTTTACCGCAGTGCAAAATCGATTAAAAATATTTCTCACAGTATAGAACTTATTTATAGAAATTCTTTTGACAATTTTTATTTTCTGCGAAACTTAGAACATTAATACTTATAACTTTTTAATGAATCATAACATTTTCTTGGTGTTTTAATAATCAAGTCCTGGACATCGACGTAATGAACATGGCGAATGCACGTACCACAACGTCGCTTAAATTTTTCTCGCACATCGAGATGGTATTCCCAAGTCGCATCTCGAAGCTGCTCGCAACCCTCGCATAATATGCATGCATAATGACTCCCCTAGCACGTCCTCGCGAGAAACTGTCCATTAGCTGCGCTCCAGCCGTTCCCCAAGTTTCCACAACGAGGCGTTCGGGACGAAGTGACGTAATGAGGTAATACTTAAATTGCATCCACGTGCCGCGTGACAGTATCGACAGACAGGACCTTTGGCATAGAAAGCCATCAGTCGGACGGGCAGAACTAGGCCGCAAACAATGGCGATGCCTCTCGTTAACGACGAGACGCCGTCCCGACGGCGTCGCCTGCAACATCATCTGGCGCAGTCCAGTCAGGATTCTATAGCAGCCTCGTGCGAGTGAGTTCCAGTAAAACCAGTCGTCGCGATTATCCGGAGCATCCCGCAGAATAAGTATTCCGAGAACAATTTTGAAGGATTACTATTTGTAATTATTGCAACTATTACATCTCGCGCCAGATTGTGAAAAACGTGAAAAATAAGAATGTGCGTGTGATAGTGTATTGCAGTTGTTCGCCAAATCTGTAAAGATAGAAAAATAATTCTGAGAAGCGAATAGCAAGTTTTTAGGGAAGTATAGCTGAATACGAAACTTAAACTTCAATAGATCAGCGAAGTAACGGGTCATTTGGATGTAGGGTTGATTGAAAAATTAGAATATATATAGAACGACTATAGTATTACGAAATTAGTACATAGACTGAATGTTTTAGATAATATTTAGTATTCTGCACGCCCTCAGAAAGAAACTGCTTCTGTATTTATATTCACATTATTTTTTAAATAAAGTTAAATTTATAGAAAATTAAATTCAGTAGAATAAAACATATTAAGCCGGACTAGAATCAAGTAAACAAGCGTGGACAAACACAAACGCACAATTTGTTTTAATGAATATTTTAAACACTGTTCGCATTCATTGAAGTAAGTTCATTCGTCTTTATTCACGCTTGATTAGTTAGTCTGGATCCATCTTAAGAGAGAGAGAGAGAGAGAGAGAGAGAGAGAGAGAGAGAATTATTATCTTTAAAATGTGCATTTTTAATAATTATATACTACTCATTAGAACTCATTAGAAAATCAATCATAGATGTTGAAATTGAGTTCTGGCTCATTTGAAATATTGAATTATTGGAATTCTTATGTTATGACTCAAAATCCATTAGTATTATTTTGGAAAATGGTTGATGTAGGAAAAGTAAAACTTATTAGCTATGTACTCAAGGATTAAATTATTTAAGTCCCGCGTAATGAGAGCTTAAAACGCGTAAAATTAATTACAAAAAATGCAGAAAGAAAGCTCTTGGTTGAATTAAAAACTAAATAATTAACTACTAAAACTAAATAATTAACTACTTGAGGTCGTTTGATAAATAAATAAGTAACACAACATACACAATTTTCATTCTTTAATTAATGTAATTAAGGGCAAATAGTTAAGTATAAAAATTGATGCAAAAGTATATACGATGTAGAAATATCATATTAATTTTATAATATTTTATACATGTAGAATATGTTTAAGTATGAATGTAGCAAGTGTAATACAATTTCGGAAATTTAATGAATTAATACGAATACAATTGTCATCAAGAAATAATTAATTAATTAGATCAATTATCCAACATGTTTTATTATGAAATTATATATTTTTATTAGCACTTTAAAACATTTGCTAAAGTTTTTGGGAAAATAACAGAATATCTTCAAGTGCAAAGATAATTTAGATCTTCACAAATATAACAGTTTACTTATACAATTAGTCAAACGCAATAAATTTATTTCCTACAATCAGATACTATTTTGAGATACTATCGCATAATCGTGGTTTTTCATACAATGAAGATCCGAGAAATTATCGAATAACGAAATAATACTATTCGCTAAGTAATAGAGCTCCGAATGGTAGGTTTTCTTCGGCATATAACTACGTAATGTAGCAAACTATTAAGGTATTCCAGGCAAGTGCACCGCGCCGCGTGCTCTAATTAATGGCATCCCATGCGCGGCTACCGATTATCTCGCCGTGTATAATCTTACCCGACCGAGACGCGACGGTTTAGACGTCCGTGGGTTTGAGCGGGATTAGAGGCAACATCGATAATCGATTAAGTTTAAGTGCTTCCCACGCCGGCGACTTGTGTAATAACGTATGATTCTTCGAAGACTATCGTCACGTGCTTAAGCACCGCTACCAGAGAAACTTGAGGAACCAGTTATTGCCGCTGGAACTATCTAATAAATGCGCTCTTTGCGACGCTAAGATGGAAACTTTTTGATGCTTTTAAAATAGCGTCGAGAATAAAATGCATTTGAATTCATCGACGTAACTGTATAGGAATTTTTTTAAATGAAGTTTTTAATAGAAAACTTACATCGAAGTTATCGTTTGCAATGAATTTTTAATTTTGAATATTAAATATCTTGGTAATAAGTTCTTAGACCGATATTTAAAAAAAAATTACTATCGATATTTTCTCGTGTAATATAAAGTATCCGCGTATTTTGATAATAACGCGCTTCAAGTTCTTATTTCCTTCTCTTATTCTTACGTAAGGTTGCTTGTAAATATGTCGGAGCTGTTCTCTCCTCTCCTGTTATAAAGAATCTTCCATTAATTCGACGGATCGATCCATCTCACTTCGCGTGTTAGGAAACTATAAGCTTGGCGTCTAAGTACATTTACAAGACCAAAGCACTCAGTACACTTCTTTTCTCCCTCAATCTTTTACTGCCACGAAGTCGTTATTGTAAGTTGCTTGTAACGGCCCCGACGAATTCTTCCTTGTTTCAGCAGAATGATATTCGTTTTCCCAATTTCCGTACTACTCTTATCGCTTACTGACCAAAAGCTGTTTTCCTGAAAGCCCTTTTTTATTTTCACTGTTATTTCGAGTACTTTTCTTAACGGTAAAAGTAGCATTACCCCAAAATGTTACATTCCATAATATAAGTTACAGAAAGAAACAATTTTCGACAAACGAGAAAGATATTTTAATGTTTTACAATATAATATTATCATTTCGAAAATATTTATTTAATTAAATTAGTAATATTTGTCGATAATATACCGTCGATAATATATTGGTATATTCAATTTCAATGCAGAAATTGGAGGTAAAGGTAACGTGTAAGTTAAATAGAGAACATTGAACTTTCAAATTTATCCTCAAATTATTTGTACAATTTTAGTACTCCAGATTTAAGCGATCGATAGTGTTAGCTGCTGATAATTTAGTAAACGCAAAAGTTGATTTCATCCGAGTTTTTACGAGCTTAGAATAGCGACGTTCCCTTTTCTCATTTTCTTTTTGATACGCAATTACTTCGAATGGTCTCAGCAATACAATATTCTTCCGGCTATGACAAAAATTAAATTGTGGTCAAAGAGAGCCAATCTTGATTCAGTTAGTTAGATGTATTTTTTATTTTTTATTTTCTTGATTTCTCCCGATATGCCTCGGGGACACGTCTCGTTTGAATCCGACTATAGCCCTTAGTTCGATGATTGCTTTACTTGAAAATAAACCAGCTGAATCCACCATTTCCGTGTGTCTAATGTAGCTGTTTTTTTTTTCATTTCACAATCCAGTACACTTTTCATAAATTTATAACCTTTATAAATGCGGTCAGTTTACGTTTTCAAAATCAAATCAGTATAATATAAATTTGTGTGTACTTATTTTGCACACATAGCAGATTTTTGTTTCTGATAATAAAAGAGTTATTTTAATATCGTATTATTATTGCACTGTATGACATAAAAAACAGTATGATAATATAGACAATAATAATGACAATGCTTGTATAATACGTACAAACGTAATTAGGAGGGATCAATGGCCAATAACGATGTAAGTTGTTTGGAATGAAATAATTTTAATTTTTATTATAGTTATAACAATTCCAACAAATACCGAACTTTTTAACAGCATAGAGTCTTCATCAGTGATGAAATTACAAAATATATTTAATTGTTATTTTAACAATTATATAAAAATATAAGAAGATATAAATATAAACAAAAAGTCGTACATTATATATCAAACATAATAAAAATAAATTTTTTAAATCTTTATTATGTGTGTGTGTGTTGTGTGTCATATATATTGTTATATCAATGTACGTTGTTATTCCTCTTATACGAGGAATAACAAAACGTCGTATTTATATCTTTTAATCTATTGACCAAACAATTATGTATATTTTGTAATTTCACCATTGATAAAGACTTTGTGTAGCCGAAATACTCAATATTTATTGGAATTGTTCCAAATATGTATATGGAAATTATTTTATTGTAAACAATTTGTATCAACATTGCTTTTTATTGATCTCTCTTAATTATTTTGTAATGATATGAATAAAATTTAAAACTCAAAAGCTAAAATATTTCAATATTTAAAATTATATTTTATTATATTTGGAATCTACTTTGTCCTGTTTAATGAAGAATACGTTATACCAGTTTTAAACGATATATTAATTGAGTAAGCTGTTATGAAATATTTCTATCGCGATACGAACGAAAAAAAATTCTTGAATTTTTAATGTGACGCAACGTCTGCGCGGCTGTTATTGTTAAATGTTTCATTTATTCCTTTTTCTCCTCTTTTTCTTCTATTCTTCCATGATGCATTACGCACATGACATGTCCCATTTTAATCTATAAATGCCATTCGCCCTCAAAGATGACAACGGAGAAAACATATTCTCGGTATATGTTCTAAGGCAGAAAAGCGGCGTCTGGAACAGATTTTTCTGTAACGCCAAGAAATTGTTTTCATTCTCTTAAACGAAAACACGCATTTCTTCCGCAGTAACTGCAATCTCGACAAGTATCTACCCGCAAGATTTCTAAATTACGTTATGTCGTGTTCTCTTTCTCATCTTACGGAAAGTTATCTTTGTAGAATTAAAGTCTGGTATTTCTCTTTCTTATGAGAAAAATTCCTGAAGTTCGGGAAGTTAGAGCATTTCGAAAAATATCAAAGACAAGATAAAAATCACTGTCGTTTCGTTGCTATTATTAAAGATTTAACTCTCTGAATCAATATTATTTTTGCTGAATATTTATACATTTCGTAACTTTAGGCAATTTAGCGTAATGCATACACTCGCATAGAGCGGGAAACAATTTAGCATTCCATTCTACTATAGCTCTAAAAGCGCAATGAATTTGTGCACGAGACAAAGGATTGTTGGATTGTCAACGTACTACTGCCTAAAAGCCACGATTGTTGCTCCCGAAACGCAATGGGTGCAAACGCCTTTAATAATACTCATCTTTGATGGATGTCATTATATAAAACGTGTAGTTGAGAAGCAATTTCGTGAAATTCTTAGTCTATATCTCTGGTATATCTTCATCCATTTGATGAAACATAATATTTATGATTTTTGTGTCTTAATGTGATACTATTCTTATTAAAAGTAATGCTTTTTCCTTGAATTATTAAGCAGAAATTAATAACCGTATTTAATTAATTAAAGAAATTTAAGGAGAGAATGTAAGGGAATGCTGTCATTTATTGAAACTTATAACTCGAACACCGTATATATCGCATATAAAACATATTGTAAACTTTCCATTTGCAAAATTTGTTATGAAAAATGTTTTTTTTCTTTTTGCTTGACGTTATCACAATTTCAGTTAACGACATTTTTCACGCCAACTTTTTTTTATACATACGTGCGTATAAGTAAATTTATGGACTCATAAATTTGGCGCGTAAATATGACACGGATGTAGAGTCATACAAAATATCTTGCAATGATATTTACACGCGTGCTGTATCACTTAAATTTTCATATATTAATGGTAATTTCGATTCTATTTTTCTTCACGCTATAGATTTTATGTATTTGCGCAACACAGTGACAATCAATAAAATGGTATAACGCTAAATAAAGCGGCGGAAACAGATCGCTCTCATAATGCTAGGTGGCAAATTCATAGATTTATTGTATAAAAAAAGAGTCCTACGGGAATAGAAATATATTCCGATATCGCCAAAAATATTGATATATATATTCATGTTATGGAGATATTTTTTATTTATATCTTTTTTTTACGTAATCGATGCATTGATAATCGGACGAGTTGACAGTAAAGTTTAAATTTGATACACAATTTCGTGCCAATAGCAAAAGTTTATATAAATTAAAAATTTTTATTAAATACAAATTACAATATGCTATAATATCTTTATTAATATAATTCAGCTAGTCAATATAATTCATCTCTCTCTCTTTTTCAAGTTATTATAAACATTCAAGACTCAATATTACCAATGTAATGCAGCAATAATCAAATTTTATACATATATATATATATATACATATATTTAAATATCAAAATTAATAAATGTATGTATTATTTTATGCATACATGTTTTATGTGTCATGTAAGTATCGAAGAGTCAAAGCATAAATCTCAGGATATAAAGATCCCTCTTTATAAACTCGTGCACCATAACAGTTTCAAGATCCCACGTGCCAATAAAAACGATCGATAAAGTAGAAAACCGAAACGACAAGCCAAACGAATGACGAGGCGATAAAATTCTAGGAGCCGAGTCTTCATTTAATATCGGGTGACACTTATGGTATCCCAATACGAAACTTGCGAATTCGTTGGTGTGGCTGGCTGCAACGCGCAGCTAGAATATCAAATAGATCCATAGCTCTCGGTAGACAGCCGACTATGTAAGATAAACGAGGCAATATGGCCCGTGACACTCACTAACTGCCGGATTTAGTAAGCTCGATAACCGATAACTTTCTTATTAAATCGACTCGGGTCGGGTTATCGGCGCATAGTACCGGACTGCTCTAAAGTTCCCTTATACTGCATTGTTGGTTCTAAATTACGTTACCTTAATGCAAATTAACTATTATACGACAAGAAACTGCGAGCCAGAATCATCGAAAAATAATATTATGTATATAATACCGTGATAAATAATACTTTAATAACGAATTTAATAACACATGGTTCCATTCTTCCAAATGCGAATATGAACTAATTAGCTTTTAATGCTTAAACTCGTGACGCGAATAATTTAAAATAAAATAACAATTAATGATATGTTTTATCAAAATTAGATCTATAGAAAATAAAACAAATTCTAAATATGCTATCACATATATTGTTGCAGGTTATTGGCAATAATTACGTGAAATAATGACATTTATATAAGCTTACAATGCTCATAATATAATAATGTGATAAATAAATGTATTGGAGACATAGTAGATCTGAAATCTGTCTCTATGTTGAAATTTTAATAACATTGAATCGTTTGCTTGTAAATATCACGTATTGTAAATTTCAATATATAGTATTAGGATACATGAATGCCCGAAATGAGAAGTAAGTACGACGGTTTTTCACTCTTTTGTTATCTAATAAAATATTGTAACACTCTGTTTCCATTCGATCCAATTGGAAATCGATAATAAGTTTATAATAAATATCAATTGAATAGTTATTAATAATATTGTTATACCGCTTGTAAAAATATTAGCAACAAAATTGTTTGCGGTCAATATAAATTTAAATGAAACTATTCTATAAAGAATTGTACAAAATTGACAATTATTAATTTTATTGTTAATTAATTTTTATCTAAATCTGTATTGTTTTTATACGCATGTTTTAAACATTATATTTTGTTTTAAACATACGTATAATAAGAAATATTGCTTAAATACAATTTTTCAATTTTTCCTTATTTTTTATTACATTGTTCATGGGACTTTTGCGGTGCAAAAGTCCCATGAACAGTTAAAGTAAAAACTTTTACGCAGTTGTATAGAGAGAAGCGAAGCTTCGTTTCAAAAGGGAGAGGTAAATATTTCACGACCAACCTTCTTTTCGCCGACATTTAGTCACAGGCCTCTAACTTCAGCCGAGGAAGTTATTAATCTGCGAGGAGTCAATCCTTCTCTTACCTCTTGTAATTCACAGCCGGCCCATTGTATTCGCTCAACTGCAATTATGCGTCCGCGCTGAATTCGTCCATAACTTGCGCTTGTATGCATATTGCAATCGCTGTATTTTCCCTCGCAAAAATATTCGTGCGTCCAATTGTATGACACAGCTTTGCGAACTCATTTGTATGGTTCAATATTGTCGTAACTGACGAAGATACTTTTCACTACTCATCAACGAGAAATATTTCTAGGCGCAAAGATTAAATCGAGTCCTTCTTATTCGACATAAAAAGTGTTATAGCTTTAATGTAATATCGTAACAAAATAAAATAAAATGGAAAATGACAACTATAGGAAAAATAATAAAGTATATAATAAACGGATCATATTTTTATCGAGTCTTTTAATATTATCATCGAAGTATCAAAACATGTTTCACGTTGACGTTAATAATGTTCGTATTAAAGTAGGTATCTCACTAACAGTGTAGTTATAGTAATAGTTATCTGTTTGTGAATTAATCACTATTATCCATATTATATATTTTTTTAATGAATATAATAAAGTAATTGTTTTTCCAAGTGAATTCTAAAGCATTATTCATATTTACGGAAATATTATTTGCATTTTATAAAATTCCATCTTCTAATTTTTTAGTAATGTAAACATAAAAACAATGTATTATACAATATATTATAAACCTTTCGATGAAAAATGATAGATGGTTCAAGGATAGCGATTGTTTTTTTATTTCGTGAAATAGAGAATTCAATGTGATTGACGTTTTTAGGTGAATCCAGAGATTTATCGAATATTTTATATGATTTAGTTTTAAATCCGCATTGAAGTTTTCTTTTTTTATTTTTATTTAATCTTTAACAGAATGCGTATTATTTAGATTTACTTTTAATAAAGAAAATATAATCCTATTGATTTTTTTCTTTATAAGTCTAGACTTTTAATACCATAAAAAATATGTATGATGTATATAATAATGTCTTACAAAATTTATACCAATTGTATATTCTTATTATACGTACGTATCTTAATACATATAACTACATTTTATGAAAAAAGAAATGAATATATATTGATTTAGATTATATTGTTTTTGATTTTATCAAATTTTTATTTAACTATCAATACAAATCATTAATACTTATATGAAATTATATTATATTAAAAAAGAA
Source organism: Mycetomoellerius zeteki (assembly GCF_001594055.1). Lineage (NCBI taxonomy): Eukaryota > Metazoa > Arthropoda > Insecta > Hymenoptera > Formicidae > Mycetomoellerius > Mycetomoellerius zeteki. The sequence goes on from NW_017257184.1 coordinate 503,884, forward strand.
CTTTAAGTGCAAGATCTTTGTCTTTTATCTTCCGTTGTAATATGCTGCTCTAAATTGACATACTGAGAAATGTAATTTTATTCGATAAGAGAGGGAGCGTAAGAAAGAAAATAAAGATAATTCGAATCTTGAACGTGCAAGAGAACACAAAAAGCTAGATAACTTAATATTTAATGAAACTATAAAGTATCTCTCTCTCTTCCCCCCCTCTCTTTCTTTCTCTCTCCCTCTCGGGACGTAAATCGAATAAACGGAAATGCACTGTGATTAAAATATTGCTAAAAGGCCGTCTCTGTTACGGATCCCCAATTAAATATGAATAGGAATAAAAGAGTGCGAATATTAGTTTAATAAATTAAACTTTTTTACGCGCTTGACAAAATTTTATTCGATGAATAACTGAGCGGAATTCATGGATGAAACACGCTGTGAAAAGTAAAATATTTACGTGAAGCGAAACGTGACGATAATATTTCACCATGAGCGCTGATTTGATAGTCTTTATTACCGTGCACATCTCGAAAGTTGAACAATTTAAACATGATGAGAAAAAATTTCAAAGTACCCGCACGTGGAGAAAAGTTGTGAATCGAGATGCGGGTCCAAATATCCACAGGTGTTGCGAAAATCGATAAACGGATGAAGTCTACAATTCCACAGAGAATTTTATCAAGTTCTCGATTAAGGTCTGATTCGGATTAATAAAAGCAAAAATTTACAAACGAGTCGCATGATTGTCGCAGTCATGAATTACGGTTATAAATCTTTTTTTAATTTTTTTTTCTAAATAAATTATATTTATCGAAGGGGATAATGATCAAAATGTATTTGACAAAATTAACTTATTATAAAAGTAAATAACAACGAAATCTATGTTTATAGATTGACATGGTGGTAATACACAGGAAATGATCGAAATACTGTTTTTGGCAAATTCTTCGATTTAAAACTGATTTTTTTCTAGTAAAAATATAATTTAACTCATCATCTTTCTTATAGTATTTCAATTTAATAACTTGTAATATGAATATTTATAGCTTCAAAAAAGTACATAGAAGTACATTTGTTTTTTGTAATACTTGGAACAATATGAGGTAAGACACGCGGAAGCACGAGTTCTATTAGTTCTATTAGTTTGAGAAATCCCAGCTATTTTATATTAAATGTATAAAAACTATAATTTACGCAAGTCTCTAAGTTCGACCACCAGTACAATTTACAGTAATTACCAGCAATGACCAGCGGCCATCGATTCGTAATCGACTAAGTGAGAATCAAACATGCCGCGAACGGCTGCTCTCAGGATGCACGTATAAATAAACCCATTAACGCTTTTCTCGTCGGGCCTCGTCCTGACGGTTATTGCGCCTGGTAGGCGCAAACTGCGATTTATTTGATAGCTCGAAGCCGCAAAATAAATTAAAAGCTATCTGGCCTTCTTTCATTCTCTCGCTCTTCCTGGAAGTCCCTTTAACTGTATTTTAAGATGAGACGGAAGTGCGTACAACAGTGGAACGATCTGAAAGACAAGAGACAAAGGTACTTTGTATTATCATTGCGAATGGCATGGTGGTTACCGTTCTCCCCTTTTTCGTTCGATTGGACAAGGAATTGCCGGCGGTGATCGAGCAATGTTATCCATCTCAATCAAACGTTCTCATCCAACTCGCAGCAGCATAAAAGGAATTCCTGTGTACGTGTAGTATACCTTGTGTACCCGCAAGATACCTGCCTGCACTCTCGTAGCTTTGCCCTGAAGCAGCGATGCTTTATCTAGAAAACCGAGGAAATCCTGCGACAAGCTCAAAGCGAACATGAGCCCACAACAACGATCCCCGCCACGATGTCGAGATTTTATCAAATCTCCGAGGCAACAAATATTGTTGATTTTAGCCTTTTGTCTTGAAAAATATTCGTGAATTGTTTTTCTTGATATCATATTCACAGATTTTCAATGTGATAATAGTTTCAGTCTGGCGTAGTTTTTCGAGATTTAAGATGATGATTGAATATGTCATTCTTTAAAGTTTATTAATCTTAATTGCTATAAATTGTTTCTGTTTACGGAAAGGATGGTTTTGTTGAAGTATCTAAAAATTTTGCTAGCTATAGGTTTGAAAATTATTTTGTTGGACTATCAAAATACTTATGTAAGACACCAAACTGATTGCTAGAATGTAAAATTTTTGCATCATTGTTCAATAAGCTTGAGATTTCTATGTAATTATTTTGATATATATCTATGACAATAAAATTATTTTTAGATCTGTATCAACCTAAAATTTTAGACAATTTCGGCAAAATCGTTCTTTCTGTATAATATTTATTTCGTTAAATAATTAATATAAGGTACCTTTGAATCAGGTTATTTAGGAATTAAATAATGTAATTGGTTAAATTTGATCAGTTTTTAATGTAATATTTTTATAATTTTACAGTGTATATTAATTGATAATAAATAAAAATTAGACTATGGAGATAATTGATTCAATTTTTAACAATATTTAAAAGAACCAAAAAGAATGTTACGTTTCTTTATTTATGGAAGTCAGGTAATCTCGGCAAACTTACGTTCTGCAACATGAAGACCTTATGAAAACCATCCCTCCGGCTATAAATATTGGTGATTTAAAGTATGCAGTTCGCGTTTTTCCATTTTACTTTAGCAGATCCACCGCTGATGTCAGAAAATATACACATATATTCCCGCATTGAGATTTATGTTTATGGAACTTCAAGTGACATCTCCGATCCCCTATAAACGTCATCGGTCAGACGACGAGAATATCAGTTTTTTTAGATTTTTTTTTTGGTTATAGGTTGTATGCACAAGATTCAATAAAAGACAAAAAGTTCACGCAAAATATTCGTAAGAAATTATCGAGCTAATAAAATTGATATAATAATAATTAACATAGAAATATTATATATTTTCGTACATGATATAATAAATATTAATAAGCAGTATTTTATTAAGTTGCTTGTATTTTAACATACGTAAAAAAGATCTGTAATGTGCGAGAAATATTAAATTAATTACGCAAATTTATATTTTAAATTTATATTTTAAATTTAAAAATTTTATCTCTTGTGTGCATTACGCCTTGTAACAAGCTCTGCAATTGTTTGCCAGCGATATTATAAAAAAGTCAGTTGAAACTTCTTGTTGCTTACATTGAAAGCGCAAGATATCGTCTATCGCTATAGTTCAGTCATGCAAATGCGATTTTACCAGCTGATTTCATCTGAGTTTAGTTTGAAATGAAATTCGATGAATTGATAATCAATCCGTTTATGAGATCAGGAGAGTTGCCTGTGTTACGATATAGTTACTTCGATTTGTATTAAATAACATCGAGTGTTACATACTTGATCGCTTTTAGTTTAATTAACTTGATTTGCCGTATACATTGAACCAAAACTGTACGTAAAAACAATAAAATATTCATTGAATTATGAAAAAATAATGAAAATTGAAAATCCAATGAACTCTCATAACGATTTAGATTATAAAACTATTCATTGCAAGAATGGATATATAGTTGTATAAATAAATCCAGTTATTGTATCAATGAATTAACTACATTAAGTCGGACATAAGTCGGACATTGGTTAACATTCATTGGATCATTCATTGGACCAAAAATGAACAAAATTTTTTTCAGTGTACGTATCATTAATCAACTGCGAATCGTTTAAGTATTCGTAATAATCAGGTCGCTCATCGTAAATCGTTTAGTGAGCCGCGCACGGAACAGGCAACGAATTATTTCATTTAAAAAATTCTGCGCTGGAAAGAATTCTGTCGCACTACTGCTGTAAATTGTACCCGGCATTGTTCTCGCACGGCGTGCATTATTTTCCGGGAAAATTTATGACGCCGCCAACCGAAACGCATTAACGGTCGACCGATAATGCGGTCGACGATCAGACCATCGCAGGAATTTGAGAGCGGTTGATCGTTATCAATACCAAACTGTGTAGCAAATATGAGTTACGCACATTAACTTTACGGAGAGACATTTTTTTTTTAAAAGGATATCAGTAAATATGCACATCAAAACAAGAAATGTAATATTGTTCTCCACATGAATACCGTTTTTACTAAATACAAGAAATGTTAAAAGAGCTAGAAATCCTGCGAAAAACTTTAGACACATATAATAGTCGTCAAAATTAGCAAAAACTAATAGTTAATAATAAGTTAAGCAATTCACTGTTTTTTAATTGTATTTCATTTTCAACTGTATTTCAATTATTAACATAAAAGTTATAATGACGGATAAAGATTTCAAGAGTTTATCAATTTTCTATAAATACAATATACAATTATAAATTAATGATGTTTTTGTTAACTCCTTCAAACTTGATTTTAATAAAACTATTAAAATTAAAAAAATTTAGTTTAAAAACATTTAGTGGAACCATTAAAATAAAAAAAATAATTAAAAAAAATTTTTTAAAACCTTTTTCAACTCAACAATACAAAAGCACTTTAATAATTTATACTAAACAATTTTTTTTAATTTGAATTTTTTTTAAATATATTGTATATATTATTATATTATATCGATATCTGATCTTCGATGTCGATAGAATTAAATAATTTCAACGGAAAATGTTTTTAAATTTGATGTACATTATAACGTACACCGGATCTAAAATCTTTACTAACTGTCCGAGTATATTATTGTCAAAAATGTAAAAGATACCATAAATTCGGCGAGTAATCAATGTTCATACGCTTCCATTCCCGAGAGATTAAAATCGTTTTCATTTAAACGCTTGAAAAGATCCATCATCGCGTCTGCATAACGATCGACATATCATTAATTACAAATCCATCATTACTTATAAAGTACAGTATCTAAAGTGCGGCGATAGAATGCATGTTCCCTCTTTATTATGCAGGAAATCCTTTTACGCTGATCGAACATTTTTCGTATCTGATTACGTGAACGTAAGTTTTACAGTAATCCGTCAGAGAGGAAATTGACGTACGGATATAAATCATATTATGAAGATCGGTGCGAACGAACTGCACAGATAGATTGAAGAAGTATTAAGTATTGGCTGACTTTGGATTAGTATAACGAATCCAGGTTATGTTTCTATAGGATTAAGTTCATACTATATTCTGTAATATAATGTAAATGTAACGTTGCATTAAGTTGCACCATAAGCAAACTCGTCGAAGTTCCTAATCTAAGCTCTCATCTTTTAGCGATTCGAATTTCCCATAGTCTGAATTTTCTAAAATACACAAAGTATTTTGCATAATTTCAGATTCTATTATATCCACTTGTATCCCCATGTTGGATTAAACTTGGGTTGAAGAAAATTTTTATTTTCAACTACTTACTAGTAGAAAGAATACTTGATATAAATTTTTATAATCCAGAAGTTAATTTCTAAGTTTTTGGCTCATTATTATTTTGTGAATTTATTTTTATGAATATTTTCTTATACAATATATCTCTTATATATTTGATAAAAACGCTACTCATTTTTAGCTATTTTGGAATTGTACAGATATTATGTAGATATAAATTTAATTTTTTTTGCTTAACGTATGTACGTTTATTCGATAACTATTAGATATAAGCGATTTACTTGAGCTGCAAGAGGTAAAAGTTATTACATATTTATCTAATATAAAACTATTTTTGCGTAAAAACATATTTTTTTATGTATATTATACGTTATGTAAATATCTCTTAAAGTATCAGTGTTATTAAGTATAATTTGCATAGCAGTTTGCGTAAATTGTACATTATTTCCATGAATTAAAATCGCTTTAGGGTTGATCTCCTCGCTGATTACACAACGCGTCCGATGATTCAACGATCAGTAGTTACCATTGTAAATGTAGCATAGATGAACTAGTTGTGCTCTCTCAATATGTGCCCAATGCAGAAGCACATGATTTAATTACATGATGAGATTGTTATTGAAGCTGCATTTATCAAAATGATGGATGATGTTTAACGATCCTATCCAAAGTTTACGATAAAATTTCGGCGTTCAGTTGTTTCGAAGTTTAATATCGTTGGAGCTCAACAGGATAAATGGTGTATCGTGTGAATTTTCAATAGATTCGTATATCTCTGTATAATTCCTTTGAAACTAAACAATAAACGGCGAGAATGCGCAACTAATTTTTTGCAAAAAAAAATGCAATTGTTATCCGTATCATCAACCGTGAAAAAAGCGTTTAAATTAATTCGCCGCGTAGTAGATTCCATTTTTCTGTCACTACAATGTCAGGTCCGCTCTTTTCTTTTTTCTTCCCTTGCAGTTTCGCGTTTCGACGAGGCTACCTCGGACGGATTCATGGAAAAACTGGGCCGTCATAGAGCTGGTCTTGTGCCAGAAAACTGGGAAGGGAAGCGGATTTATATCTTAGCACGTTTTATTTGCGGACCTGTGAATCTACTTACGGTGAACTCAGTAAAAAAAGGAGATGCAAAAAATTGCGCTCCTATAATATATTAAAGCAAAAATTACAGTAGTTTTAAAAAATTATCGCTAAACTTAAAGTGGGAATTCTTTTAGACGTACCGTGTTCTCTCTCCGCTCTCTTGTGTATGTATATGCATATTCTTGATATTTCGTGCCGTCATTAATATATCACGAGTATTTGCGTGGCACTTTTTTGCGAGAACACGATTTGCATCGTTATGCCGATTTGTTTCTTATTGATCTGGCGTCGAAGCACAGCCTTAATGCACCGGCGTAACGACGAATATGATAATATATAAAATTACGATGCCATTAGCATAGCCCACACGCGCGCGAATCCACGCTCGGTTCACGTGTCAGCGTGTGCACGTATGCCCGTGCCTTCGTTATCTATGCTGACCACATGCCGCGTAATCTTCTTCATTATATCTGCCGGGTCGTTTTGCATTTGCATTAAACGAAAATGTTTGTATACGCGTCGCGACGAGATAACGTCTGGGACTCTCTCCCGGGGACTATGCGGCCCCGTTTTTATGCACGGATTGTATTTTAGTCATAACCGTAGAGATTTTGCGTGCGTATATGGCGCACAAAATCTCAGCAAGTGTCAGTGAAATCAGGGATAAAACGATATTGTTTGTGTAACGCGAGTAGTGCATCGTGAGAATATCAATTAAAAAGTACACACTTTTATAAATTAATTTAAAAGAAAGATGAATCCTTAATTCTCATAATTCAATTTAATTTTTGAAATCATTTATGTTCTTTTTTTATTTGTATTTTTATAAAATCTTGTTTACGTAGCCTTATCTAATCTTAAGATGACATATCGATTAATAATATTAGGAGGATCTTCTATATTTTATAATTAATGAATAATATGTTTATACTAATGAATTAGAGAAATGAAATATTCTTTTAGAATTTAGAATGCAATTATAAACGATTGCTATTACGTATTACGTTTTCAATGTAAGTCACATAATGTGAATACTTGTAGAATATTTTAAAAATAAGATTAACGATTTAAGCAAAACGAATTATTCATTTGATCTCAATCTTTATTTCGTGTAATGGAAGAATTTGAATTCCTAAGTTCAAGAAAGATGGAAAACAGCGATTCTTGTATAAATGTGCTTCAGGATAAGACTTTGATCGGACAAGCAGATTGCGAATCACTTCGCGACGACGACAGTATGATATATTGGTGCAACGCGAACCGCAAGATTATCAGTAATTGCACGCGTATCGCGTGTTAAGTGTAAATTTGTTTTACTACCAGCTTCGTACTTTGTTTCTCGTATTTGCAAAGTATATCCATCCGCACGTATAAGCGTTGATTCCCGCCACTGTAAAGCAAGCAACGTATGCATGATATTTCACGCACGGAGCGCGAAACCTTCGCGATCTCTACGCAAATATACGTGTACGTAAACCGCGACACACTATGACAGATCATCGTATAAGTCACGTAACGCAAAAAAATGTCTCGCGGTGATAATAATGTCGCGGGATAACGCATTTCGCGTATCTAAATCGCAATAAATCGTGGAAAACCTGATCATCAATTATTAAGCGAATTCATTCGCGCGAGTACAAGTTATAGATTTTCTACAGCAAACCATTACCTAAGCTTTAAGTCGTAAGCCGTAAAAAATTGACCAATCACGGTCACATATGAGAACAATAATCGAGTATGATTGGTCATTTTTTTTACAGCTTAAAATTTAAAGTTTAAGAAATGGCTTATTGTAGAATGTCTATTAAGATATATTAAAAAATATAAACGGTAAACAATGAATAAATTAACATTTTGAATTTGCTACTACTTACGCGTCAATGCCTTACGATTTTTAATGTGATTACCGAATCACTTTCCTACTTACATCGCCTTGCTTTATGTTTTTCTGCATAGTTTTAAAACTGGATCCAGACTGAGCAAATGAGCGCAAATGAATACAAAAGTTGTGAATATGCAAGTTGAAACAAGTTATTCAATCGCGTTTGTTCGCGCTTGTTCGTTTGGTTTAGATCCGGCTTTAGTTGTATGTTGCTTCAATGGGATAATTCTCATATGTAACATGTGCAAAGTGCGGCAACAATAGATCCATTTCAAACGCGCGTGTCTGAGCTCTACGACGTATAAATAGTGGGAATCACATTAGAGCAACCATTATAGGGTGGATTAAAGTGAAGATTTCATGTTGTCATTTGTCGGTGTCATCATCATCGTCGTCATCGTTGTCGACGAGAACGTCTATGAGGAGCCAGGCAAGCGTCGCTTTTACTCATACAGAAACGCACCGCAAGAGCTTTGCACCATCTCGGAATTTTCGGCGAGTTCGCGAGCCAGGAAATTCCAACGGCGGTAATTAACGTGAGCACTTTAGCGTATGTTCCTGTATCAAGGGCCAGACAAAGGGTTAGAGAGTACGGCAGCTCTGTCGGCTCTTCTCGCAAACATTGTTGTGCCGAAGTGCAAGTTTGGCGACCGAGCCACTTCGTTTCCAAAAAACTCACGAATCACAGCGCATTCTTTCTTCCAATCGTTTTGATTCTCGGCTATGTTATGGAAAAAACTCTGAGAATTTTAGTGAAGATTTTGGATGCTTGTTATATACATTTTCAACTATAATTACGATATAGAGGAAAAACGAAGTATTTTAAAAATAAAGAAGACAATCGATCTAGCACGATGAGCGAAATCCATTTATATCCGTGCTAACTTTTTTCGCATCCTTTGTACGTCGAGCATAAAGTTTAGAAGGCTACATTTATTTCTGCAAATCCTGCACGAAATCCACTATGTTCTTTTACGAGAGAGTTTGTCCTAGTTTCGTTCTCGTTTGTCGGCTTTATCATGTAAAATTTTAACTTGTCCGCATCCGCTTTATATTATCGATTTCCCTACGCGCGACAAGCAAGACAAATTTAATTTTATTCAGATATTATTGTATATTTTTTGTATCAATATCGCTTAATTTATTCTCTTGTATTTTTATTGTACTTTTTAATAAAATTTGGTATTATTCATTTGCTATAACAATGATATAACTCAAAAATGATCATTTTTTTAATTAATTGCAGAAAATGAATGGAAATATGAAGAAAAAAAAGACCAAACTTTAAAAGAACATATTTTTATTCCTCTACAATCAATTACCACATTAAAATTGTATTTTATTAATATTTCAAAATTTTATTTAAAACATTCGAACTTATTTTCTGGAAAACTTTGTTTTCAGAATTATATCAGTTATAATGATATAATTTTTCACATGCTTAATGCGAATTTATTAATTATCATAACTAATACGACTAGAACCCAGCATTTTACGCAAGAAATTACTTTTATCACATATTAGATGTTATTTATTGTAATTAAAAAAATAAATGTATATTTTATTTGAATTGCTACATTCTGTCGGTAGAAAATTATTCCTATGGGAAAGTTGAATTATCTTCAGAGAGATATCATATTACATCGAAAAAGACACGAAAATGCAAGCTTTTAATTTTCTCGCTACATCGTACCAGTCTGCTATGTCGTCGTTTCACAGTTCCCTATCGTTTTTCAGTCCCAAAGCACAAATCGATGGCGGCAAGAAGCACGAAGGAAACGAAACGTGAACGGCTGTATATTTCTCTCGTAGTGGCTTCGTGAAACGATTCGCGTCATTAGCTGCCGCGTTTCCGCCGATGACTTTACGATTACTCGTACCGACTGGCTTCATCGATTTTATCGGACCTCATTCGTGTTCAGCAACATAGAAACGTCGTATATCGTGCGATTCACGTTTGCTTTCGGTTATCATTTAAAATCCCAATAGTTTTTTAAATCTAGAAATACACTATTATATTTCAAGTCGATATAAAATACAGCATAAAAATTTTTCAAATCTGATTTAGAAAAAATCCGACAATAGTTTTGTCATTATTAAGTAAATTTTAAGTTTTGATTCTATAAATTTGAAAAAATATTACTATTATATTTCAAATAAATTATAAAGATTTTTTTTTAATTCGATTTAAGAAAAATATGATAATATAACTTTGCTATTACGATAAAACTTTGTCAGACAAAATTTTGAAGTTTAAATGCTATAAATCTATTATTTAATATGTAATTTTCGCGAATATGCTTTTATTATCTATTTATTTACTTTATTAATCAACTTTTATTACTTTATTAATCAACTTATTGATTTAATAATGATAACAATATCAGATTATATATGATCTGTAGATTGTATTTATTTCGTCAGTCATTATAATTGAAGAACGTAAAAGAACAATGCGGCTAAAAGCGGCCATACAGCTGCATGGCGAATCGCAGATTACCGCCAGCAGCAGCATACCTCATAGGGCTACCGTTATTTTGGTTGATCGATGTATTGCACCTGCGTTCCACTGATTTATATCAGGCTGCAATGTCGCGCGGCACGTTTTAATCTATCTTTCTCGAAAGCACCGCGATATTTGAGTGTACAATTCAAGAAAATTAGTCAATACCTATCCATCGACTTTTCCATCGCTTAATTCCTCAACTAACAAGAAAAAGTACTGAAACGTCCCTCTTCTAATTTTAATGATTTTAATGTTTTTTTTTTCTAAACAAAAATAAGATGCACGTATTTTTTAATATGTACCCATTCGCACTTTTAAGAGGTAAAACATCCCTTAGAAAAAAAATCCGTTATTCTATTTCAAAGCCAATATCGAAACTATGAGATAAAAAATGTTTGAATTGAGTTGAATGGTTTCAAGAGTACTTTATAACAATAATAATTAAAAAATTTGTTTAAATGAAAACATTTTTATTCATGAAAAAAAATAGTTTTTCTAATTGTTTAGATTATAATTATTAAGTACTCTTAAATTCAACTTTTATTTATTTTGAACATTCTTTTCTATCTCACAATTGCAACGATATTCGCTTCGAAATATAGAATAACTAATTTTTTTTCTAAGGGATGTTTCACTCCTTAAAAAAGGGGTGCTAACGCAGACACATAAAAAATATTTTTGTCTAGGAAATAACATATTCAAGCCTCATCGATATCAGAGGGAAATACTTCAGTGCCTTTTCTTGCATGTAAGCACACTAAAATAATCTTTTACGACGGAATTTCTTTATAAAGTGAATATTGTATTTTTTTATTTTCTCTCTTTTTTATAACCCTATTCGGTATTTGCTCTAAAATTTCTTAAACTGATATTCGCAACCTCTTTAAATCAATTTATATTTGCTTAAAGTTAACATAATTAAATGATGTTTTTATTTTGAAGGTCAAAATCCGAAGAGAATAAGATATACAACTTAAAACTGTGTATGGTTGTGAAAAACATTATAAACAGTTTTTTACGTTGTAGTTGAAGAAAATGCCCAGATCCATTAGACCAGCGAATACCGATTGGGATTAAAAATATTTATCTCAATTGAATATCCACATTTAGATACATTTTATATTTTATACAGTTTCATTTTATATTTTATACAGTTTCATCATTTTATATTTTATTCATTTTTCACCAAAAATATTAAGTATTTTCACTAAAAATATTAATATAGTAGATATTAAATTTAGTAGATATTAAATTAAAGTTATTAAGGAAATTAAATATAATATCGTTTTAATATTAGAATAGAATGAATATTAGCCAATTTTCCTCACAGCAAGACGAGATTCACGTTACACAGAGCTCAGTCCGCGAAATTGTTTCGCGCAAATCCGCAACAAGCGTATCATCTTTCTTCTCACTTAATCAAGCGCTTGTTCACGTTCCTCCAGTCGATTTTCTCCCGGCGTGTATCGATGTAAGAGTCAGTTACGAGGCAAGGTACCAGCCGCAATAACCAGCTGCTTATGAATAGCCGGTCGCTGGACGATCCATCACTTCACGCTTCCAAGTAACGTTCTCCTCACGTTCGATCCATCAGCCGGCAGCTATTTCTTCAGCCTTATCGCCCTTTTGAACAACGATTCGCCCTCTCTCCAGCCATCTATATCACGGGTTGGCTGAGTCTGTGCGAGAAGGTTATTAATAATTTCCATCGAATCGAAGTACCCTTGAGTACAGCGGCAAGTGCAGCAAACGCGAAGATACGAGCGGCAATACGCGATAATCGTTACCTGGCGGATCTACGGGCTCTCCAGTTAGATTGAACCTGGAGACGAGAGATTCTCGAGAATTCGCGAGATCGACGTCTCTCTAGAAATAACAACACTGAGGACACAAGACTTCGCCCCGTCGCATGTTACGACGTCGATAACGAAATATGGCGATTACGCGCGTCCCGGTCGAAGTATATTTTTCGATATTTTTATCGAGTACGTAGAGTCCGATAGAATATTGTGCTGGATCTACCGAAAAGATGAAATTTACGAGAAATCCGGCAGCGCCGGTGGCGGCAGCGATGGCGGCGAACGGTACGATTTATGTGTCTGTATCCAGGGATATGGAATTGAATATCCAAAGTTGGAGAGTGCTCGCATTTCATAATCTGAACTTCATACTTATCGCGCATGATATTTCATATATTTTTATATATCGTACGTAACTGTCTTATTATATAAAAGAAGATAATTAATAATAATTTCATTTGAATGCATTGTTGTTGAAAAATATTCTCTGATGAAGACATGAAATTAAAAATTAGCGAATAAATGCCAGATAACACTCTAATATTTGAAGCTAGCATATTAAATTTCTTAATGAAGATTTTTATCTAAAACTCGTTAATAAAATATTTCAGTATTGAATATGTATTCGTTCAAAATGTATTTGTTTCCAATTACGGATATCTATACGTTTTTATAAGCAAGAGCGTCAAGTACCATTCCATTAAATTTATAATTGAAAAGATGCTAATTTATTCAAGAGTTTTGTTTTTTTAATTCATGTTTTAATCGTCTATTATCTCTGGCTTAATAGGACCTCGAATTTGTTGCGTGAAGTTAAGATGCAATTTGTTCTGCGGAAAAACTATGATCACATTGGGCTCTTAAGTAATAAATTATATGAATTCGCCAGTCTCTACTTAATCTTTCACACTTGGTTCAAGCACCTTTAACAGCATAGAAAGTCTGAAATTAGTAAGATGCAGGAGCTTTCCCGCATAAACCATTTTGATGTAATGGTGCGCACTCTCATTCGCTAGTGCCTTTTCATTATTCGTCTCTGTTAGAGTACAGCCCTGGAGTTTCAAATTCACGATGTAGATCAAATTGCTCTTAAAATGAAAGCACAGTTCGCAGATGCGTTTCACTTATCTAATGCATTATTTGTGCCCTCGATTAATCCTTTTAACTTGGTACTAATTTATCACTATGGTTCGACAGTCAGGAAATTTTCAATATTTTACGTTCATATAACAATGCTTTAAATCACTTTAAAAATAGCTACTGTATAATAGAAAACCATATCGTTGATACGTTGACAATTTTTCGTTATTGATTTTTCAAAAAGATGAGAAAGATTTGAAAAACGAGACGCCAACTAACGCCTACGCGAACATTTATCATTGTTTTCCTGCAGTTGTCGAAGGGATACGGATTTCGGGGAAATGTACGTTCATCCGAAATTTATTTCTATTTTAAAGATCACGTAAATTGTGCGAATGTTAACGGTCCAAAAATTTCTAGAATAATTAAAATCTATTCATTGCAATAAGGAGACATAGCTATTGATTTGTGATTTCTTAATGCTTTTTTAATAAGATTTAAATGATATTGCACAGTAACACTGACCTAATTAAATTGTTGAGCAATTTTTGTGTAATAATTTTAATCAATCATAACTATTTATTGTATATTACATATCCTCAAAAAATAGACTAAATTTTTAGATATAATTGAATGATAGTTTAATAATATGCTAAATATAATTTGTTTTAGCTTTTAATTTACTTTATCTTTATTATGAGAAATTTAGGCACTTTAATTTAATTTAGTTTCATAAATTCAGCATTTTAATGGATTTCTGTTTAGAAATCCATTATAAATCTAAGAAATCTCTATTCGTAGAAATTTACGAACATTGTTTGGCACTTCACTAACTCAATTATTTCGACCATCTTGGACGTTGCTTTGATACTAATTTAATTATTTAGACCATCCTGTTTGTGTTAATTTTAGCTTAATATAATAGTTATAAAATTAATACATATATTATAGCATAAATCTTCGACTGTTTTTTTTATAACATGGACGAAAAATACAAAATTTATTAATTTCATACAGAAGCTACTTTCTTTATATCTTATATAATTTTAATAATAATTAAGTGTATGTAAAAATTCAATCTACGTTAATTTTAATATTAATAAGCGGGATTTTACTTAATGTAGCTTTATTGACATTTAGAAAGATTTCATTTAAGACGCAACCGCATAATTAACGAACATTTTCACATTGTCACAAATCGCTATACGTTTTTGACGAAGTTGAAAGTTACACTCAAAGATTTTCCATAAAAGCAAATTACGAACTTTGTAATATTTCGTTCTAGAGAATCTCATAGTCTTCAATTCCGAACTAAACTGTTGTAAAGATAGATAGAAATTATGATGTTGGATCCTTCCCCCTCCTCTCTCTCTCTCTCTCTCTCTCTCTCTCTCTCTCTCTCTCTCTTCCTTTATTTAATAGAGATTATAGATAAAGAATTTTTATATAAAATGATTACATATTTTTAATTATAATAATGAGGAAGAAACGATCAATATATTTAATATTATAATAATTTAAAGTTACTTTTAATTTTCCGAAAATATAAAAGAATATTTATTAAGAAATGTGAATTATACACATACATGTTTTTATTAAACTTTATATTAAAAAGCACATTCTTTGACATTCGTCAATGTTAACAATCTCTTATCGCATTGACAATTTTGTCGAGAAAATCTCGCCTTTGTAGAACACTCAAGAAATAACACCATGAATTTTATGAAATGTATTTTATATAAAGAAAAGTCCCGAAAAACTTTTGTTCAGGAATTCTTGCCGATGGTATATTTGCACGCATTTCATTCATATTATAAAAACCAATGCACAAGCGACTAGCGAGTCTCGTTACAAAGAAAATCGTGGGCACAATCGAAAAGACGGAAGGACAGTTTGACCATGGTGTCGATGACTGATGACAAGGTTGACTGGCTCCCAACCACTGACATCAACACCCCGCTCGGTATCCCTCTGTTGATCGACAGATATGGCGACCGGAGGATCGCTGGCTAGTTAGTAGACGACCGCAATGTAATCATTTGCGGTGCTGGAATGGATGCAACCACCCCTTTCCATCACTACCTACCACCCTGGCACCCTGACACCTCTTCGTGCCCGCTTCACCACCTGACCCTGACAAATCCTCCCTCCGGCCCGACTATCCGAGCCGGCTGTTAATAGGGATTGAGATCCTCTCTCGTAGGGCTTGGCTTGCTCACCCAAAGCGCATGGGACCGTTTGCACTCGGAGCTGATATGGCCGCCACGGATGCTGCAATTGCAATTATGCGTCGAGGAATTGCGGCAAATCCGCCACATAAATCATTACGACTGGATAAACGTATATCAGCGCAATGGAAAAAGATTTTGGTTAATTTTTTGCGTATGCTCGTCGTTTATTTTCATATGAAATATTGATTTAAATATTAGATATTTCTTATTATTCCGAGTTCCTTTGTATATATCTTTTAATCGCAAACAGCTGCATAAGATTCATATAATGTTGTTAATAAATTGACCCGTTGACAAATTTTTGTCTATTTTATTATGTTGTTAGCTATCTCATTGTACAAGAAGCTTAAGATATACAACAAAGAGAAACGTAAAGCCGCATCATCCATCCAGTCATTACTAAGGATTAAGATCTTCCCGAAGGTCTGACCCGTCTGATGCGAGTATTTCCACTTAAGATTGATATCCTCATCAGAAACGGTGCGATTGCAATTATGTATCGAGAGATCGCAATTGCTCGCAACAATGGTCCTTCATTGGTGACAACGTTATTGCATTGTGACACGAACGTGAGAACCCGGATGCATTGTTATAGAACACAATGTTATCGATTCCAATTTAATGATCTTGATAATCTAGTACGCGTGATGAATATTATAATTTGGATTATATTTTATGATATTTATCTAAGTGAAAATCTGAACAAAAGTAAATTACATAAAAATGTTTAATATATGAAGATAGAGTTATTTAATGCGATTAAATATTAAATTATTGCAATGAAAATAACACATCGTATAATGGAAATTAATATTATTATTTACTATTATATGATAATACTTACTATGAATTATGAAATTAATGATAATTTCTCTTTGCTTTCCATTGGCTAAAAAACACGGGATAATAATTTGATTTTTCCACTTAGTTTTTTAAGATTTTTTAAGATATCGCTATTTGGGTATTAATATTTAACTGCATGATAATTATTATTCGTATAATAAAATCAACATATTCGCGGCTAATTTCCACAATCGTAATGAAAATTACCATAGTGATATAGTTTCCAATAATAGCGTAATGAAATAATTGCGCGAAAATTGTAATCGGATCAAATTCGAAAATCGAGTTACGATATTCTACATTTTCATGCATATGCTCTCAAGCAAAAATATTCTAGTACAAATATCACATCAAATTTTATGTATATTATAAAAATTTTGTCGTCTCGCGTATATTCGTCGACCATATTCAATGTTTCTTCCAAATATCCAATCAAAAGTCCAATGATATGTGATGTCTCTGTTATTATTTCAACCAATCAATGCCCAGCATCCTCAAATGATAATAGGCATGTTCTGTAGACATTCTGACAAGCTCCAATTGTTGGAATTTATCCTTCAATTAGAATAATTTCATTACATGTCAATACTTGATGAAGCTGTGCTACGCACAATTCTGTTACTATTACTGAAAAGACACTGTGCATTACGTTGTTATATCACGACGTCGATCGCGTAATTGGCCCAATTGTAACAAATTGCTAATGGTAATCCTCTCTGTGCGGTTTAGGTTGTACAAAAAATTTCAAAATTTACCGAAACCGACTTTATATGATAACGTGCGAGTTTTAATTATATTTTCGAATATATCATAAATTTATTGCACTTTTATGATCAAAAGCTTATACTCCACTTGATGATATAACCATAAAACCGAGATTATTACGCTTTTTTATGGATAGTCTGGCAATCTCTCGCTTAATAATGTCCGTCGCAAGTTTGTTCAGAACTACCGCTTGTTTCTCCTGGAGGAAACAAAGCGAGGTGCGAGTCTCGTCAGGAAATTCCGTCTCGTTTGTAACAGTGGAGAATATATAATGCTGCGCTCGCGCTTTTCAACTAATTTCTTGACTTATATCCTGTGACGGCTCAAGTATCAATGTCGGATAGTGACAACTACATTGTGAGGAATTATCTTTAGTAGATATATAGTTATATTTCTGGAGAATTATATACATGACATATATGGTACAAAGATAAATGTGAATTACAAGATTACTTCATAGTCCATATATACCTCATTTTTATCAATAAAAACATGCATTTATCGATGAAACTAACCAATAAATAAATGAATAACCAATAAAGCTCTGAATATCATAAGATAATAAGTGCAAAAAAGCCTATGTGAACAACAATTAACTGTGCGCGAATTATTGTGTATATTCGTCAATCATTATACGAGATGTGGCTATTAAAAAACAAGATTGGTATGAAAAGCGTACTTTTAAAATTTTAAAAATGTAACAATTTAATTACGATGTCTTCTCAGTATACTTCTCACACCTATTCACCACACCACTGCATACGCGTCTTCTGTTATTTAAAGTAGTGGTATAGCTGATCAGCTGTTAGGCCTTTCAGTAGATTCGTTTTTTTCTTTATTTCCTCCACAGATTGAAAATAGGTTCCCTTCAACGCACTTTTTATTTTTAGGAATAGGTAAATGTCACAGGGCGCCAAATTGTTTTCCAACAAATCTGGCTGCTCGTTCAATCGTTCTAGGATGTCAAAGCAAATGCTTTTTCGGTAGTTTTTCTGCTTCTGAGTGAGGTTTTTGGGAATCATTGTCGGATAAACTTTTTTCGTGTTTAATTAATGATGCAAAATTCGTCTGTCTCTTTATCAAGTTTTATCTTGTCTGCGATCATTCGAATGTTGAATCGTCGATCTATTCAAATGATGTTATTAATTTATTCGATGTTTTCATCGGTGGTTGGACAGCCCGGACGTTCATCGTCTTCTATTTTTTCCCGACCTTTGTTAAACCTTTTATATCACTCAGAAACTCGCGCACGTGACATTGCATCATCTCCATATCTCCGTCAATAATAATCGTAAACTTTCCGTTGAAGATTTTTTTCAATTTAACCAGGAATTTCAAATTAATGCATTACTCGATTTTTAAACTCGATATGACTCTGGCAAAATAACAAAACAGAATCTATTTCTAACGACAGTGGGTGCAAATTAAACAGCACAGTAAAACAAAAGTAGTCTTGTTAATTTGATTTGAGAGATTTTAAGGTCACAAATTACTCGCGATTATCTATTCTGTGTAACTTATCTAACATTTACGGTGGTAAGTCTCGTTTTTTAATAGCCACATACACAATATATGTACAAAATCGCATATGTTTCAACCTCTATTTGAGTCCTTTTTGGTACTTACTTATTGATTGGTAATGTAACGTAATAATCAAATTTACCTAGAGTCTTCTATCTTCATTGTAATCTTTTATCCATTCTAGTCTAAAACAAGTCAAGTGTTCAAAATAATTAAAGCCGTCATGTTAAAATAATTGAAGTCCTTATTCAATTACTTCAACATAACGGATTTAATTATTTTAAACACTTGACTGGTTTTGGACTGGAATAGATAAAACATTTGATTTAAACTGAACTTTTGTTCCGACCTAATATTTATACTATTCTATGTAATGATTAATAAATATACATACAATAATTTATGCATCATTAACTGCAATGGCTCATACAGGCTTTTTTCTTTCTATTACTTATCGATAAAAATTATGAATATAGATCTATGACGGTATTCGGTATTATTTTAAAGCTTTATTAAAGCGTTTCGCTGATAAATCGCCCTAATTAACACGAGAAAAACCATCGCAATTGTTTATCCGATATACTCGCACTATAATAATTTAAAATTATGACTTTCATTTTGACTATATTTCGAGTGAAAAGAATTTAAAATAATTATTACAATGCTATACAATGCGATTAGAATTTATGACAAACGATATTAGTGGAATTGAATATAAAGAGAGTTATTTATTGTATATTTTATTTAATCGTATTATTTTATTAAAAATTGTATTCCTTAAGCTTACGGATTTTACTCATGTTTTAAAGTTCTTGTGGATTTAACATCATGAGTTTCGGAGAGTTTTTACGTAAAATCACATTGCCCGTCGTCATAGTTTCCAGATTCAAGGCAGCCGGGCAAAATCTTCTTTCTCCGCGCAGCAGGATGGATTTTCTGCGCGTAAAATTCTAAAGTAATTTCAGACGCTTTTCGCTTCAGCCCCATCCTCGCGCTCCGATCCGCCGCCGATTGTTCCATCGATCGCTGTGGATTTGAAATTTTCAGGTGACGACGGCTGGCTAAATTGAGCGAGCGCGCGATGGCGCGTCTCGAAATCAGGATTCCTCAAGCGCGAAATGGACGCTAATTGAAATGTCTGGGCGTTTAAGGCGCAGACTATCCTTCCGCGCGACGGTTTGCAGGGGTGATGCTAGAAGTGTATAACGTCGTGAAAGATGTAAAGTGAAGACATTACATTGCCGGGCAATTTACGCCGTAATAACGTAACTTTATTAAATGGGCCAAGGACGAAATTTCAAAATTCTAATGTAATATCCACTTCGGATTCGACGGCCGCTAAATCACGTTTAGCTCCTTCATTAAGCGTTTAAAGAAATTGTTAGAAGAACGACGCAATCCAAAATGAGTAGATCCAATAGAAACAAATAAAAATAAAACATACCTTGCTTGAAATAGATTTACAAAAAATTTATTTATATTTGGCAGATTGAAATTTTTATGTTACGCGCGAGTTCGCAATACGCTGCAACGATTTGCTTTGCAAATAATTGCAAATGATTTTCGTGAATTGCTCTAAATTGTCGAGCAGTAATTAGAAGTTTATGCTATTTACTCCGGCTGCATAGCTATCAACGAATATTGGATCAGATTCACCATATTGATTTTCGACTGTAGTTCGGTTCGATGTAATCGTTTTCACGCTTTAATCGCGACGGAATCGATTATCGCGTCGTACAACACGTGCAAAATACAGTAACAATGTATGGGGTGCGATAGTTACTTTCTATGCAAGCGTACGTGCCGCATACCTTAATATTGGTTGCCATCTGGAAAATTACATGCCACATTTTGCAAATTAAATTGGAAGTGGAAGAAATAAGGTACGCGTATTCGTTGGCGATCTACATAGGAGTAATTAAAAATTCGAGATCCACTAACAGTAATGGAGCGAAGAACTATTTAGGTTAAATTAATATGCTGAACATATTAAGAAGACGACATTATTTTTATATCTTTATTATTATTATTATATGGGATATATTAATTTTCTCCGCGAATGATAATAATAACATTATAACTTTTAAATAAATGCTCGATATACATTCTTCTTTTATACGGTTCAAGTCATTTCAGCTCGATATTTCGGTAAAAGGTCGCACGAATAGTAACAAACGTCATCGAGGAAAGAAATAAATAAGAAAAAACAACGCGAATAATTGAAAGCGGCACAAGTAATTCGATTTGAATTAATGAGGACAGCGCGAATGTCGCGATATTTTCTATCGTGAGTTTAATTGCTTCCCGAACACGTTGGCTACATATTAATTAAAATACTTTTTAGCCGGCTCAAGAACGACCTAGCAGTACCTCTGTTAATCCCCTTACCGAACGAGTGAGCGCGCCTCTATTTTTTTATACACGAAACTTCGCGACGATGAGGCGGCGGACGAGCATACGGAATGATAATTAATTAAGTGTACGGCACCCCTGTGTACGAAAATGCTGCGTCGGTCTCAAAGCAGCCTGAGCACGTTATTGCCCCGCAGAACGAATCCGTGGAAGGAAAGCGACTATGATGAACGAGGTGCCGCGGCGAGGAGCGTTTTCCTGCAGACAGTTTGTTTGTTGTTACTTTCATAACGTCGTCGTGTTGTTGAGAATATTACGTTTGTACGTCTCATTTAATGTGAAATATACGAGAGTTAATTAGGATTGTCAAGAATTCGCTGAATGTGTGACCGATGAAAATTTATGATTGACGTAACAGCGAATTTAATGAAATCATGAGAACGGGGTCTGTTTTTTCATATTTATTATATTCTTCTGTTCGCGTCGTGTCCATTTTTTTCCGCATGTATTTTCCGATTATGTAAACTTTTAAAGGCTCTTATGATTAAACATGCCACTGTGATAATACAGCACATACATATAACAGATAATAGTATATAATTCGCCATTTGTTTACGGTTATCCTGAAGTACAAAATAGTTTAAAAAATGAAGTTTATTTGGGTCCGTGTATGAGATATTAATTAGTTAACTTAATATTGTTTACTTAAGTACGTATTAAAGAAAAGATGTTTCGAGAAAACTCATAAATAATATTTACTGATCTATTTTACATATAACATAGGGGAGAGGTAATTATTTCCTCTACGATTTTTCAATAAGAAGACCAACTCAGCAGATTTACTCATCAAGTTATTTAACTTTATTACTAGATAAGCATTATAAATAACGCGCGATTAAGTTTAACTATGATTTACATAATGTTTGATATTATTGTAATTTAATTAAATTATGCCTCTAATATATCATTCACGCTGTAGTATCATAATTATATATTATCGACGCTCATTATTGATGCCACATTTAACATAAGCTACTTTATACATTACAAAACTATGTTGCATAATGTTTGTTCGGCTTTAGTTAAAAATATCACATAGATTGTGCAAGAGATGCATCCAAATAATTTGTTTCAAATTTACATGATATTATGAAAATTATTTACATAATACTATGAAAATTAATTTATTAAAATTTACATAATAACCACAAAAATAATATCGATTCCTTAATACTTCTTTACATATTACTACAATGCTACAGATCTGTTTCACGCATATAATGTAGAATCAGGTTAATTTCCAAGTCTGAACGCATTACTATCACAGCATAATTAACCATACAGCGTTATGACAACTTCATTTCATGTTTGTATTATTCATCTGCCAGATTCGAGGCCAGAGGTAACAAGACATGATTTGCCAGTGTCGTTCCATAAGCTATTACGGCGTCTTGCTTAATAATCGTCCCAGAATCACGTGGACAAACGATCTAACTTTGAAACTCTCCTTTGAGAAGTCTGTCATAATCTCATGCGGGCGTTCTCGAGAAACTTGACGGTTTATCTCGCTTGGGCTAATTACGGATTCTTTGGAGTGATATGCGAATGTATAGTCGGATTAGGTACTTCAATTTCATCCTCTGCTTGCATGTACAGAGTGCACTAAGAACTGCGAATATGAACTTGTACTCGAATAATTTAAGACACTTTATTAAAAATACATTATTGCACTGTAAAAAATAAAATGTTAGTTTTAACTTAAAAACGTACAGTGGACTTTTTGAGACATGCAAAAATGTTAAAATTAACACAAAAATGTTAAATATATTTAATACATTTACAATATATTTAAAATGTAAAAATATATTTAATACATCTCTCTTAGAAATTTTTATTGCTCTTATTGTTAATATGATCTTGGAAAGGATCGAATAAGTAATCAAAAACTAAATCTGGCGATTTTTACGTATTTATAACACTAGCAGCAGTAAGCAATTATTTTATTGATCGTTTTTATTTTTTAGATTAATATAATGGTTTCTTATTACCTTTATTTTTATAGTAATTTTTTAGTACTTTTATTTTTTGCTTAATTTTTTTAATGAATAAAAAGTGTTGGTTTTTTTAATATTAATTCACCGCTGCTTGTAATCCGAATAGTATTTAATGCTTCTGGTGATGTAAGAAACATCGTTTTTCCGGATATAGCGTCCAATAATTACGCCATGAAAGGAATGTTTTTTGCGCAACTTCTGATACACACCCCCCCGTTTACTTCAGCTTTGTCGTACTTACGAGCCAGCCGTCGAAAAGTAGCGTTGCTGAGTGGCCGCGATAAATATTCATGCCAGCAGGTCATACCTCACCAGACACGTTCATCTTTCTCTCCTTGCGTGTACCTTCACAGCGAGTTTACTTACACCGTCGCGATATGACAGAAAGAGAAAGAGAGAGAGATATAAAGACGAAGCATGCAGAGAAACGAGCAATTCTGCTGGCGGTTATACCGCATCCGGTAGACGATACTGATGATACTGACGCTTCTTGAAGCCATCCGGAGCAAACATATCTCCCATTTCGCGTACGTACACGCATACATATCCGCATGCGTGCGCCAACGACATCGTTTGCAGAGAGTACCGGTATGTACACACTGCGGCTCACAGCATCCTCCTGTGCGCGGGAAAGCGCATAAACGATGCATCCGTCCGGTGGAAACAAACGGATACTGTATATTCAGGTATATTCTGGGTAGTCGTAGAAAATAAGCCGTCTTATTTACTTGATACTCTCAGAACAAGAAACTCCTGCCGAAGTGTTATCGATCGACAGCTCACACTTTGATAATTGAGTTGGGGAGATTAAGATCATGTACCGAAATAAGTTGATGCTGGCAATGACTAACAAGGGAAGTTTCACAATTGTCCGGAACCGATTTGATTATCCAGTTGTACGGTTTCAAGAGTACTTCAATGTTGTGAAGAAAAAAAAATTGAAGTACTCTTGAAACCGTACAATTTTTGTTTAAAAATTTTTTTTCCATCTTTTATACTTCCGACGGTATTCGGCTCGAAATAGAAATACCGTTTTTTTTTTTTTCAAAGGGGTGTTTCACCCCTTAAACATGAGTTAGCGCACGTATATCATAAAAAAATACGTGTCTCTTAGATTTTCGTGTTTAACAACATATTTCATGGACAATCAAATCGGTTCCGAACACAGTTGTGAAATTTTGTAAGTTTTTGATAAGAAAAGTGGAAATGTTGCCGAGCAACGGCGAAATCTTGCGGTTTAGAAATATCATTCGCGTTTCCCCATGCGAAAAGTTCGCGTGATCTTTTTGGAAGATTCATCAGTTCTTCAAAGTATTATCCGATGTCTGCACAAATGAGATAAAAATGTACATTACAATCATTTTTCAAACTTTCTGGAAGAGGGCAAAGTTTTCTTTTTCGCTCTTTCTCTTGTGAGAATAATGTTGTATTTTTATTTTCTAGTTTATTAATAAGTCTTTAATGAGAAGAAATAATATTTGAAGAATGTATAATATTGGATTGGTAGCATTATTAATGTCAGAATTTTTGCCGATCGCGCATATTCGACAGTACAGTATATTTCATAATTTATGAAACAGTCCCTTTAGTGACGCTAATTGGCGGTCCAATTCTCAATCAGCTCCATGCATAAAATACATCGAAAATTCTGCTTATCTGCCATATGTCGAATGAAATCCACCTCGCATCGATCTCATTTTTTAGTTGAATAAATCAAATCACAAATGTATTAATGCCTACGTATTTTTTAATTTTTAATTTGTATTGTTTAATACAATATTCTATAATTATTTTCTGTAAAAGCTTAATTTATCTCTAACTCAGACAGCATCAAGAATTTATTGAAATTCGTTTTGATGTTGAGAAACTAAAAATAGCACACATTTTAATTTTTTATATTTACGAATAATTTTATATAAATAATTGACAAATGGACCGAGAAGAAGAAACTTTACAGTTGAATGTTACGAATATAGAAAATTTCAGTGTTAACATCACACACGTATCCATCAGTATTTTGTAAAATCGTAATTAAATAAAAGATATACATATATTTGTCAATTTTTAAATACAAATATACAGATCACAGATATATATTGAATATATATTGCCATAAAATTAGAGTTTACATAAAGTTTCCATTAAAAAAATAGTCGAATTTAATCAATGATTTCTGTTTTAGCATTCTTTATATCTATGAAACGTCCTATATACTTCATTAACCCAGTCAGCAAACAATTTGTCGGTTACGCTAACTGATGGTTCAATAACAATCGATCCCTTAATCGGAACGATTCTGGAATGGATGGCAATAGGATTTTAACGGGGTGCGGTGGTACACGGCGAGCGAAAAGGCATATTTGATGCGCATTTACAAATGCTATCGTCCACGAACGGCGCATACAGCAGTTTGCGTGCGGCAAACCGACAGTCTGCGCGCATGTTCATACACTTCATACACGAACGCATTGCACACGTACACACGCATACACTCCCCGATGATGGCCGACATTGTCAGCTTTTACCCCTCTTCAGGAACCGAATTGAATTTTGGATGTTCCGGACAGAGCGTTCACATTTTAAATACTATTTATTCTGTACTGCGGAGCACCGTAATATGATTAGAACCTATTACAGCGCGGATATTTATTTATTTACAAGTTGCCTGGCTGAAAGGCAGTTCGGTAGCTTCTATTAAACGTAGTAAATCGTGTTCACGAGGATCGAATCAGGTAAATACCGATATTCTGTGTGTGATACGTTTCAAGATAGATAGATGGAGAGTAAAGGACTGCAGAGGAAAGAGAGAGGAGAGAGAGGAAAAGGGCGAGTGAGTAGAGAGAAAAAGGAAGGCTCAGAGTTGCTTTTGTATAATATCGCGAATCCGTGTAAGCATACATACAGAGAATGCACTCCGATATTCCGTCTTGTTGAGCTTAGGTAATTACGTTGTTTCTGGCGTCACGAGTTTGTCACGAGTTAACGATCTCGTTTTTCAATTCGCGTCGGGAGACGTGTCATCGAATCTTCTGTCGTTGATTCAATAACGAGGCACGTAGGGTGAATGTCCTTCCTCGCGATGTACGACCCCTTGGAAACATTTGTTCTCAGGAAATGAAGTCTCATAATGGAATATAACGCCTCTCTTGGATTATGATTGTCATGACGTTGAAACCGAATCGCAGTGTTATTTATGGAATTATTAGAAGTCTATTAACTTATCTAGTATTATCAGCGATGAAGATTATTATGAATATTATTACCCCATACTAATTTGGCATAGAAATTACTACACAAAAAGAATGATTTTGCTGAAATATAATATATAAAAACTTAGCTAGATACAAATCTGAAAATAATTATGTTATTTTCAAAATAATTATGTGGGAAGCATAATGAACAATGCTGCAAAAATTTTCATATTCTACCAACCAGTTGATCGTAGAAATACTTTTGATAGTTTAAATTATTCTCAGATTTTTATATCTACACAGAAACAATTTCGCCGAAATATTTAAAAATTTGTGTAGATACAGATCTGAAAACAGTTTTATTAAACTATCGAAGTAATTATGTAGGAAATTCAAACATGACGAACAATAGTGTAAAAAGTTTTGACATTCTAGCAACTAGCTTGAACGTTGGCCGCGTAATAATCGATTATTAGGTATTACTATAATTGTAGGAACAGATCGCAAAGGGCATGAGATTCCGAATCCAGTTTCAGATAGCAAATCTGATGGATGTCTTTAGACTGTGACTATGATAATACGATTCCATTAGCCTGATGCGTCAGGTGTATCGTAGCTCCCGCAAATGTGCCTTTGGCCAAATTCATTTGCCATTTGACGAGCCGTGCTGTGCGTCCTGTGCAACGCTGCGCGTGCGATGTACCGTAGGAGCTCGTCGAACAAGGGTCCCTCGATCGTTGATCCGAGTTAGATCGTTGCTGCGGAACATCAATGGGGCGTTAATTCATCGAATGCGCTCGCCGTGCATGCCCGTGACGTCGTTAACGTCGGCGTAGCGTGACGATTTCACAAGGAAGAACAACGCGCCGTTACTGCCGCGGGAATTCATCCGTTAATCATCGTCAGGACTCAAAACTCGATTCTCTTGGGTGGGATCTGCCGGAGACATTTCTCTATTCTGGCGCTTAATCCTGCCCGAAGACGTCGTTGTAAAACGTAACGTGCCTCTGCTTCTCGTTAAGCACAAATGAAAAGACGACATTTGCAGCACGTTAAATTTATTACTATCTTCGATGTCTCTTCGAGAAACTTCTTATAATTGAGAAACAGATGTGCTTTATGATTTCATAAAAACTATAATTGAAAATTAACATCCTTATTACGATTATATTTACATTATACTTAAATTTTTTGTAATCGTTAACATTCTTAATTTTTTATCGAATCAATGCGGAAATAGTTACATGAAAATGTATCTCCTTGTATATATGTGTATTATATAATATCAAACTCACGCAGAAATTCTCTTTATAATTGTAGCATAATT
Source organism: Mycetomoellerius zeteki (assembly GCF_001594055.1). Lineage (NCBI taxonomy): Eukaryota > Metazoa > Arthropoda > Insecta > Hymenoptera > Formicidae > Mycetomoellerius > Mycetomoellerius zeteki. The sequence goes on from NW_017257184.1 coordinate 531,856, forward strand.
GTAGCAACATTTATTGTCCGTTATATAAGCGGTAGCGTCGTTGTATTAACGTGACAGATATCATAGAGAGAGCAATTGGTCGAAATTGTCCGTTATTTTTTTTTTTTACTTTATCATGACAGCCACGTGTCGTTATGGTTGACAGTTTCATGATATTCGTGCGAATTGAATCGACGAGTTACCATTCATGACATTTTAAAAGCTCGACCGAGGATACGGCACGTTAAAGGTCTGTAAAATCGGACGCACGTCTGCACGCATCCGCAGGCGCGCCGATAATCCGGAAGGGCGAAAACGTGACATTCCAAACTCCCGCATATATGCAGATATCCCAATTCCAAGTCCAATAACGCATACATCGATCTGCACTTTGTTTTTGTTCACGATGCACGATTACATATCCGTAATCTAATAGGCGACGGCAGGTCTTATCGTCGTAAATCCGAGTTGCGCAGGTTCTATCATCGTTTCAGGCAGTATTGCTATTAAACTCGCAACGAGAAGTTAAAAGGGCGACTAATATTTCCGAGGGAAACATAAAACGCGTATGTATTATACATGCGAGAAAATACCTATTACCTGACACGTGTTCTATAGATACAGAATCTATACTTTGACTACAATTTGAACTTTTAAATTAGTAATTTTACAATAAAAAATCCTTTAATTTATTTTTTTTTAAATATTACAATCATTGACAAAATTGATGGAATGGAAATTCTTTTAATTGAAAATAAAGTAGCATGTTAGAACATGTCAATTGATTAATTATTTTCAATTAAAATTAATTAAATTTTTAAAAATGATATGCGAAATATATATTTAAATATCAATGATGTTAAAATTCGAAAATGAATAAGTTTATAAAAGAAATATCAAGGGGGAACATTGTTATATTTTAATGTCCTTTATGACAATTGGATTTTTATGTTTGCATATTCTGTACTGAATATATCATCTTTCATACTTTTCTTTTTGTATTACACAAAAAACATCCAATCAATATCCAACTCGTATCTTATAAAATAAACTAGGATAGGTTAGACAAGATATCAGCTAACATATCGAACAGTTAATGTAAAATAAATCATATTATATTTTTTTTAGAATATTTTAAATTGTCTTTAACTGAGATTTCACTGGAATCAGCTTGAAAAGTATTAGATACCGAATCATATCAATTTGATATTCCTTGTATACGACTCGAAAGCTAGTTTTACGACTGTGGGCTCGTCGTCAAATGAAACGTTCGGAAAATTGACGAAATCGTAAAATCAGTTCGTCGATCGTAAAAATCGAAATCCAAGCAGTACTTTGCTAAACTGTGATAGAAGAGAGAGAGAGAGAGAGAGAGAGAGAGAGAGAGAGAGAGAGAGAGAGAGAGAGAGAAGGAGAGAGGGAGAGAAAGAAAGAAAAAAACTAGGGCACTACCAATGATACCGACTGCCGAAAAATCCAATGGATCTTCAGAAGATTTTAGAAAAATCTATAAGAAAAAAGGAGTAGAGAAAATCGGCCACTTACGAGTGGCGAAGCATATGAAAAGCATTTCGCCCCCGTCATTTACAGCCACTCAAAAATTTCCGAGTTTCCAGTAAATTATTCTCCTGCTGCTGTATGATGCGTTTCATGTGACGCGATCTGTAAAGCGTAAATGTTTGTTAATAGCTCTCACTTGCCACTTGCAGAGAAATGTATATGGTGAATACCAGTATGAATAATTCGATAATACATGCGCTTAATGTCGGAATAATACGTCGAATATCGGAAAGCAATCGATCATTCGTCACCACTGCGTTAAATTTTTCAGGCATAAATGATACTTTGGGCTACGGAATATATCAGTTTATTTTTTATTCAGTTTATCAAGTTATATCATGCAAATTACTGTCATCTTCAGAGTACGAGTAAGTGTAGATATTTTTATTTCCTGAAATATATGAATTTATAGACTGAAAAGCGTATTGTATGAAATGTTCAGCTCGATATAGTTATGTGACACAAAAAACATTTTTAGCAGAACATTTGCACTGTCTACAAAACTATATAAAACTACTATATAAAAGAGTAGAAAGTACCAATAAACTCTCGATGTGGTAGATACTTTGTGGTTTTTTTACGCGATTTCTTCGATTACGATTGAATCGGTTTTCTTGCCGCAGAATCATAAAACTATCTTTACGAGTTTTTTCGACTCCATATAGAAAGCTACACAAAAATATTCTTTAAATTAGCGTTTCTAACGAAAGAGATTTTTCGTCATTATCCTTTGCACATACAAAGCATTTTCCGTTATTATTTCTCATTAAATAGCAAACTATTGCTTAACTTTTTCTATGTCAGGTTTCAAAATATAGTTTGCTTTGTATGCGATTAATTCACTTTAATAATAACAATTAATTAATTTTAATAATACAGTAATTTTTATATCTAAACACTTGTCTTTCAGTGCTAAAAAAAAACTTGTATTTTAATTAGAAGACAACAGTTTGAGTTACTTTTAAATATATTTACTCTGAAAACGGACCTTAAATGATATAAAGCACAGAAAGAAAGCATATGTACCAAAATAACTAGGTTAAAAAAATATGTGAACTATCAGATTACAAAAGCACTAAGAACAGAATAAAGAATAAAAAGCACTACAAATTATTGTTACACTTTTTATTTACGTGTGTGCAACTTGCATTCGTGGCACACATACACATTATGTGATAAATATCATTTCTTTATTTAAAATTAATATAATTAGTTAATTATTTGGAAAAATATAATAGATTATTCATATTTTTCAATTATCGACTTATTGTTGGAAGATAGAAGTTCTATCATACATAATAATTTTACATAAATTAACTTGAAACATATAAGATTATAAAATTGAATTTTTATTTTCAAATGTTGTTTTATTAAAGAAACATGTCAGTGTTCATTCGATCATATGCTGCTTGCTGAAAGATTGACTCGTCTTTGTAGTTGTTTTTTTAAGCATAGTCGACAGCAAACTTCGGAGCGTTTACTAGCAACGAATATGACTTCGTCATCTCAAAGAGGAAGTTTCATATCCGATGTGGTCGTGCTTCGATTCGACGTGTTTCGCGAGATATAGTCTTTGCAAAGAGGGAAACTCAATGTTCACAAAGGTCAGCTTGTCGTTCATAGCGTAACTCCGATACAATCGATCGGTCGACAGACTTGATGATATTTATCTATAGTTATTGCAAATGGAAGCAAACAGTTGGTAGTCGTAACTCCGTGCAATATTTCAGAATTGCGATTGCAATTGCAAAATGTAACACGGTCGTGACTACGTGATGCGGAGATTATACAAGTTTATAATAGTTTATGAATATACAGCGCACGATTCTTTGTAAATAATTATCGTTATCGCATTTGCCAGTGAATATTTTGTGCAAATAAGTGACTTTTCCTTTACTTTATGTTGATAAAAACCCAATTTTTACGCTTTAATTCTTCAAATCATTTAACATTCTATAAAGGTACAATAAGTACACTCATCTCTCAACTAACATACGTTGAGAAATAGACGGGTTTTTAAAGAGCGATTAACCCCCGAGACACTGCACATCACATCTTCGACGGATCGATAATCACACGTTCACATTAGTGCGATGTCTTGTTGCGTTGAAAGCATTTAGTGATGTCCCGAAGAACGCAAAAAAAGCGAAATGTACGGTGGCAGAGAGCCAAGTGGACGGAAGTAAAGGGAGTACTTTGCATTTAACTGTTCCGCGAGGTAGCTGAGTTTTGATCGGCGACGGGGATGAAGCCAAAGCGTAACGATGGCTGCTGCGGCATTCTCTAATCGTCCGCAAGCCGCTTAAATCCCCCTGTTACCTCCGCCTACTCCGTGCACCCAGTTTCGATACCGACCGCCCGACATCCGTACACTCGTTTCTCCATCAGCCTCCAGCAACAGTCAGTAGCTACTACTACTGCCGACATGTACCGCTACTGGTATTATCCTCCCCCTTCCTTTCCCCGTATCGCCCTCGTAAGCTAACCGAGATTCCCGAGGTCACTCCGTCGACGATTCGTGATATAAGTGAGACTGGGCTACCGCTGATGAGGGTTCCCAAGACATAAATCGCGCTTCTCCTGAATCGATAGGTGAATTAAATAAGTATAAATGTAATGCCAGAGAATGGCATAGAACATAGTCTCCAATCTTTATGCAATTATAATCATTAAGGTATATTTATTTTATAACAAAAAGTAAAAATTTTCTCTAGTTTTTTTTTCGCTTTACTTAATTTCTCGATTTTTTAAGTAGAAATATTAAATTCTTTTAGCACATATGTATTTAAAATAGTATATTATAGAATTTTATATACTCATTTTAAATCCTCCAAAAATTTAATCTTTCTTAGGTAAATAAGAAACTATTTTAATATCAATGTATCTTCCGATTTTTTCTATCTCTACGAAAAAAATTTTCGCTTTAATAAGGAAAAGTTGGACATTTCCTTCAAATTCATTCCAAAGTTTCACAGTTATTACGCATTTCATTCAGAAGATTGTTATTAATTTGAGATGAAAATTGTACCTTTTATGACTTAAAAATTTTTCTAAATTAAAAGACTTGAAAAGACTTATCACTTATTTATATAAAATTTCTCTATAATGAAGTAGAATTTCTTTTTAATTTGAAAAAGTATGTAGGAATATAAGCTAAAAATTCATGATTCTGTGTTTCAAAAAAAATATCTCCTATTATTATACTAATACATTTTAATATCACTTTGTCAAATAAAAAGATAATACAAACAGATGATGTATTTTATAATATATTTCTCTTTCTATTTCTCTCGTTTTTCATCTCTCATAATTATTAGAACATAACATAAATGGTCTGTATAAATAAAGTTCGAATTGACAAACCTCTACCGTAAGTGTTGTACGGGTTAATTAATTAAAATGTTACTTATTTCTGTCTCTCTGTTACATTCTTACTGCAAGGATATCTCGAAATGTATTTTCAAATTTCTTGCATTTAAATTCACCTGGTTCCATTAATTTACATAAAATCGCACAGCCATCGGAATTTTCTTCGTGGCATCGTTATCGCTATCTTGCTTGTATCTGATCCTAAACACAACGGCTGAAGAATCTTTAAATGGCGTATACTTGAAAGGAATCCGCCTTGAAATGGAATAAAACCGAAGACAATTTTTTCTCGGCTTGAAAGACGGACTAAAAATATCAATAGAAAAGAAAGTCACGGGTATTGCTACTGCGTTCGCATTTATTTTAATTTCACGATCGTAACCCAGATATCAGGAATTCCGTTTTACCATCGCGACCTAAACGAAGCGAGTAAATTACTCACGGTTCATCGAGGAAGCGCCGATGGTTAAGCCGCTGGACGCGGAACTGCTTTACAAATCCTCCTCGTTACTTACCACAAGCTGGTTCACCCCGCCATATGCATTATTCATTCCTCGTCTTCTTCTCTCGTGCCGTATATTTTATTTCGATCAAGTCCGATCGCTCGATGGCGTGCTTTCTAATCCGATAAAGTGTGCGACACATTTCACCCGCAACTTGTCGCCGAGAACCGGATACATTTCGTTGGTTCGAAACGAGATGGAGGTTGTACTACTTCCAACTATCACGCATACAATCGCAAGCACTACTTTTTCTTTAAAAATCTTATATTTTCTTGTCTTTGAATCAATCTTGTTTATTCATGAATTATCATATACACTATCGAATATTTTGTGGACATCAAATTAATTTTTTTATTATAACGGAATTGCATAAAGTCTTTCATTAAAATTTAATTTGCAAAACTCTTATCTACTTTTTTAGGTATTTATGAGATAAATACTTAATTGTATTTATTTTAATGACGCTAATTTCAGATTATCTATTTTATTGATAATTATTATCGACAATAACAACTCTGCACTGAAATTTGCTTTTACATTAAGATAGGTCGAAAATAAGTCTCTCAAATTACATATTAATGTTTACTAACGATACACAAAAATAAAAATTTCTGATCTATTAAAATATTTGGATGTATGTTATCTCCATTTCTACAGTCCTTTCTAGAGAATGAAATGATTTTTTTTTTCAAGATAACTCTTATAACAGTGCATATAAATTATTCCGCTTCATCGTACATATCACATGTGAAGAACTGCAGGTTTTTTATTTTTTGATGTGTTTACTCTACTTCTGTCTAAGAAAGTATCTCATAATTTTGTCTGGAAGTGGCTTATATCCGGAATAAATATTATACCAATCATTTTTACTTCCTTCCAGAAAATGAGCATTTTTATATTTTATATCCTTTATTTACTTCGCAAAAATGCGTGAACTGTTACCGCAACTGCACTTGTATATTGCGAATACTTAATGGATTATGTTTCAGCTACATTTTATAAATTGAAAATTTCTACGCGATTGCATTTATTTTGAAACTTAACACTGAAGATCTATCAATCTTTATTTTTATTGAACAATAGAAATTTAGCTAAAACTGTCAGCGCAGTTTCGAGAGACTTTCGAGCAAGCCACTCGAAGTTATGTTCTCTTAAAATTCATTGAAGCTTTCCAAAACTTTGCCGAAAGTTTCCGTCTAGGCGTTTCTGTAGTGTGTATCCGTTGTAGTGAGAAACAGAATAAGTAACATTTATGTAAATGCAGGGCCGCGTTTGTTCCTGTCCATATTCCTTTTGCAGTAAAGAAGTTCCATTAATTGTGTTGACACCGTATGAATTTAGGTACACTGCTTATATATAACGCTGATTTACAACAAAGTGGAAATAAAATTTTATTTAACGACGCACGATGTTAGACTGTTAACAAATGAATTGTACGGGGACATAAATTTGGTAAATTTATTTAAAACCCTTTCTTTTTATTTCGATTTTGTTACATATCTATGAATTCACAATTCTCTAGTTACAATGTTATACAAGCGTATCCTGTTTTTGGCAAAATATAGTATACTCCGCTTTCTGTGGATGGTAATGAATTAATAGTAGAGTTATTAAGTTATGAATTAGCTTGAACCGCATAGAGCTTCTAATGCGATCCTGACCATGAATTATATAGAATTGTATTAGCCGGATATTTAAACTGCTTTGCATAAATTCATTACCCCATATAACCTCGTTGGATTCAATTTACGCCCACACTGCAACACAAAGGAAATGTCTCGCAGCAATGTCAAAGTTTACCCAATTTGAAACTAGTGTTGATGATAAAGTAATACATACACGTATGCCCGCGCACAAATACGTAGAATGGAGGGAGAGAATTGATCACGTATTATAATTCAAGTGCTCGAGTTCTGCTAGAGCGATTAAATGTCAGTTATTTGAATAGCTATCTTAAAACGTTGACATTTAATTAATTAAAACATTAATTTTATGTGTAAATTATTAGTTGTATACCTAATTATTACATTTTTGAAAATATTTAAAGCTCTATTATTTAGCAACTAAAATGCTCAAATATATATAAAATAATAATAATAATTTCACTAATATAAAATTCTTTTCTGATTTTGACAATATAATTTTTTCAGAATCATTTATCCGCCGTGTTTATATTCTTCCGTACTTCTATACGTATTAAATGAACTTAAAAAGAAATTATTTTGTAATGAAATTATCACAAATTGTTATCGCAACGTTACGGAAAATGAAGAATAGAACAAATTACCCCGCAAAAGTTCTAATGATTTATCGTGATATTATGAGTGAATTCAACTAACGCTACGCATTGTGAAGAGAATTTTAGTGAAACTTTTGAAGTAGCTTGATAATACTGTCTGGAGCAAAAATGTTCTTACGAATTATGCGAATCGACATGAGCGAAGATAGTGGTGGATTAACACGAAGTGCATTGAGATGTTCGTTGCTCGGAGCGTCGAAAGTGAACAGGTAGATGATAATTGTCGAACGTTCTCCAGAGACGAATTATCCGAGAGTGACAGTGGGGTGATGAGGAGACTTTGGGGTACGTAATTACGGTGGATTACCGTTGGTGTTTACCCAGGGGGGGCACCTGGCCCGGGGGGCGTGCCACCCTACAGGGTTATCACCCTCGGGGGGTACGTGCCCGAAAAACGCTCGACGACGCACGATACATCTACATATCCTACACACTACTGGCGGAACTACACCTCTTCGAACAGGTAAAGATTTGTACAGTATAGAAAATGTTCTTCAGTGAATCAATATTATGCGATATAAAGTTTAAAATATCACAAATAATATAAATATTCAAATATCGCTATAACTATAATAAACGTGGACGTAGAAATATGATCGGTCAGAAAAGTAAAAAGTTCCCTCGTGCGTACATTGCATTTAATTTGAAATAATTTTATACAGGAGAGAAAGATACTAAACACTATAAAGTACATTATTTTATAGAGAAAGATCACCGATACTGACATAGGTCTCCTAATAAAGCGACATCCCTTTATTTCTTAGAAACTAACTTTTGCACCTTATTAATATTAATAAAAACGTGATCTGTTTAGTTAATTAAAGAAGTCACAAACTCATAATTTATATATCTGTGGCTTATTTCTAATCAGTTAAAAACAAATTCTATGAATTCGAGAAGAAAATTCTTACGATGTTCTTTTGCAAATTGCGTAATTAAATTAATAGTGACTGTATTATTGACAATATTATGTCATTTTAAATATTTATAGTTTCATAAATTAATTTTCTTTATATACTTTTCTTTAGAATAGGCTATATCTTTATTTATAGAATAGGAATGTTGGCATTTTATATATATATATATAATCTACTATGTCAATTTTGGAGCCCATTTTGTCAGACGCTTATTTTTGCATAACTTAAGAAAAACTTAATTATTACAAACTTGCAAACAGTATTATAAAAACTGTTTATACTATCTGATAGAAGACACTTTTTAGTTTGTATTTACGTTTTTGAAGTTGTATTTTTACCTTTTGTTTAAGAAATATTGTCTAAAAACAAAGTGGTATGTCGGTATCGGTGATCTTCCCCTATATACATACTTTGTATTGAATAAGGATTACAGCAACATATTTATTCTTTGTGTAAAATTGCTTCAAAAGAGATGAGAGATGTGCAGATAAATATCTTTTTACCCTAGAGATGCTTTATAGACCTTTTATTAATGATACCAGAACAATTGCAGTCAATCATGCGAAGCTCTTCTTTTTATGCAGAGACAACGGATATAGAAAATTGCTTTAGATTAATAGCGCAATAATTACGTGATAAAAAGAGAGAAACTGTGAATTTAAGTCTATAATATCTTCTAAATGTATAAAAATAAATTTAAATGCTTTGACTATCAAACCGATTAGTTCAAATTTTAATTTTATTAAATTCTCTTTTTAGCTTTTGTATTCAATGTAGTTGCAATTTGAATTAACTCGTTGAGGTCCGAAACCAGTCATTACAGAGATAAATACCAGAAGCAAATAGAAGAGATTCTATACGATTCTCTTTTACCTTCTCCATTCGTAAAGGATAAAAGACCGGTTCTCATTACCGGACTTTTGTACGCTTAATACGAATAAATCGTCGCTCTTTTCTTCGTTAAACGAACATGACCGTTCGTAAAGCGTCGCTCGCGAAATCTCGACGTTTTGAGACTAATTGGCAATTCCTCATTAGAAGTCCCTGTTGGCGGTGCGCACGCGTCACCGGCACCTTCCGCATAAGTACGCAGACATTGATTAAGGCCCCCGCCGCCACCGTCACCGATTCCCCATTAAATACGTCACACGGAATTCTGAGCGGCGCGGCAGCCGAAACCTCTTGAATTATGCTCGTCCTGCCGACTCCTGGGTGGTATGTACCCTTCATTGGGGCGTCTCTCACTCCTACTTGTGACCGGAGCTTTCCCTATTCACAGGGTCGATACGATCCGATAACTGCTCGAGCAGATAAGAATCACGAGTTAGTTCGGAGTTCGCTGACGAATTCTCAGATTTAGCCGTTACTCGATCGACGAGACGTCAGAGAGATTTAGATCGTTGATTAAATATTTCAATCAACAATCTAAATCTATTCCTGGAGAACTGTTTTCAAATTCGCAGCACGCAATTGATATAAATTCGCCATTTATTAATGGAGAGAAAAAGAATCTTCCATGGAAGATTTTTATGGCTCTATTTTTATGGATCTATTTTATAGAATATATTTTATGGATCTATTATATCGAGCACGGATAGAGGAGTACGCTAAAAAAAACTTATTTATTTTGAGAGAGAGAGGGAAGAGATAGATATATAATTTTATAATTCTCAATATAATTGCATTGACAGATCAGAAATATCAAAGTAATATTATTCTCGGAATCGTCCGTGCTCTTAATCTGCGTTCTGTTGATTTTTGCACTGTAGAGAAAACTGATGAACCTATCTTGCTTCTCGCATCGATATTTAAATCGAGTTCGAATCGGTCATTTTCCACTAATTACGAAACGGACATTTCCATCACGCGACAACAAAAAAAACTGCATTGTGTTTTACAAATTGATTTTGCTCGCATTACAATTATCATCCTCGTTTATGAGCATACAAAGCTATCGTAATACAAATATTACTTATAAGAATTACTTGCAAACATTATTAATGCAAGTCACGATTTTATCGCTGGAATAATTACAAATTAGTATTAATATGATTTTATATGTAGTACCAGATATACGTATCAGATGTTGCGTAATAATATGACACACCAATAACGGCTGCAATACATTAATTGCAATATGTTAATCAGTGGGTAATACCCCAGTTTGGTGTAATGGGTTGATGAATATAATATCGAGCACTCGCGTGGAAACAATAATGTGACTTTTCATGAAATGTTTGCGGGCTTCCATTTGAATTTGACCTTTTCACGTAAAAAGCTGAAGATTATAATTTCACAACGTTTTAGTACGTAAGCGAAATTAATAATAAAATTTCATACTATTGAAAATGATATACGTATTTCTGTATTATTTAATGTGGAGATATTTTCATGAATATCGGATTATTGATATGAAACTTTGCTATATTTTTCACGATTTTTCTGTGTTGCATTAATTGTAACAATAAATCGCTGCACCATCCATCTTTAATAGAACATAGCGCCATATTACATTCATCCCCGTGAATATGAAGAGAATTGGATTAAGATTAACAGTTTAGTTTCATGGTTCCAATTAAATTCAGATATTCTATGACAGCTTCCGAAATTGATTTAATCGCCGCATTTACGTGAGTAGGAATATTAAACATAAAGTACTTCATTAGGATCGAGTTAGACATTTTCGAGTGGTATTTAACGGAAAAACAGCGATTTTATATATATATATATATATACATATATAAAACGAATTTTATTATTAATTCCGCTTTTGTAACCATTTAAATGAAATTTAATTAACATCTCAAGAAATACTAAAATAAAACAGATATTTTTTATTGAATTTTCTCAGCACATAACTGAGTTAATAGCAGAAATATTTCATTTGCTAATTAAAAGATAAGCTATATATTATACCGCTTGTTAGAAAGATTATACTATCACGGAATAATTAGGATTCCTCGTATTACTTCCTTCAAAAGTGGATGTCACATCCACTGTTTTTTTTAAAGCGAATATCAATCTATCGTGAAATTAAAATAATTGCCGATCGACATTAAATGAATGATGTGTAAAAGTCGAACGGGGACGAGTGAATTAATTAAATTGTCGATAAAGCGAAAAGCGAAACCGTGCTATCGTCGCGTCGGTTGCGTGTCGTTAGTGACGTCGTTGGTTGATTTCATTATCGGACGTATATATCGCATTGTAAATCGCAAAGTGGCAAAATGCGCAACGCGTGAGCGAATCAGTGCTAGAATTGCTGGAAATCAGTTCAACGGAAGTGACGCTGTCTTTTTGTCTCGATAATGCAGATGTACGAAACATTTCACGATTACAATTTTAATTACTTAAATTAGTTTTTTTGTTCTCTAATATCTGATTTAAAGAGACTTTTTTTATTGTAAAACGATATTTTATATCATTGCTGATTTAATTACTTATCTGCGCATTTTTAAAAATTAAAAAAATAAATAATTTTCATCCATCTTGTACATAAGGAAACATGTTCTTTTTCCAATTGCAGATTCTTCGTTAAATTCAGAAGAAATAGGTTGCTGTTTTTGTTAAAATTTTTTATGAAATTCTTTTTATTTAACGATGCAAATTTGGGCGATTCTGCAATCGAATTTTTAATAAGAAAAAGAAATTTAATGGCAAGTTTCTCAGAATACTCTTGAAAATCCAAGCCTTTTAGCACACCTTGTATGTGCTGTGTATACTGGCTACCATACACGTTGACGTCGCCGGTAAGGCGCATTTGCGTAATTGCACGGTGAACCGCGATAAGAACTTCGGAGCAGCGTTGGATAATGCAAAAACGTTTTGTACTTTGCACTTTTTTCCGAGCCATCTCCCTGGTGCATCCCTGAACATTTTAATACTTAGCCCGCCATGGCGTCCCTGGAAGAGCTCCATTAGCGCGAAAAATCTAATCGACATCGTGGATACGTTCTTGAGAGATCGCAACGACATCGATACAACTTTGCGAAATTGTTAACTGACAAGTGCGACGAAACGAATTTTATCAGCTAAGAAGATATTATTCGATCGAATTTTTCGCTTAATAAAATTACATCGCCGTTTATGAAATTTTTCAGTTATTTTTATTTTTGTTGTCAAAATTTTTATCCTTGTTTTACAACGTCTAATATTAACTTTCTACAAGCGAGTTTGCAATGTTCACTTTAAAATTAAATTCGGGATAAATTCGAGATAAATTCAGGATCTATACAAATTAGTTACATTTAAGAACTGAAGATAGAAGTGTACGTAGCATTGAACACTGAAGTGTATAACTACTTTTAATCGTCTATATATCGATGAATTTTTCACTTATAAGATATTTTTGAGTAAAACAAAATTTTTAATGACAAGACGATGCCGTCTCTAGAGGATTAACTGGACGAATATTAAAGTAGCAAAATTTAGGATAATAATTATAACGAAAGAACATGTGTAATAAACTTTAATTTGCATTACGATTTCCCTTTTTTCTGAACAACAAATTTATAAGTATAGAAATAAGATGAATTATTATCGTAATAGCTAATTTTAGACATGCATATATGATACTACATAGAAATATTTAGATTGATGTGAGTTAGCTAATTTATATTTTCGCCGATATACTAATTTTTTCTTACGTCCACATTGTTGAATAGCGCGACTACGCTACACAATACGATTGAACACAATACAAAAATATTATCCAGCCTCGCGTAATATTTATTGTCGGTCGTCACTGTAGACGTTTGTTTCGAGCTAGTAATTCGTAATTTGTGGATTTCGAGGACCGAAGTGCGGAGCAACTCCACGCGCGCCCGTCGAGTTTTAAACGAAATTAGCTTCCGCGCAAGCTGCCACCAAGAGCGCCAATTAAACGTTACCAATTCGAGCGCTCGACGGACGTACGATCCGTCTGTCGCTGGGTAGGAGCCAGTTTGATCGATGTGCCCAATTTTCCGGAGCGGATTCTCCAGCGCAAGCGGTACCATCGTCGATATATTTACTTCTTTTTTTTCCGAGAGAAGGCTAGTGCCCCACGTCTACCCCTTCTTTTTTTTCATTACGCGTGTCTCAGCGATGCACACCGGGTGTCACCGGCGTCAATTCGCGCGGAAACTGCAGCTGAAAAATATCTCGCTCTGACCCGTCGATCATCGACCCAGATGGGAATCGAGTCCTGGGCCAGAGTCGTTCTCGAGATTGCAGCCTTCAATTCGTGCGTGTCAAAAATTGAAGAGGGTTGGGAACGGGGAGAGAAGGTGGGAGGGATTGGGAGATTTGAAAAGAGAGTGCGACCGTCGTTGACAGACAGACTGTTTTAGATTAAGACAACGCCTCGGCAAACGGAAACGAGAGATATTTCATGGACTTTGTAGTGTCGTTGCTATTGCATGTTATTTCTCTGGAGAACGTTTTTCTTTTGTATTATTTTTTATTTTTCAATATTTTCTGATACCGCGCGCGTGAATTAAACGAACGTCAGCGGAACATATTTTTGTGATAATATCTTTACTTTTCTCTCTTTTACTATATTAATATAACATACATAATCTTTATGACAAAATTGAAAACTTCTTTGTTCATAAAATCATATATATTTTTTTAATTTACATTATTTAAAGTATAAAATATATACTCGTAATAGAAAGTGATTATATTTATATGAATCTGAATAAAATAATATTCATATGTGCCAGCATGCAATATTAAAACAAACTATTAACATCATCAATTAAACATTAATTATATAATAATTTTATAATAATAACTTTATTATTAACATCAATTGATTGCTCCCAATTAGTAATTAATTGCGCTAATTGAAATTGCTTTTAGAAATTACAAATTATCAATTACAAAAATACTTATTATTTCAATCTTGCAATTAATTTTAGATCAATTAATATTTTATAAGTATCATTTTAACATAGTGAACAGAATTCTGTGATTCTCCTAAAATTTGGGTTAATGAAACTTTTCATCTAATTTTGTATTGATGAGAAATGTGGAATAAAGTAAGACCAGATTTGCACGTAACTGCGAACCATACATAGCTGCTTTAAAAGGAACAAAACAAATCCTATTGTTCTTGCCGTGACGCCAGCGAATATTTCTTAATTCACTCGCATCGGCGCCGATTTATTTTCATTGGCGCATGCATTGCATGTCGGCGTCGACGTACTCGTATACCACCGTTGTACATGGAGACTCGTATATAAATCATTTCTATCCACGCGCAGACTGCAATTCACGTCATCGCGATGACGAAACACCACGAATTCTCTCTCTGCCGCGCGAATACTCCCTATTTCCATAAAAAGACCCGGATTCCCTAAAATCGAAAAAGTTCTGTATTTTTTTAATTTATACTTTTCCAGAAATCCACTCAAATTATTACCAAATTAGCATATTTTATGAAAAATTTTTGAAAGGAATGACGTGCTAATGAAATTCTTAATTATTATTATAAGCATATTAATTTGTATCAATAAAAAAATTGTCATTTTAAGTCTTTCTTATTATAAAATAGAAATAAAAAGTTATTTTTTAATCTTTTTCGGAAATAATAAGGAACGACGTAACGAATAAATAAATGATGTAAAATCTTTCAGCTAACAAAAGGTTTTGATTATTTTTACAAGTATTTATATTTATTTAATTACTTTTTATTTTTAGGGAGAGAGAATTATTAAAATAATAAAATACGTATACCATAAAATATGTTTTACTTACGCATAAAATATAAAAAATATTATATCCTCTAATATATTTTTTAAATTAATGGTGCCTTTTTCGTAGAGTTCTTTAATCTCGTTCTTAAGGATCTAAGGAGGCATCCTCCTGCTTGTTGCAGGATCTGCAGTCGGAAATTGAAACGCACCGAGACGTTTACGCATCTTTGAACGGCACCGGACGAAAATTATTGAGCTCACTGGCAAGTCAAGATGACGCTGTTATGCTGCAACGTCGATTGGATGAAATGAACCAGAGATGGCATCATTTGAAGGCAAAGAGTATGGCAATAAGGTAAGTGCTAAAATAATCCAATAATTAATCTCATTATCGTTAATTGTGCTCTTTGAAAATGAAGACTATTTAAAAAAATAAACTTCTCTCATGATATACTATTATAATTATATTATATAGTTATAATATTTAATTGTTTAATATTTTTGAAAGAAAAAATAATGAATTACATAAAATATTTTTAATTTTATATCGAAAAATTTATATCTTAATAAGACATGTGAAAATATCTCATTTTATAATATAATGATAAAAACTATATTTATATATTCATAAAAGGTTTCTATTATCACTTTTGATTACTTAAAAATAAAAAAAAAAGTGAAAATTGTTTTATATAAGATATATTTTAATATAAGAATATTGTTTATGATTTAACATTAATAAAATAGATTGATTTATTTTGAAAACAATAATATACGAATTTTATCGATTTTAAGTAGAATTACATGTATCATTATTATACGTTATAGTTTTGTGCTTGCCTGTAATAACATTAGTTTCTACATAAAATATATTTATTAGGTATATACATTTATTATGAAATATATGTATTTTTATATTATTTTTTCTTTCGGATTTTATCAGTATAAAATAAAAAATTGTACATGTAAAAGATTAAGTATTTTGAAACATTGTGAGCATAAATATATAAGGCGCACAGATTTTCATAACAGAGATATTTTTTCTCATAATATCACAAAAGACAGTTTTCGTGTGTGAAATGGCATCGTAAATCAACACGTTGAAAAAGGCCAACTGGGAGGAGCGGACTGACCTTTTTGACAAAAGAATAACTTTGAAACGCACAACGCATTCAGCACGAAAGCTTGAAAATTCGTAATACGCCTACAATCTTTTGTGCTTCCATAATTCTTTAAAAAAAGAAATTGAAAAATTTATATATATGCATTGCATAAACTTGCAAAATAGAGAATCATGCCGTAATACTACAAAGTTTTGGCTTTTGACATGCGAACAATTTCGGACATTCTTCTGCAGGGTGGGTTAACGTGGGCTGAATAGTGCATTAACTATGAGCTTTCGCATTCTCGGCGTACCGTTCTGCTTTGATGGCGTTGCAGTTATGCGTCATAATAATGTATGATATGTGCAGAAAATAAAAATAATCGCTCGTTAAAAAGAGAGAGATTTGTAACGGAGGTGAGAATTTTATTACGGTAGCAAATTAACTTCTTCGCTTGGTTAACGAGATTGTACATCTGTGAAAAGAATCAACATATGTATATAAGAATAATGTATATTATAGTGATTCACTCTTGCGTACTGTTGGAAATAATTTATATTGAAAGGCAAAATACGCGCAATTTGAGAGCTATTTTCATGCCTCGCGAATAAAATGAAATTATAAATTATTAAATAAAAAAAATAAGTCTAAATAGAAACTTAATTCACCACTAAATACGTTATTTCTAATATCTCCTCGCTTTTTTGAGAGACTTAATTTTTTAATAATTGAAGATATAGTACAGAATCTAAACCTCGTTTTTGTTCGTAAGTTTGTTCAGTTTGCACTGTTGGTTCGTAGGAAATCCTCACAGGATTTTCCGGTGGAAACTTCGAGAATTCGTGATCCAATTTAGCCTCAAACGTAGCGTAAACTTCTCTTCGACTGTTCGACTATGCAACCGTGGACTGTTAGAAAGCGCATCGAACTTCCGCAGTAACCATATCCCAGCACATTGATCTGATAACAAAACTGTGTAGTTTAACATAATGTTATTCTTATTTGTTTTATATTGCTCATCCGAACGGGACATTGTTGAGTATTAAAAGAAGGAAAATGTCTATAAAAGTGTTACTTTGTCGAATCTTAGAACTATTTATAGAAACATTACAATCGATGAAATCTTCTTTCCCCGAAAGAAGGAAAAATGTTTGTAAAGAAACATTTATATCTATATGGATTTCAGACTTTGAAGCATATCGATATAGGGCTGACAGACAAATCCTACATAGATGTGCTCTGATAAAATTATGATCTCATATAAGGAAGGATGATAAAATATGCTCTCTATGAAACGCTATTGAAATTTAATTTGAATTATGTTTTTATAAAGAGCTGTAAAATATATTTATTTATAATTTAAGAGATGATTATATGATTGATGGAAAAATGCATTTGTATTACATATACGTAGATATCTATTTATATAGTTGAATGTTTAACGCATTTAGTTAAATAGTAAATTATTAAGTATTTAATTTGTATCTGGAACATATTATTTTTAACATTATTTCTATGTAGATTTTCATTTTCGTTATTTATTCTACGTTAATTATACGTAGTTAATCAAACATTTCAAATATGTCCAATACATTACATGTCACTTTTATTTATTTTAATCATTATTATACATTTGCCGTGTTATTCGTAATATCCAGACGAATAAATATACCATACACGTATTACACATTTATAGTGCAAAATCGTTCGACCATTAATAATGATCGTGTCACTGATTGGATAGTTCGGTCCTCATTCCGAAAAGTATAAATGGGTCAGCTCACGCAAAGCTTGCTCGACATTATTGGCCGTGCGACCAATCGATTAACATTTTTGAAAACTTTCACGGTAAATCCATTTGCGGGGACTTTACCGTAGTCGGTCGTAATCGGATTCCCTGTAGAAACTTTATAGCGTGTTAATTCTAGTCCTGAACATCGACTCCGAGATCCGCTGTAAACTTTGCACAGACAACTATGCAACTGCGTTGTTGAAGGGTATCTGGATATTTCCGGAGAGAAAGTCCATGGTTTGATTATGTACGTCGGTAGGAGGAAAGTTTCATCGATTTGTCAGTATAGAGCGCCGCGTAACTCGTGAAACAATTTCGGTCAGTTACGCGAAATTTAGCCTATCCAATTTGATTTCTCCATCACAAAATCATTATTAAACTCCATGTCGCCTTAAAAATTATCTTGCAACACTTCTAACATGACAAAAATAATTAATAATGATTATTAGTTTCATCTAATTCTTAGTCTCTATATAATTTTAATTAAAGCATTACTTTGGTCTTCTGTATTGAGAAAGAAAAATATAAAAAAATATATAAAAGTCGCAATTATAGAAATTTTCTATTTTTAAGAGGGATATTGCAACTTTTGATAAAAGAATTCGTTCACCTCTGTAGAATAGATTGCGCGAAAGAAAATATCGCGGTTTCGACACGATCTCATAAAATTACAGTAAGAATTATAGAGCAACTTACTGTTTATATTAGATCTTACAGCCCTTCAACTTTCTTTTTGTGATATGTATACAAGCACAGATATCGAGAATAGATACAGATAAAGACGGGGTTTCTTAAAATAGATATCTTTATTTTGCTTAACACAAAATCTGATCAGGATCCAAATCATTATAGTCCACAGACTAAATAGATAACTTCATCGAATTTTACTTGTTTTATTGCTTTTCTGAAACAAGAAATATTAATATAATAAGTTTTAATAATAAATTTTACATAAGTAAGTTTTAATTTAATTAGCATAAGAGTTTATAAGTTTAAATTGTTAATCTTTTGTATATGTTTCAAAATCAAGATACTTTATTTTGCTCAAATTTTAATCATAAAATGTTAATCTGAGTAAATATCAGCGAAAAGAATATTCAAAATAATTATCGCTGATTTTTCTGACGATTTCAAAAATAATTAAGGAGCATTTTAAAGAGAATTTATTTTAATTTAATCAACGCAAAGCATTCCATTAATGGGAAAAATAAGTCTTGCGACAATATAAAGTCAGCATTGAGGTCAATTCCAATAAAAGACCGTGCAATCAGTCTCCATTAATTAGTCCGAATTGCGGCCAGAAGCTTGATTACCGAAGAGATATTCGTGCAGGATGCGAACTACGAGGGCGTCACGTATAGGATAGAAGTTCGCTCGCCAACCATATTTATCGGTACCTCTCTCTATCAGCCTTCGTTCTTCGTCCGTCAATCTGTATCTACCGGCTGATCTCTCTCATTTCCGCGTGTTCTCTTTAAGCACTTTAGAGTAACTCCGCAATCAAGCCACAAATGCCAAAGTCGATAATGCGGCGGAAGATCGTTTTGGCACTGGATTCATTGGCGAATATTGTCAATGTTATTTGTGGGAAAATTTTTCAGATTAATTCAACAAATGTGCATGACAATAGTTTCTCTTTCAAATTGAAAATTAATCGCAGAAAAATCGCAAATAATAATTTTCTTAAACATCGGATGTATAATACTTTGCATATGGCACATCATAATTGTAGTTCTTCTTGTTACAAATTCTTGAACGAATTTGCAGATTTCGCGTTCTGTTGAAAATATAACATTAATTTTCTAATTGTGATATTTTCTCAAGCTGAAAGAAGTGAATAGATTTTGTGAATCATGAGTGAGAATGGAATACAAAATTTAAGATTGACAAATTTCAAGTAAATTACACGTAAATATCAGTTTAGAGTCTTAATAACATTTTTCTAACATCTAGACTATATATAATATTAAATGATTTTTGAAAAATTCGATACTTCGCTGCTACCTTCACAGTCTTCATTAAAAAAAATTAGTATGTTATTTCGGTACGTTAAATTCGTTAAATTTATGACTTTACAGAAACGCTTTACACTCAACAGGAATATGCTCTTTGCGAAAGTGTCCTGCCAGAAATAAACATCTCAATGACTTATCAAAATGCACGTTAAGTGGACTTCGTGATCGATGTAGTCGTCTCGCCACGCCCGACGTAGATTAACGAGGATAAAAAGCCATCCGATCGACCCTCTTTTCGCCATCGTTACATTTCGCACGGATTATATTTTTTGTTTTCCCGCAAGATACCGAAACTGGCCGTAAAATCAATACTAAGGGGGAGAGAGCAATTAGTTACCTCGACACGCACGCTGCCAGCAACGACGACAGCATCCGGCGGTCGGATACGCGGACTTTTCGGACTTGTCCAACATCCGGCAGTGCTTCCCCAGCGCACACCAGTATCCGGACGACAAATAAAGGTTTACGGACTGTACGAGTGTTTGTAGACGATACACCGCTGCCTGTCGCACGTCGCCCCCACAGCTCGAGTCGTGTAAACTCGTGTAACAATTGCTAGCGCAGTTCATTCCGAATAACCTATTGTTCGCGGCTAGAAAATAAAAGGGAAGAAAAAATAGCGATTGCGAGCGCGCTTTACAGCGAAAGTTTGCACAGATATGAATTTTGTGTTCAACCAAAACTATATAGTGCACGGGAAGTTATATAATCGGCGACGCTATATATCGATAAATATTGGTATAATAATTACGCTCGGAAGAATTTATCTCGGCTTCCATTATTCAATCAAATTCCTGTGTCACATGAATTTGATATTCTAAATTTAAATACGTATAGTATGTTTACATATATGCAAGTGTCAAAATTGAATCACGCACACGCTCGGTTTATTTATAACTGCGATGATAAATGGTTACCTAACCAATTAATATCTTTTTTTCATAGTTTTTCAACGTAGTAACGGAATTGCGAATTTATTTACTGACCAGCTGACGCGGGATTCAACAGTTCAATGAAAAACACGGGCAAAATAGAAAAGAATTCGAGTGGCTGCGAGGCATAAACGTGTCATCCGCGCTCGAGCGGAACAAATTAATATTCCATCGCGCATCGAAGCGTCGATGTATCGACGCGCAAAATCCGAAAGGCAAATGAAAGCGCACTCGCCGTATTTGCAAATGAATTCGCGCTACGAAAACTAGATGCACAGACAGCATATTGGCGCGACGCGGCGCGGTACGCACACACAAAGTCCGGTCACTAAGGCAAGACGCTGCGAAGTCTAAGACACGGCCCAAAGAGACGCTTGTTAACGGGGAAACAGGAATCGGGAGGAATAATAATATTGTCTCGGTTGCAATATTACTGGCGCGTTTAAATCGATGCAACGGTGCGTTCACGCGCATATTCGTGCCATACGTGTACACTAAGGCGAACGAACGCGAAACGTCAACGTGGCTTTTGTGCACAATTGAAGATAAATGAGTCAATTTTAAGCAAATCGTAAAACTCGTAACTTGTTCCCATAAGACTTCTAAGAACTTATGACTGGAGTTGTAATTCAATCCCTAATGGGCTTACTACATTAATTCTAAAGCATACATATAACGAACTTCCTTTTCTCTTGACTACTTTGTTTTTATACAATGAAAAAAAATGATTTTGCTGAAGTACTTAAAAATTTGGCTGGATAAGAGAAAATAATTTTATTAGTCCATCAAAATATTTGTGTAGAAAATTCAAGTATGATGGACAATGCTGCAAAAAATTTTGATATTCTAGTAATCAGCTTGAGAGTCCTATATAATTATTTTGATAGTCCAACAAAATTTATTTTCAAGTTTATATCTAGCTAAATTTTTAGATACTTCAGCAAAATCATTCTTTCTATCTAAAGTGAACAGTTAACTTCCATATTCTTTATTATTTATCTTTTATCTAGATTTTTCTTTGCAGAATATTTTTCTAACTTGTTAAGACAATATTTCAATTTAATTATCAGTAAAAGAGCAAGTTATTTTCTTTCCTTTATTTATCAGATTTATAATATATCGCATGTATTTAATACAAAAATATACATTCTTAAAGATAACATGTATAAGATCTTGGATATGAGAATAATAGCTATTTTTCACTTCACGTAGTGACGCACGAGACACAGGCAGCGCGCTAAAATAACTTCTCATTTGATCAGTGACATTTCCATAAATAAGATTGACAGAACTTTATCTCAGGGGAATAATTTCAAGCCAGATTACGCGACCGAACATGCCGTGTGTCCGATTTGTCCCGTATCTCGCGAGCAGGGTGGACAAGCTGCAACTACAAAAACACAAGCCGCGACACCGACAACGCGAAACACGACGTTTGATCCATCGCTGGTCCGGAACTGACAGCCAGATAATCGCGGGGTCGTGATGAATCGCTCGGTAAGTCTTATCAGTTGGCCTCCGATGCGCGCCATCGGCTTCGCTGGCTCCCCGAACGAAACACGTCGCGGAGACTGTCACGTACAAGTTTGTTCAGCGCTGCTCGCCTGAACCTTTTTCTCTCTCGATTGCGGCAAATCGAAAGTTATTTTTACGTGACGTCCCACATAACGTGCAGTAACGCGCGACAACATGAAGACGGCACCGCCCGATATCGAAACGAACGATCGTAGCAGGAAATTTGTTGGAATCGATGGGAGAGAGAAATGGTCAAATGCGAAGGAACAGAAAGAGATCGAGTGAGAAAGAGGAGGAAAAGGGAGAGAGAATCGAATCGGTTTGCCGATATCCCACAAAACTCAAAGCGATGCCTTCGTGATCAGAACGCGAGAACATGGACGAAAAACGAACTCTACGTGAAGATGGAAAGTTCCTGGTTACAATAATGAAGGGATAGTGTTTGCGATCGCGATCAATCGAAACGGCAATGGTGCTGAAAAGTTCGCTATAGCATCCACCTTTGCTACCTTTGTTCCGCTGGAGATCGATGATCTTTCCCTGCTGGAAATTCCACTATCCTGCTGGAGATCGATTATCACTATTGAAATTATCAGATATTTTCTTGTAGTACTCTCTTTAAAAAAAAGATTATCAGATTTGACCCTGCAATTTCTTTTTAAAATCAGAAAAAAATTAATGCGCGCAATTATCTATAGCGAATTCGATTGGATGCGTACATTAAAGCCGTCATAAACAAATTGATGTAAATATATGTATTTAATATAAATATAAAAACGAATTACACCATGAAATTCTCAATATATTTTATAGTGTTGTTAAATCTGTATCTTATAATTCGAAATATTTGCATTTTACTTTTACTCAGTCAGTCGAATTAGTGTACAACGGCTTTAATATGTACTAGTCATCCAACCGAATTCGCTTTTAGAAAAAGATCAAAGGGAGTATGCAAAGACTGTCCAAAAGTATAAAAGATTGTTAAAGTAAATAGATTTTCATGAAAAACGTTCACCAAACGTTCTACTGGGTCATAGAATCGTACTGGTGAAAGAATTTTATATAACAAAACTGGTATAAGTGGAACTTGCAGATCACTCTGCTTTTCGAAATTTGAAAATAACTAACCAAAGAGACCGAGAGCCCATCATTCGAATGGCTGAAAGAATGCACTGTGAAGTTCATAAAATTAAAGAATTGGTAAATGAATCGTTAAAAAGAACAAAACATTGTCCGAAAAGGTGTTTACAGCCTTAAGCCACTAATGATAGTGACTTGACATTATTTGTCGTCATTTTGACATCAAAATGACATTAAAGATGTCTTGCTACCTGGATATATTAGTCCTCCTGATCTCTATACATAAAATCCTTTCACCAGTATGATTCTAGTACACTGTAAAAAGAAATGTGTTTTATTCTTGTCTCTATTTTTTAAACACTTAATGTTTTGTCTATTTAAAAAGTTTAAAACTAAAACATCTTTAAGTATTTAAAAAATTATCAAGTATAAAACATTTTAATACCTTAAAATTAAACACTTCTTTTTTAGTGTAGTAGAACGTTTGGTGAGTTTTATAAAAATCTATCTATATATATAATTTAACCGTGAGTAATACGTAATGCAAGAAAGATGGACAGTATTAAATTAGTAGTATAATATAATTGTTACTTTTAAAAGAAATTATAATGATTATATTCGACTGAATTGTATGCGTGAATGTAATCTTTTTATCATCAAGAAGTACAATCTAGACATCAGAAATATAGAATTAATTTCATTACGTAGAACAGTTTGGAGTACTGAGAGCAAAGAAATGATATAGGTGGATAGGAGACATGCTTAAGAACTCGCAATAATTAATTAATTAATTGTTCGAATCAATTAATCTGCGTCTACTGCCTGCTGTACTATTGTTATTCTCAAATTTGTTGATTTCGAAGCAACATGCGTGGAAACGTACATGGCATTTCCAGCATTCAAAAGCATTTGCAAACCCGACACTCCGTCAAGGACATTAATAATGACGTCAACAAATCTGTCGCGTCGTCTGATATTTCCTTCCGGCATCCTGTCTTTGCCCGACTCTAACTTACTGATCTCGGTAGGTTTGTCGGAATGTATTCCCAACACATATAATATATCGTGGGGCGAAGTAATAATATAAGTTTAAAGTATGATAATGTGCAGCTTTACGTTAATCTCAAGAAGGTTAATGACATTGATATCCGCTGATCCCGCTCAATAAATAAAATTCGAGCTTAATTTGATATCGCTATGCAAACAATCGAGAATCAATTTAACTGGGGAAACTGTTAAATGATGGCTTTGAGAGAATTCATTTATCACTCACGCACGAATATCTAATATTTGTACTTCTTTAAATATCTCTTTCATTTTTGACAGATATTTTGTGACGGGTAAAAATTTGTAAAAAAAAGTATTTCATACGCTTATGTCTATAAAAATGG
This sequence comes from Mycetomoellerius zeteki, assembly GCF_001594055.1. Classification (NCBI taxonomy): domain Eukaryota; kingdom Metazoa; phylum Arthropoda; class Insecta; order Hymenoptera; family Formicidae; genus Mycetomoellerius; species Mycetomoellerius zeteki. Next base: position 556,991 of record NW_017257184.1, read on the forward strand.
ATTTTAAATTCTCTCGCAGTATAAAAATAATTTTTATTTGTCACCGCTCGTCTCTAAGCTGCAGTTTATATTCGTTACATTTTATTTTATTGATCCGATGATATACGACGCGCATTTATCACTCACTAGCTCCATAATATCGTATATAGTACGAAAATATCTTTTTTTTATTCATTACTGCTTGTTGGAGTTGGGAATGTTTAAGTATTACGAATGTATTCGCGGTATTACGAGGGTCGAGAGGGTTAACGAGTCCCTATGTTAAAGCGCTTACATTTGGTTTATGTGGAGCGGTAGAAAGCACGCGCGAGTTCTGTTGGTACGTAATTCGGAACCTCCCCTTATTGCCGGGCATTATGTCCTTTGCGCCAGATGCGACCCAACGTTTACTTAGCCATTCTGAATTCTGCCGTGTGTGTTCACGGCCCACGGAACGAGCGAATTCGTATGAGTACTGGATTTCATTCGTTTATGAGCGCAGTCGATCGAACGCAGGATTTTTTCCGTTAATCTCGATTTAAAGACCGGACGGAAAGTCGAACCTATTTTACGGATCGTGAAAATAGCGTTTTACTCGTGGAGATGTTAGTATATTTGTTAACGCCGGAAAGCTTTTTCGGCCGTTCGATTGTTTCGAAAAATCGACGATAATTGAATTGCATATTTGCAGGCGTATACGCATCATCTACTCGAAATTGTTTCAAAGTTACACACTTTTGAAATATCCTAAATCCTAACTCGTTCCATTTCTTGCACGTTAATTCCTGCGATGGATTATTTTTATTACGTTCTTATTACTGATTATGTTTGGAAATCGTCTTTAACATTATTTTAACTTTTTTTACACATTCATTTTTTTTACACATTTACGCATATTGATACGTATCACTCATCTCTAGTTCCTTAATACAACAAACGTTAAAATATAACAAAAATCTATGAACGCTATACGAAAGAATAAGATAAAAAAATCTATGTTAAAAAATATCTATGAAAAAATAGTCGCATGTGAGTCTATGGAAAAGTTGTATTCTAATACTGTGGAATTAAAATTAATATGAGCGAATTTATTGGCCGTAAAAAAAGAAACGATTTAAAAATTTCTTTATATCTCTTTATAAAAATATTTCCGTAAATTTTTTATTCGTATTTTTGAGTTTTTGAAATGCACGTTTCACGTATCTTCGGTGACGTGCCATCATCCCATTTAATCGTCTGTATTTTTCTATTTTCCTCTATTGCAGATCTATTTCTCGCTCAATCGCTAATTTTTTACTTTCTCCTATATATGCAAGCGCTTGATTCAAATTTGTAACGTTCTCGTAAATGTGCGGCACATAGGTATCCGTTAAATCGCATTTTCACCTTTTCCGCTCTCATCCCCGTCAATGTCCGGGTCCCGCCAGAGGAAATTGATCGGAAGCGTGCGCGTAACCGCCGGCATCGTCAGCTATCGTCGCGGATACAAATCGTGGATGATTCCATGGGAAAACGGATTCCAATGGGCAGCAGGGATCGATGGACGATCCGCCGGATCTTGTGTGTCCATCGCGTGAGAACGAACGAGACGTAGCCGGTGAAAGAAGGAAGGAGTTTTATGTTCATCGAGCGTGAACGAGCGCGTCTCCCGATGATCTGACGACTTGACCCGTTTAGAAATTTTAATTTCCGGCTGGTTGGAGACTCTCTGAGGAGATCCTTCTCTAAGGATGCATCGGGATGCAGCATCAAACCCGCATATCAATCGTTGTGAGCAACCAAGGTTGACGACGTTGTGACCATGGCTTGGGAAGAAGATGACTTATGTTCGCTTGTACCGGTGAGGAAATGACGAGAAGAAGGATGACAAAAGGAAGAGCTTTCTGTCTAGTCGCATGGCTACTCAAAGCGAAATCCGTGAAATGAGATTTTCAGTAGAACAAAGAGGGCCTCCACGTGCCGCAGAAAGCGCGCCGACGTCCGAATCATCATGATAAGACGATTCTTTTCTAAAGAAATAAAAACATGTATTTGATCTATGCAAAGAATTAATTTACGGTTGTATTATTTTCATTCCGTTCTGCCGTTTGCGTATAAAAAATTATATGATGCATAATTACGATCAACTTTTATACGGTTCAAACTACAAACATGATTAGGGAGTTTTTGCAATATCGTTTATCCAAATACGATGAACGTTAAGATCAGGTTATCTTCTTAACAATTAATTAAGAAAGGATAACGTGATTTTAGTGTTTATCGTATCTGGATTCACATTATTGCAAAAACTCCTTAAACCCGGGACTACTCATCTTATTTTTCTTTTGCGTAAACAATCACTTAGATAATAGATTCTGCTAAGCTAATAGATTCTCTAGAGTGTTTTAACCCCCATTAAAATGACTATCATTAACAATATATTGTATGTTATTGATTGTTTTCTAATTATTCGCACTTGAAAACATTACATGGATATAAATTAACATTTTTTTAAGGAAGAGAAAGTATGGAAGGGGAACCAAATATTAAACGGAATAAGCACGTTAAATGGCTTAATTAAAAAAATAAAGATTTTAATAACATAACACTTTTTATTGTGGATTTTGGATAGAATTGCATATTTAAAGCTTGTAAAGAATAGTTACTAAAAAAGAAAAAAAAATATGTCTAAAAAGGAAGAAAACAGTATCCATTTTACAACAATTCATATTTTTCCACTGCTGGGGTATAAATATGTCCCAGGTGGGATTATTCCCGGGTTAAATATGAACGAAATAATTCTATAAATGAGCCAGTTAAAAGGCATACTTTACAGACGTGCGACCTCAACTGCTTGAATCAAATTGCATGGGTTCAATAGAGACTTGAGGGATTTGTTGTGATATAAACAAAGCAAAGTTGCAGCAATGTATATTTAGTTTGCATTCCCGTTTGTATCAACTAAACTTAGTCAATATCGTCAATATTCACCTTTGACATTTGAACTCCTAACTAAATACCATCACACTTTAGGAATTACGAAACTGTGACTGGTTCTGTGAAGCTAGTTCGCCATGCGTGAACGTCAGATGTATTGATCATGATCAGAAATTGCTACCAATGCGTTATCGCTCGATTCTGACGCCAACGAGAAAAATAGTTCGAAATCTCTCCAGCGTATCCTGAGAATTCGCGATCTAAATGTAGGCATTACCTTCCACCCTCTCTTCGGTATTTGCATTCTCATTAGGAAATACCATAAACGATCCAAACGGCTGTCTGATTCGCTGCCACCACTGCTGCACCGCCGTGCAAATCCGCGAGGTGGATTAACCACGTGCCTCTCTCGGCCACTCTGTAATCGATATCTATTCGATATGTACAATTAAAAAACGCTCTATAAGGTGCAATATTAATCCAGACGTTTGCACGCTTATAAGGCTTCAGCAAGTACATTACGAGATCCGCGAAAAGACCCCGCATTAATTATATGGAAAATTGGATCCCGATGAAATGAATTAGTTTATAATGTAGCTTATAATGTGATGAACAAAAGATATCAGACATAAAGCTCAGTAATGGATAGTTTTTTTAGCTATAATGTATCAAAAGTGCTTTGTGAGCATATCTACAATATTTTAATATACTCTAATTCAAAACCTATTCATTATTGAGCCTTGTGTCTATGACATCTTTTATTCACCATTATAAGCTACGTTATAATATAATATGTATAATAATTATATAATGCTTATGTAATAATTATATGTGAAAATTATCTCATTTATCGGGATTCAATTTTTCTTATAAATAGTGCAGGATTTTTTGTTTCTTATTACAGATTAACACAAAATTTAGAAAGAATAAATGAATGGATGGGTTTTCGATTAATGTGTTTTAAAAAATTCCTTTAGTGCGCATCTATATATTGTTGCTCAGTAAAATATTGAAAATCATTATTTTTTCTTATATATGATAGAAAATAAAATGTATTACATATATGAATATTATTTGTACTCTTAGTTCTACTTTATTTTGAAAATACTCCTTTGTGTAGTAGATACATAATCTCTCCTATCGTAACATTTTTACAAGCAACCGAAGTTTATAAAGCTATCAACGTCATATGATATGCAACTATATTTTCCTCTTGTATTTTACAACACATCATCCGAAATGGTTACCGCTTTACTGGATACACTGAGATCGTCGCATATCATTCAGATATAATCTTGCGGCGCGGTTATGTGAATATGAAAAACATCAGCAAAAATATTTCAACTATTCGGCTGCGATACGAAATGCACGGAAGTTGCAACTCGAACACAGGATCGCGACAAAATATGTATTACTGTTATTTGCACAAACGCTCGCAACACTCATTGCGAATCCGTTTTACGAGCGGAAGTTTATATTACGCTCTCGAACGACAACTGGCATATCAAATTGCGCAATAGATATCCAGCAAGATCTGATTAACTACACCGGTTTTGTACGTGACGATCCGCATTTTATGTAGTAAACTTATATTATCGATAAACTATATTTGCTCGTTGCTGTTTTGTTCAGAAACCTTAAGTAATCGCTTGCAATTAAACACGATTCGATCAATATTATTCAGAAACCTTAAGTAGTCGCTTGCAATTAAATACGATTCGATCAATATTGTTTCCTTTCTTTCTGATTGTTAACTTGTCCCAATAGTTATCCCGGTCAAGTCTAGGATGATCCGATCGAGAAACCTTTGATCTTCGGAATAATCGAAAGGGCCGTTCACTAAAATATTGAAAAATATGCGGAACGTTACAAGGGTTACGTTTGCAATCTCATACATAATGGATTTACATGTGAAGTAATACATGGCACTAACGCAAACAACTGTAAAACACATAAACTCACACGTAAACCAGAAGCTTATCGGAATTGCTATCAAACGGAGCTCATAACTTACTGAATACATACGTAGTAGCTAATTCTAATGGAACTACAATCCGGTAGGAGTGGATTTGGCGTCCTGCGGTAGGTCGAAACTTGTTTGATATTACTAACCCTTTCCGAATAATACCAATTGGCACATTGCATCTGTCATATTTATTTTTGTTATAAACAGAATTTCTATAAACATAAAATAGTTTTCTCACAATTTATTAAAGCATACTTTCATGGACTGTCAACATAGATTTTGTGTGTTACTCTGGAAAAGAAACGTTATCAAAGCTTTTCAATTTGATCTTCATAATCACATAATTTCTGACATTTACAAATAATATCTTTGTTTATTATTCCAAGAATGGAATAGATACTTTAAAGTAGTTTAAAGCTTTCATAAGAAAGTATTTAGAACTTAATTTCCGCATTATAGATCATATTTCTTTTATCTACTAATGGCACACAGACGTGTATTTGTCCATTTCGTACCCATCTTTATTATCTCTATTTTTAGTATCAGGTCGCATTATTCAATTGTCCATAACGGACGGAGTTGCACCTCGAAAACTGCGACGCGGGCAGATCCACTAGCGGCGCGACGCTAATGGCGGCGTTGTTGATGTTGTTTATTGTAGAAGTTTGGGCCGGTTTTGTGTAGCGAGTCGACCTCGCTCAGATTAGGATTGTACCGGTAAATTGTTCCCCAGAGTTGAATTATAACGCTTCGCCCGTTTGCGGCAATTCCATTTGCCCGCTTTATTACGTTAACCAACACGGCGACGGCGACGACGACGACAAGGACGATGATGGCGACGAGTCAATGCCGTTGACGAGTCTTCGTGGGAAATATCGACTATGAACCGCCATCGGCACAATAGATCAAAGAGCTTCATTAAGTGGAGTTTCACGTCTAATTGTAATGTGATTATCGATAATATACTGCAAATATATCAGACATATCGTAGAAGAACGGTGATGTACGAGCTCGAGCGCAATGAACTTTCACAGATCTCATTATCAGTTGGAATTAATCTCGTCGGAACTCGTGGTGGTCCAGATGTTTATCGGCACGTAAAGAGAAGATAAGATCGAAGCTTGGTACATCTCGTTTCACAGGGGTGTCGTGTCGCTGATAACGAACACGCTCTGCGAAATGGTTCAATTTCAGTTTTACGACCGTGTCCTTAAGTGACGAGATTTTCCGGGTTAAAAAACGAGGCGAGACACGTAAGAAAAATTGGTAGTCGTTATACTCGCGCTTTGAATTAGCCAATTCATAATACTCGCAAATTAATTTTGTTGGTCACAACTCGTACATTTTCGAGCTGAACGCGTCAATTTAATTGGCAGTTTGACAATGAAGAGGATTTGTTCAATGATGAATGATACCTACTCAATAGATTGTTAATATTCATCAACATATCTAGTATTATCCGTGCAATCGCATTTGTAATAACTTACTAATAAATGAAACTAACTCACATAACGACATACTTTAATATTTCTAGAGCGAAAAAATATTTTATTATGCAAAGTACCGCATTACCGCGCAAACAGTTTGAGAATTTTCCGCTATCTCAATAATAATTTCGTCTAGACGTGAAGTCTATTTATAATGGCAACTAATTTATTGCGACCACGTGGCGGATTGCGATCGCGCGATGTTATCACGAGATCGATGGCCGCAATGAATTTTGATAGCTCCCTGTGGATTCGCATTGACTATCAAGATTTAATACATTTCTCATTTGCCAGAATAGAACGGTAAAAGGATGTTGAACGAACAAAAGTTTTCCGTCGTATATTTTCAACACGAAGTCTCCGTAATAATTGATTACCGGCGCGTTAATAACATATATCAACATTAAAACTGTCCGACGTAAACGAGAATTATTTACACTTATGCGATTACTAATTCTATATGAATAAATCTATTAAACAGAAAATTTATTTAACAGCATTAATCAGTTCTGTAGATATATAATGAGTTTTAATGACACATATTTCCGCATATATTTTGATCATGTCGAACACAAGGATACGAACAGTTATATACAAGTTTAATTTTTTAATTATTCGTATAATATCCTATACATATCTATAATTTTTTGTACCGCAATATTATTTGTATTTGTTACAAATTTTAGCAAAGTAACAAATTTTTCTAGGAGATATACGAATAATAAGTAATTACACTGAAAGAAAGATTGGTTGCTGCAGTAAATTAGATGGTAAAATATGGCATAGCATTTTTAATTGGTTGCAGCAGCCAATTTTTGGTTGCGTTAGCCTATCTGCAATGTCAGTATAGGATTTCGATAGACTAACACAATCAAAAATTGACTACTGCAACCAATTAAAAATGCTATGCCATATTTTACCATCTAATTTACTGCAGCAGCCAATCTTTTTTTTTCAGTGTAACAATCTACATATTGTGTATGCTGCATTATTTTTAATTTATTCTTAACTCTCTTAAAAAATGATTATTATACTTTGATATAAACATCTGGTATAATATATTTTATTTCTGCTGTGGTAGGACTTTTATTTAAAAAACGACCAAATAACAGCTAATTGTTTTTAAATAATTGATAATAACATTTGTTGAGTTACAATTTACGATGGAGAAATTATGACATTTTATTGTGAATTAAATTAAACTAGAAGACTAGAATATTTTTGTGCAAGAAATTTATGCAATTCCATGGAAAACAATCCGACAATACGTCTTGATCGAGCTGCAGGAGTTTCTCACAAATCTGAATAGCAAATTTAACATTGTGAAACGATACATCTTTTTATCAAATGGATTGTCATATATGAAGTGTGTATTGTTTTATATTCATAAATTCATCCCTCTCTAGACGTTTTGCAGAGACTCAGTCTCGTGTCGCATAAATGCAGGATATAGTTGAAATCGCATTGTAGGTTTCTGTGGAGACTATCAGTATTCATGAAATTCTTTCAATGAATTTTAATGATTCAATAGTAAGATATACAGCCTCGAATATAGGACATTTTCTATGTTCAAAAACTTTCCTATGTTCAACATTTTAGCTTAAAATTTTTGTAAAACTTTTGTAAAACTTACGTTTGAAACATTAAAAAAAATTTCGTTATTTATACACAGACAAATTCTTGCAGATATGATCAAATATTCAGTTCGTAGACAATGTTGAAATTTGTCAAACAAATGTAAGAACTATTGTAAACCGTAAGAGACAATTTTCAAAGACTCCACATTTGTTCTAAGTTTTGTTTCAAATCTCTTTTCAAACACGAATGATTCCTTTTCTGAATTTACGCTGAATCGTTTCCGTTATTTGCCGGATAATCCACGTTTCCAGCCAAATCCGACGTAAAGCTCGAAACACGTAACGATTTCCGCTTGTTTTCGCAGATGTCTTCTAAACGCGTTCGAAAACGAAGATAGATTAAAGGTGCGTCTCGGAATTTCAATGTCGTCGTTGAGAACTGTTTTGTAACTCGACTTATCCCAAATCCTCGGTCTATCGATGTTACGGTTGCAGTTTTACCAACTTACATGTACTGTGTGTGCCGAACTATGTGTGCCCATTTCGTCGTTTTAATTATACTTAATCTCCGGCCGTGTACGCTAAATCTGGCGATCTTGCGTAATCAGAGACTTTGCCGGTTCGCGTTTTGCATTTCGCCATGCTTCGCAATTCAATTCTGTACATATCTTGTTCTATATGCCTATGTGTGTGTGTGTGTGTGTGTGTGTGTGTGTTCTTTTTTACTTTTCCTCGTAAATGACGACGAGCTCGAATAACACCGCTCTCGCATTCGCATAATCAGATTTTCTACGAACTTTATGCGATACCGTTGTGCACGTCTCTTAATTGCTCAGCAAACGAAAAAAGGCATCACCGTTGTATCTCTACTGTAATATTGATTTCCTATTTTTATAGAATTTCGTTATCATAACGGTTTTTTGCGAGAGCATATTGTTACGGGAAAGGGAGAAAAGGGTTTCATTAAAAGTACTTTATATTTTCTATGTAAAATATTTTACATTGCGTATGTAAAATTGTATATTAAAATAGATTAATATTTTTACGTATATTAAAATAGATATTTTCTCGAGTCACAATAATCTATAAATCTATTTATTTATTTTCTCCCTTCACGAAAGGAGAAACATTTCCCCTCCACTTTTCTTCAAATATGTCATATACTCGAAGTAATTAACGTCCCGAATGACTTTTACTACCTACAAACAATCGTCTCCGTCACGAACAACAATTATATCATAGTACCAGTTTAACAATAATATCATAGTATCAGTTATGTTATTCATGATTTATTTACTTGAGGCTAACGTCGGACTTTATCGAGTAGGTGCGAGATACGTGACGTTTCTTCGGCAGATTTTTATAGCCGCCCAGGAAATTTCCTAGTGATTTATTTTACATCAGCCTGGCACGTCGTAAAGATCGCTCGCTCGCAGGGCAACTTGGTTCGTTCGCCAAGGCGACAGTGTAGCACCCACTTATTGAACATTTCAATTGAAATGCGATCGCACGAACGAGAAGTATATCTTTCCGTTAGTGGAGGCTCTCCTGTTTCTGGCAGCCGGACGACGAGCGAAAATAGATGTTCCGCCAAATTCTCTTTCGTGACCGTAAGATTCCATTACTGACGTAGGTCTGATGTCCTATTAATCACATGAACCTCGTTTTTTCTCAATTATATGACGATAAATTATCGTTATGCATATATGAGCCACGATTAATTAAAATTGATAATTTCCAGACAATATTATGAATCTTAACGAGCATACCGTGATAAAAAGGATTCAATATTTTGCATATTATGAGAAATATTACAGAAAAATTGTTTTATCATCTTTATTAATCTCTATTATTAATCCTTCATTATCTAATTCCATTTTGTATCACAATTATTCTACCTATAAACGCTTTATTTTTTTTTCTCGAGTTATATCTATCCTATAAATCCGTATACAAGAATCCAATTTTTTGAGAAAACACGTAAGCATATTCAAGTTGTCTCGCAGATCAATCCTTTTCTCTCATAGCATGGAATAAATTTTTCGAGCGAGCATCAGTCGCCACATATAACAGCTACGTGGAGCGAGAAAAGTTTATTTCCACGATTCGTCGGAGCAATGAGGACGATTTCTTCCGGTAACTCCGTACCGCCATCCATCGCGCAAAATATCCTCGCGCCCTTATCTCCCTGGGAGAAGGTGCAATATCGCGACGTGTTGTAGCCCTGTATACAGACGCGTACGTGTGCCTGTATGCGCGCTCAAATCGCAAAAGTACGCGAAATTCCGCGCGGCTCTCATCGACGTTACAATAACCGCGATATATCCAGACGCGAGGCTGTTTCTTTGCGATACGAGAACGACGAGAACGACGACGACGACGACGACGACGACGACGATATGGAACATTCGGAGAGGAGCCGTGGGGGGGAATAAGACGATGGGAATTGTTGAATGTGACCTAGTAAGTGGGTGCCGCCACCAGTGGTGGTGCAACAATGGTGAAATATAAATCTAAATCCCAACCGCCATCCTTCCTGCCCTCCTTTCACCCACCAGCCTCCTTTATCTTCCTCTTTCGTCTATTTCGCGACCTCCGGCACCGGCGACGGTGCTTCGTTGTCCTGACGGCCGGCGCTCTTTATCCGAGAATTTCTCTTGCGGCATTCAGTTCCTGGCCTCCTTCGCGCTTCCTATCTCTTTATGCCGCTCTCGTCTCTTGGGCCTCTGTCTTCCGCTTTAATTCGCCCTACGCAGAGCTTCTTTATATATATTCTCAGACCACTTTGGATTCCATCCGCGCACGAGTCGTTCCGACAAGATAATGGGCGACAAGTTAAACAAGAAATAAAATAAGAAGAAATTCCGCTTATCCAGCGTTATTTTTATTATTTTTGTTTTTATTCCTGCAGACGCATTCTACATTTTTCTATATTTGCATTTTTATATTTCATACTTGATCTTTATATTGCTGTATAAAAAGGAATTCCGGAATTTACAGGGATTCTTTTTATTCACGTTAAGTTCTTTATAAATTATCTCTATTGCTGCAACTTTTTACTGAATTGTTGAAGAAATAACATGCATAGTAAATTGAAATTCTCAAAAGTTTTTGAAATAAGAATTGCAGTTATTATGATTGGAATCATTACGAAATGTAAGTTAAAGTTAATCGTACATCAATCCGATAGCGTCAAGTCTTTTTTATATTATTTAATAAAAGACCCAAGAATTAAACCGCTTACTTCACAAATTTTTAATACTGTGATAAGACAAGAGCTTGTCTCTATTTCTTTTGCTACGTTCTGTTATGTCACGTCATGTTATGCCGTATATGACCCGTACGTGTATGGACCTGCGAGACCATTATCTCGGATATATCTGCAAGATCATCTCCTCGGACTAATTCTTTTCTTCTGACTTATCCTGCTTATTTGTCCCGTCCCTGGCATAGAGTAACATCTTTTGCTTCCGTTTCTTTCTCCCAGCGGTGCCTGTCACGAGTCCTCATTCTTCTTGAGGACGTCTCTTCCGTATCCAGTCTCTCGCGCTCCCACGTATTCCAGTGATTTCCCACTGGTCTTTCATTTTGTGTTTCCGGCGCTTCCGTCCAGTAGTATGTATTTACTTACTATTAACAAAACACGCGTGTTATGCACCTTCAATATTTGTTCTGTATTCATGTTTATCGATTTGATCTATCCATTGCATTCAACGCGTATTTATGCTTATAGATAATCTTCTACCGCAAATATCACTATACGTATATACAGCTTCTTTCTCTTCTTCTTTCTTAAGACATTTTATGATCTGACTCTTCTTTAACGCTCTTGCCTTTTTTTTATCTGAAATTACTCTGTCGTTCAATCCGGTTGCTTCTTTGTCTTAACCAACTTTATTCTGACAAAGCATTCTTAGTCGCGCTTATCAAGGATCACTGTCTATTCATTCGCAATTCTTGATCTCGTCATCTCAAGTTCTTCTGTTTTTTATTTTTTTCACTCGAATCTCTTCTTATTATCCTACTTGCCTTCTTTCGAGATCCGTTTGTATACGAGCGCTTTATATGTCACCGTCCGCGCTGTTTCTCTCGTATTTTTCCTATTTGTCTGAGATCGTTTTCCTTCTTGTCCACGATCAGCTCTACTGCCGCTTTTTCTCGGTTGCTTTCCATCGGTCGCGCATGGTTTATTTGCCACGTCGCGCGTCGTCGTTCGAAATGCTCGTCCACTTTAATTTCCTGAGGGCTCTTTTGCTTTCCATATTTACTCGTTTTACTCGAATTAAATTTTATCTGCAGTATACATTCCATCTCTCCTCTCACATTTCTTAAAATTTCTGTTCTTCAATTTACATTTTTCTGAATTGTCTTTTTTTATTAATTTGTTATATCGAGACACGTTACATTTTTTTTCGCGTTATTTTTTTCAATCTTAATCTACTTATCCTAAGTATCTATCTGATTTCCCTTTTTTTATACTTCGCGTTTTATACTTTTTTGTACTTCGCGTCGCCGTTTCGTTTCTCTCTTTTCACTCATCGCCCGATGTTTCACTTGGCACCGGCAACATCAAGACTTTACATTTACTCTCCTTTCATCCACTTCGTGCGCGTCGCTTTGCCTTACCAATCCTTTTTTCTCATTCGCCTCTCCCGTCGACGACTTTACCTGTCTGTCCCTAACAAATATGTACTCTCTTTTACTTGCATTTACGACGAGTCGAACATTTTATGCGTCTTTCTCGCCGCTGCTATGCCTGTGTGAATATCCATCAGCGCGTCGCGTCGAGAGGATGTAATCCATCCTTTGGATGGATGTGTAAGAACGTTTTATAAACCTTTTTGATGTAGACGTTTTGATGTAAAATATTCCGATATTCTCCTTACAGATTATACTTTATCAATTTTGAATGTAAACTACTATTATTAAAACCTAATGTTTATAGTGTTGACAAGATAAGTTTGACAGGATAAGCAACAATTTCGAATAATTTGTAATGAAATAAAATAACCCAATTTTCGAGGTTTAAGTTTGATAACTTTGATAGATAACCCTGATCTCATTGTGTGGAAAATATCAAACAGAAAAAAATAAAATTTGAACTTCGAAAGGCAAATTCAAATTTTATTCATTCCATTTCGTTTCTCTCTTTCGTACCATTTCGTAATTGTACCATCTTATCTAAGTCATAGGATGATGTATATAATTTTATTTTTAATTATAATTGTAAAAGTTATAACGTATAATTACTTATCTTCTCAATGCAAGTTTACATTGAAAAAAAATTTTTTGAAATTTTAATGAATATTTGTTTAAATAGTACCAATGGGACATTACGCTTACAGTAAGTGAACATTTATTCAATTAGAAAAAAATGATATGTGAATATTTAAATATCATTTTTTTAAATTGAATAAATATTTATTATAAGCAATGTCTCATTAATAGGTACTATCTAAACAAATATTTATTAAAATTTTTTTCAATATATATAATTTCGTGTTATTTTGTTTTTTTAACGTTTTTTTTAACCAATTCTAAAATTAGATATATTGACATTTGCTATACATTTAACAGAAAAGCTCTTTTAACCAGTTGAGACTTTATTTCCGAATGTCGAGACCAGAGAACAGCATTTATTTCCATCATTTGTAAAGTCGAAAAATGATAAAATTTAAGTAAAAATTTCCAAGTATTAAGAATATAAATATAAAAATATAAATGTGGCTTAAAAAATAATAAACTTTTTTAATTGACAAGAGTGTGACATTATTTGTGAAGCATTCCGGGAGTATTACACGGAAAGAACGATTTTGCTGAAATGTATCTAAAAGATTTACCTAAACTTAAATTTTTAGATACTTCTGCAAGAATCGTTTTTTCCGTGTAAGTATAATGCTCACATTCCATGTCCTTTCAGTTTTTTAATGCTTTGAGTCAGGGATCCGAACCGAAAGTTATTTTTAGTTCAGTTCCAGTCACGATTTAATAAGTTTACTGGTTTCGGTTTCTTGACTTGTAAAGAAAACTGAAACCGTATAAAAATTACGGTTTCTTAACAATTTTCTCCAGTTATAGTTACTCACGCGGTAGAAGAGGAGTTTAAAATTTCAAATGATTTTTTTTCTACATTTATTCTATTAAATTGTATATGTAGTGGAGACAGAAATAAATTTAAAAATATAGTATTTATTTAATACAATGCTTCATATGCACACATGTTCAAGGATTTAAATCACAATTATGACAATATGAGTGAGCGAAAAAAAGAAATAAAAAGGAGGAAGAGGCAGAGAAAGGAGAGAGAAAAAGAGGACAGAGAGAGAAAGAAAGTGTTCATCTGTTCAATTAGTTTCTTACATACTCACTGCACTTATAGAGTTCAAAAAATTTATCTTTCTTCTTTCAATGTGAAAGGAGAAAGATAAATTCTAAACTAATGCAATCCACTCAGCTATAAAGAACAGATCTATGTAGATTAAGAACTGGAAAAAGAACCGAAAAAAAACCGTAAACCGAAAATAATTTTATTGGCTTGGTTACAATTTTGGTATTATAAATGTTATAGAAAGTGGTTTTGATTCACCGAAAAAAAGGGTTACGAAACAGTTTTCGGTTTCAATTTCGGTTTGGTCTGGGTCTCCGCTTCGAACAGACCTTATATAATTTAATTGAATGCTGTTTCTTATATATATTGTTAATAGCAAACAAATATATCTTAAGAAATAAGTTTAATTATATACATACTTAATCAATATATAATCAATAAATGCTTTTTGGATTCGACGTTTAGGAAATAAATATGATATTAATAGGCGAAATTAGATAGAGATACCTTTTTATATAACATAATATTTTTTAAGAAGTAATATAAACATAAATAACTTTCAATAAATAACAATTTTTTAAACTATTTTTAAAAACTATCCATTGCATCGCAGAAAGTTCTAACGAATCTAACTCGTTATGCGATCCCAATGGATTAATACAAATACTTTGTATTTATATGATATAAACTAGATAAAAAAATAAATGTATATTAAATATAAAACAGAGAGTATAATATTCAACTAGTAAATTTTAGAATCCAATATAGATATGGAGTGTATATAGCGCGTGCATGTTTTTTCTGTGCAGAAATCGATTGGAGAGTAACACAGAACACTGGAATGCTTTACTGCTATCATTGCGCGAGCTCATCGAATGGGTGATAAGAAAAGACACAGAACTCACCGGTCTGGGACCCGTTTGCGGCGATGTGGCTGCACTACAAAAACAACAGGTAAGTCGTCGCTGTTTCGCGCATAGATTACTTGGATTCCGCTTCATCGAACTTAGTCAGTCCGTACAAAATCTGTAGACGTACTTTAGTCAGCATTTATTCTTTATCTTCGGTAGACGGGCATACTCCATTTAACATCCTTTGATTCGCGGCAATAGCATCAATCCCGAAACTTCAGAACTCGAGCCAAGTTACTTGGACATGACTTATGTACCTAAAATCGATTTCATTTCATATAGTAGTCCTCGGAGAGGCTTGCAAGTTTCCGCCTCGCAAACTGATTGGACGAATAGAATATAATTACGTATAAACTCATGCGCTATCAGGTAGGTGCTCTTCGACTGTCTCTACGAGAGACGATAGCTCATCCGGGATACGGATATTTACGTATTCTCATCACGTTTGAGTGTTCCGCCTCATGGAAACGTGAGCTTCAATTACATCATTGCTCTTACGTCAATTGTGCGCTAAATGCTTCAACTAAATTCGCTGTTGATTAAACTTCCGGTTCATTAAATCTTATTTGATAAAAATATATTATCTATTTGAAAAGATTTTTAACATTCTTTAACGAGATGTTGTTTTTTGTAATACAATCGGAAGTGAATATATTTTGAAAATTACTTACATTATTTTAAAACATTATTTTATCGTACATTGTTCTAAGTTATTTTCATTATTCTCTCCAATTTTTAATTGTGTATTCTCTTAAAAATTGAATTTGCTTCGTATAGTGCGACCGAAATTCGGTATGTAATTGTATGAATATCCTTAGCGCGATAATCTACAAAGGTGCACTAGATTGGATTAATCCACATTAGAACACGCATGTTGCCGGCATGGAGAAGCGCCTGTACCACCGATACAGGTAATATCCGAGTATGTACGGAGGTGATAAGCCGCATGTGTCCCGACCAGATCATTGATGTCATCGTGCGGCTAAATCTCTGTATATATTTGTCACTCGCGCCGGAGAATACAGGAAATGGCCATCGATTATCCTTAATTACTCAAGCGGAAGAGTAAGGTGCTCAACCGTACTCATCCAGTTGCCTTTATATTGATACGCCTCTCGTAAATACGTTTTAAAATTCAATACAAAAATCATATTGATTTATTTCACAATCAGTCAATGAGATAATATATTTTATATGCATATTTTTACATTTATCGAGTGAAACGGAAGAAAACAAAATTTCTTTGATTTTCTCATAATATTGCTGTAATTAAATTTGCAAAAAATATTACTATCAAAATAAATTATGAAATGTAAATTTCTCTTTTTAAAATTATTGTCTATAAATACTTAAATTTATTTCTGTATTATAGAAAAGTAATAATTTTCTAACTTAAAAAGATTGTTTAATTTCTTCTATTTAAAATTCATTCACACATACAAGGTAAATGATGTATAAGTTGTTATCAAACAAATTGGCGATTATATGTGTTTAATATCATAATAAAAAATGCAACAACAAATATATCCGCTCAGTGATGTATTATCTTTGTAAAATATTATTAATACTATGAAATATGTTTCTCGTCTTTTAAAGAACTGATTTAGATTCACAATAATGTTACGTCTTTACTTGCTTGGGATTTATACTTCATCTGCGTTCCTTCACGTTGCACTTCGCACCAGGCATAGAATTTAAATTCGAAGAAAGTAACACAAAGTTACTGTCTTCAAACGATTGTTTCTTAATATATTGTTTGTTTCTACTTTCACGTAAATTCAATTAACTATTACCACCAATAACTATTACCTCGGTATTTCTCACGTGCTCTCAGTATCTATCAACTTTATTAGTAAATAATATGCCGATTAAATTGAATTTCTATAATTATCGTCGACGAAGTCGTCGCGAGATTATTGTCACGGTTTGAAATTTGATACATCAATTGTCACGTACCTATTGGGAAAATGCGGTTAATGTAATCGATTATGTATGGATTTAATTTAAACAATTCGCCAGTAATTAATAAATCCTGCCCTCATGCATATGCGTTGCGTGATTCTAAATAATTCCGTGAAAATCCTAAACGTATCTATATGCGAAATTCGGGGACATTCGCTCCGAGCTATTATAATTACACGTTGTTAATTTAATTAGTGTTTGGCATTCGAAAACACAACGTTTTTCTTTAATAAATTTGTTATGATGATGCAACGAATGTTGAGCTTCTATTTATGTATATAATTCTTTTGGAATAAAATAAATTGTCTCATTAACGTCGGATATAATAAAAGTGATTACTTTTAGGTAATTAATATGTTACTATTAACGTTTAAAAGGAGCTTTGCGTGATTGCGCATTGTTTCTAAGAATTATTTTAATATTTGAAATAGATTGAATAATATTAATCAATTTACTCTCAAGTTTGAGATCACCTAGAATTGATATTATCTTAAAAATATTCCAAGATTACTTGTATAATAAGTAATTAATAAATCAAAGGAATAAAGATCATGTATTTCTTGGCACAACGATAATGAAGCATTTATGATGTTAAAATTTAATTTTATCTGCATCAATTTTATTGATAAATATTTTAATAATGAATAGCATTGTTAAAATGTTTTTCGAAATAATATTTAAAATATTTTAAATTTTGCATAAGCCACTAGGCTGTCATTATAAAAATTTAATTTTACTTGTAATTTTGCAATTATTATTTAATATTGTGGAATAAGATTCTTATTTGTAGAAAAACGTTTCATTCTAATATTTTCAAATGAAAGTTATAGAAATCACTCTCCATACGAAATGGTGGAGGAAAAATGAATTTATTCAATCGGAATCGAAACTACAGGGCGCTTTGGCATCGAAGTCGAAACGACAGACGCGTAATTAGAAGGTCGTTTATTGCTCCCACGCAATCGAAATGAAAGCCGATCGCGCACGATTTAGTCGCCGTTGCAATCGACGACGTAACCGTGTAACGAGCGCAATGGCCATTCCTCTTACGGGAGCCGTCCTGAAAATTCCATTTCGCCTACAAGCGCACGGATCGATTCCCGCGCACGCTTGTAAACGGCATCGTTGCACGTCCCGACGACGAGCCGTCCACGACGAACGTTCCATGTACGCGCCTTTCGCATACGGGCCATTTCGTTCGTTCGTTCGTTCGTTCGTTTATTCGTTCGTTTTGCGCGCGTGCGAATATGGTTGATAAATCAAAACCGCCGACGTAACGTCGGAAGGCCGGCGTTGAGAGGCGTATCGATTCACAGCGCGAATTCGATGGATTTTGCTGTTTCGCGACGAAACAAGTCCGCAGTTTTGAGCATGCATTTTTCGTACTAATGTACGCGACCGTTTCATCGAGCCCATCTTTCCTCGACGCATCCGCGACACGGAACGATTGATATTTTTATTTCGGCCTTGCCGTCGGAATTTTCGTTTTTCACGTCGAGGACGGTCCCGCTTGGTGGTTATTTTTCGGATGGGCACTTTGGCCAAGTGTCAACCTCTGGAATTTATGCCGATGTGTTTCTTTCGGCTTGGTGGAGAGTCCGGACCTCTCATCGCGCCGTTACCTCGATTGTTTACGGAGAGGTCCGTCGACGTTCGTGGTTCGTGAAATATTTAACGTTCGTTTCTTTGACGGGTAATAGTATCGACTTATATACGGAATTTGTTCATTACGGATAGATTGTAAATAAAAAAAGGTCTGCTTCCATCAAGGAAACAAAATTAATTTGGACGATTGACGTGCTCTTGATACTGATTTTAGGATTAATAAGACAGATTTAGAATTAATCAGATAACTATCGTCTAAATTCTTTATTGTTCGTTGAGGTTGAGGAGTGGAAAGTGGAAGGATTACTTTCTCCTCAAAACTGCATAATGTATTTAAATTTAAATAATTTGATCATTTATCGTAATATGTACATAAAACATATGAAAAAAAGAAGTCTCTTTTTAGTAGAATTCTGTAATTATTCTGCTGAAATGAAATTATTCTGAAACAATTAAATCAGTTATCGTATGAATATTACTTTTTATTTATTTATTTTTGTACTGAGCACGTAAAATAGCAGACAAAGAACATTCCTTTTCCGTGGAGAGTTGTATATTAAAAAATTGTTCTGAAATAATTTATCTCCTCGGTGAGATACGCAATACGAACCGTTGCGCGTTGGGAGCAGTTAAATGCTGAAGATTCTTATTGTTAATGTCAGATGCCCGTATATTACTGCGATATACATCAGCGCATTGTTGCCTCACGTTGTATGTATATCTTGTAATTAACCTCTCGTAATGATAACCGCATTGATAAGGGAATTGTCTAGCTGCAAGCAATTAGAAAATGTTCATCTGTCCAAGTGGATGGATAGCTTTAAAGTGTTCTAATTTCTTAATTAACATCTTGACTCGCACGGTTAAGTATGCACTTGTGCGTAAATTTCTATACACGTACAATTTACAAGGAGAATACAAATTCATAATTAATCCACTTGCGATATTTAATGGCGTAAAATTTTCAAATCTATCGATTGCAATCTATACATTCGGTATTCGTATGATTTATACGTGATCTATTTGTAATAGAAAAGCTTTAGAAGAGAAATCTGTACAAGACAAAAAGAAAAAATAAAGAATAACCGCAATATGAGATTTCTATCACTCCTTGATCGCCGCGTCATCATTCTTCGAAATGGGGAGAGAAAGAAAATAACGACGAAAAATATAAAAATGATTAATGGCCGACATGTGGCGAAATCTATTCTGTAGAACAATTTAATCGGTTTATTTAACAGTATAATTTAATAATAGACAGTGTATTTTATCTTCTAACAGATCATATCTTCTTCAAGATTTTATTCGCTAATTGTCGATTATTATTAAATATGTGTCAATAAACAGTCGCTGTGTGTGAATGTGTGAAAAGAAAGCGAGAGAGAAAGAGAGAGAGAAAGAGGAGAATAATTGTTTTACATTCCTTTTAAAAATGTAATTATTAAATCGAAAACAATATAACGTAACTTATACATCTTTATTTATTTTGAATTGGTTTTATGTACTATATGTCATTATTTTTTCAATCAGTTTGTAAAAGCACGGATAGACTCACATTTCTAAAGAAATACGTGATTTTATTCTTCTAAAAAACAACTTTTTTTTGCAAACGGTGACACAACGTCCAATGTAGCACCTGTTAAAAAATAAAAAAAAAATCACACGAAAAATATCGAGACTTGAAAAACAAGACGTTTAATATACTATATTGTTACGA
Source organism: Mycetomoellerius zeteki (assembly GCF_001594055.1). Lineage (NCBI taxonomy): Eukaryota > Metazoa > Arthropoda > Insecta > Hymenoptera > Formicidae > Mycetomoellerius > Mycetomoellerius zeteki. Next base: position 577,439 of record NW_017257184.1, read on the forward strand.
AGTATTAATGTCGAATGAAGTTTTAACAAAATATACAAACAACCATGAAAATGAGAAAATTCTCTACTCGGTGACAATTAAAGATGGTCTTTTTGCTTCACGATTCCGTTCTTCTTGTGAATGAACTTTTCCTTCGCAGAAATATAAAAAAGGAAACTAAACATGAACGTGCCGTCTGGGCGTCCCTCGACGCGCAGAAAAAGATCCGCGTGTTGCTCGCAGCAAATGCTTAACCCTGTGAAGGATGAGAGATAATCTTGTTAACTAGCGGGTGTGCAATATTGTAAGAGTGCCTTTTTACCCCACTCGACTTCTTCTCGCTGGCTGCAGCGGGCTAATTTTCAACCCCGCTGCATAACGTCTCCGTCAAACGTAATTACGAACGTACACGTTAATATCTCTGCAGTGCGATGTAGCAGCGTCTGATGGTACGCATCTTCTTTATAATATGAGAGCATTTATTTAAATTAATAATAATTTAGTTGAATTAGTGATACTTATTTGTTTTACTTATTTAAAGTAATTGATGTAATAATGGAACTTTTAAATAACATTTCCGAAGCCAATAATGACGATGACGATATTATCAACTGCATTCATCAACGTCGTAGTATTATCATCGTTCTACCTTATTTATCACAATAAACGTATGAATTTAATCGAAACGGGGCTAATTTCTCAAAGCCTTTCCCGTCAGCGAAGAGTTAAACGCCAAGAGAAAACTTGGCACTGCACCAGACACCAATGCTCCTTGTCTCGTTATTTTTGTTTCACGATTTACGCGTCTCCTTTACAGGACGACCATCGTGGCTTTAGGAGGCAGCTGGAGGACAAACGGCCGGTCGTGGAGAACAATTTGCTGAGCGGCCGCCAGTACATCGCCAATGAGCCTCCGCTGTCGGACACATCGGACTCCGAAGGTACGTTATGAATTACACTTAAATTGTGTTGTTCTGTTTTTTAATCTGCAACTAACAATTTTATATTTACACCAACAAATAAAATTTTATAAAAATATTGCACACAAAAGAGAAGATAATAAAACATGCCAAGCAAATGAAACGTGTTTTCGAGAGTAATAATACTTAAAAGAACAGAATTATGTTTCATGAAAACAAAGTTGTTCGTGTTGATTATTTTACAAACTTTATTTTTTTGGATTCGTGTTTAAAAAAAAATTATCTTCGTATGAGATCATCAGAAAACTCGGAAATTCCAATATTGTCCACTTCACTCGCGCAAACGAACATTTTGCGAAGAAACAAAGAAAGTCGGCCAAGTACATTCGTCATTAGTTCTGTGAAACCATCTCATAACGGAAGACTGAATTCGTCAATATTGTGAACCTGGTAATTAAGAACGATGGTGTAAGTATCTTTCAATCTCAACAATTCATAGTTTTTGTTCTTATATTCGTATTTTTTCATTAGTTACTGAGAAGTGGCAATAATTTCGAGCGTTCCAGCTTGTCTCGCCGACTTATCGGTTTGGAAGAAAGCACACAGAATCCTTCCTTACTTTAATTGCCATTTGAATTAATGAATTGATTACTACTGCTATTGTCTTGCTATCAATAATTGTTCTTGGTTAACGTTACTTCTATAAAAAGATACTTATCCGCAATATTTAGAATTAATTCTCTTGATTTTCAATTAACATACGTGTAATATAATATTAGAAAATATTTTACGTGGACGATATGAAGGAATTGATCATCGAAACGATTGAAAGAAAATTCTTTACGTTTCTCTCTCTGAGCTATTGGTATGGTATTTTGCTGAAGTTAATAAAGTCTCATGTGAATTGCAATAAAAATGGATGATCAGTTGATCTTGTCGCGAATATGAGAAAAATCTCATTTAACCTTCTTCTTTCCCCGCGTACAAACTTGGGAACTGCATTTTAATAATTCACACATTTTCTCATGAATTTCTGCACCAGTTGAGAATTTTGTGCCGCGGCAAAAATCTAAGAACAACTGCCGATTGTGCTTGCACTGAAATTCCCCGACTGAAAGACCACGGAGAAATATTTTCCGTTTTCTTTCTTTTGCTGCTCTCCGTTCTGCAGCCTAACCCGCGAGACCAGAAACGAGCTTCATTCTTTACTGTCGTTCCCTTTTCAAGCACGGTAAGGGCAAGGAACGTATAACTGCGACGCCCTGAATATTTCATTTACGTAATCCTGTCTCGCCGAAAGCACGGATATTAAGAAAACCCAGTAGATATTTGATGCGAGATAAAAGAATTATGTTTATTTACTTTGTGAATTTGCAGTGAAAAGTAATCTTCTGCATATCAATCATAAACCTACGAAGAAAAAACAATGATAGGAAAAGAGGGGAAAAGGAGGGAAAGCTTATGCTTTTAAAAAAAAGAAGGAAGAAAATGAAAGTGAGACTATTGTGTATCGCACGAATAACTTAAATTTAATTCTCCGTCCTCATATTTGCTTCAACTTTCTTTTCTCTGTAGACTATTGGTCCCCAGCTGTCTTTACTCACTTACTAACAACTCTGACTGACAAAATCAAAATACATAACAAAAACACGTTCACGTAGTGAATGAATATACAGAATACGTGAAAATACATGAACATAGAAAAATACGTGAAAATACAAAAATATATGCAGAACTATCCGCAAAAATATAAAAATTCCTATCAATTAAAATTTATACAATATTTTATGATTTGAAATATGTAATTAAGAAATATAGCTTAATAACTCCCTTCTCAGCATAAGATTCAGGAATTATTATGATTAATTATTTTTGGCTACAAAGATATGTTTTAATTATTTGCGTGAGGAAAATCCTATATTTTGTTGAAAATACATATATAAAAAATTTTAGCTTTAATATTCCATTTACAATTCTCTTTTTGTTATTTATATCGAGGGATAATCCTTTGTGTGACGTAACGTACGTTACACTGATATTCTGTATGTAACTATTGCGAACAATTCTCTTTTTGTATAGTAATATCGTATCGTATTGTATCGTAATATCGTTTCAAGTATTCGATTCGGAGATAAAACTTCTAGTGGGCTGTGTTAACGCAACTCTATCGGGAACCGATATGAAGGGTTTCAAAATCAGCTACAAGTGTACACTTTCTAGTATTTTCGTTCTGTATCAGCAATTCCGAAAGTTGGAAAATTTAGACGAGATGTTTTATTCATGTTGCGTCGTCTCTGATTGAGAAAGAACGGGAAAAATGAAGGAAAACACTAAATAATACATCGAGATAAATTCAATTTCTTTGATTTATTCGCAATTTAATGCGCGGAGATTTTATTTCCAATAATTCCATTTACATTTTCGGATATCGCGAATTACATCTTACATGTTACAATAAAAATTTGATCAAGAATAATCTTAATTTTCTTTCCCTCATTCTGTATTTTTTATCGGTCAGAAAATAAATTATTTTCTGTTGTAACCTACATGACTATAAAAAAGTAGTTTTATTTATTTTAAATCGAAGCCATTTTGAGAATGTTTTATATCCGGAAAATATTTATATATGAAAAACTAAAGGAAGAGAGAAGAGTTATTCTCATATTTTTCTTTTATAATAACTCTGAAACGATTAAATAAATGAACTCCTTTTTTATTTTTATTGACAAATTCTCCGTTTTTTTTATTTAAAAAATTTTTTTAATTTATAAATGTATTTATAATGTGTTTATTCAATTTTTCCATGACAAAGCGATTTATTTGTGCTGTGTCAGCTAGAAAAAAAATTTACTTCGACTATAGGTAAACGTAACTCTGTCGCGAGTCACGTGGCCCCACATGGGGTTTTCAATCGAATTAGAAGTATCGTAGTACATTGATACCAATGGATAGGAGCTTTAGAAGAGACATTCCCGAGAGGAGATCGGAAACTTGTAGGTGAAATTTACTGAAGTCCCGAAGGAAAGCATGACCTGGTCTTATGTCATCTCTCTCTCTCTCTCTCTCTCTCTCACGCACGCACACACACACCCTCTCTCTCTCCCCCCCTCTCTCCTAGTTTAGGCTATTATTTATTTTATTAATTAGCCAATAAGAAATATTTATTGTACGTTTATTGTACCGCGGTTGCTATTAACAAACTCGACTTTTAAATATAACAGTAAAGTTTCCGTTGCAATTTCCTTTATGTTTCCAATCGATTATTAATGACCGAATGTTTACGGAATTCGCGAGAACATTGTATAATGTTTCCATTGTAGCCTTATGTATTGTATTTTTCGATAACGAGAGAATAGCGGAAAGAGAAGATTATTGGTATTTGTGTATACAATTACTGATGTGCGAATCGTTCGTTAATCTTCATTAGAATATTATTCGATACTCTTTGAATGAACATACATGTATCTACGTCCATGTACGATAGTTATTATCGTTTATCAGAATGTCGTGCAATTGACGCAAAATATCGAAATAGCCGAATAAACAGTAACAACCGATGATAATAATTTAAGCAAGTTTCGATGGTAAGTTCATTAGTCTCCGTCAAAACGTGGTCTAATTACTTTCGAAACGTATTCGCTCACACTCATTCGTCATTGTTATTATCGTGTATATAACAGGCTATATTTGATGTTATATTAATATTATGAAACATATTAATATATTATCATTAATTTACATTATTTGCGCTAACACACTATTTTTAAATGTGTAAATAAATTTCTGAATATATTTTAGAGAAAAGGTTTAAAATAAAATAGTAAACGAATTAAATAAATGAGATAAAATAAATTAAATACATAAGTTTAATGAATTAAATAAGATTAAATATCAAAAGAAATGAAAATTTGTAAATCTCTCTACATTAATATATGTTCTAAATTTGTTAACAGATAGATATACTCAATTATATTTTTTTTAGTACATTTCGTACTTTATCCAATTGTTTACGATTAAAATATATATCGTGTTTTATAACAATTATATCACAATATATTTTGTTATATCGTTCTCAATATTGTAAATTCACACGGAGAGAATTTTTTCTTAGAGTTTACCCTGAAAATGAATATGATAGTCGTGGGACAACATTGTATTTCGAAGAATTTTAATGTAAATCTCTCTCATTCATTAATAAAACTACAATAAAATATAAAATAAGTTTGATTAAATTTACTGAAGTGGTAAAAATCTTTGAAATATTAATTGTACCACAATTACCATATTTTCAGAGTAAATTTTAAAAGAAAATTCTCTCCGTGCATAATTTGCTAATTAAATCGAAAACTATTTCCTTTTCGCTTGAATAGTGAATGAGTATAAGTTGTTGTTTCGCTTTATATTATGTATATACAAGATTCATTCTTTACATATATATACTTACGATATCACGACCGAAAGCCGCGTCATTGTCATTCACCATGCTGCGTGTAATATCCGACATAAAATCCCGGAATAACCATAATGATGTCTTCATTTTGCGTAAAAACGGGTTCGATCCCAATAACGTGGAGGGGCTCCTGCGAGCGAGCAACTCCAACGGCGGCCGCGCGCGATTTCGCTCATTCCGTAGGTAGTCACGTTTCGCGAAACGTGCGCGGCATCGGGTGTAACCAGGCCGGCGCGGTCGCCGTCGATAAATTTCTGGTGGAATAACATCGCGCGCGCCGTAAGGCCGGATTATACAATATCGAAGTTGAATTTCGTCGGGATGGATTATCCGCGAACGGGATTCGCAGCCCCCGATTGGAGCACAGGAATTTCGGACTCTCGCGAAGCTTATCGGCTTTTATTTTTATTAACTTCGGAGGTTCAACTTACTATTTTATATCGCGGAAAGTTTTACAATAAAATAAGATACCGGGGTTATTTTATTTAATAATCACTGCAACACAGCAAAAGGCTTTAATCTATCTCGATAGAACACTACAAATGAAGTGATGTGAAAATCTGATGTGTTACTTTTAGCAATATAGATTAAATTCTTTTATATTGAAAAAAAATGAGATATTAGAATCTCCATGTTTTTGGATTATCTATTGTTGCACTTTACGTATTATATATACCTTTATACCTATACTGTTAAAAATGAAATGTTAATTTTAACTCAAAGATCGCATAGCATCATGTAAAAATGTTAAAATTAGTATTTTTGTGTTAACTTTAACACGTTTGCGTGTCTCAGAAAGTCCACTATTCGTCTTTAAATTAAAATTAACATTTATTTTTAATAGTGTAGTTTATACATTCACGAATTTAAGGCAATTTAGTTATACGTCTTACCGCATACATCGATAATTCCTTCTAGAATGATTGATCAAGCAGAAAATAGTTGATCGAGAACCAATTTGTCTTTTCTGAATGTCAGTTATTGTAATTAAAAATATGTAATTCTGTAATATTGTCAGACTTCGTCAAGTCTCAAACAGTAAACAGTCTTCGATTATACTAAAAAAAATCACATTGCCTTGAAAGATTTAGATTGAATTCCGGTGCTTCAATGTACTAAAAATAGTTTGGACATGAGAAAGATCTTCAAGATGTCAGATGTACTCGTATTTAGCTATATTATGGACTTTTTTGAAGAAAATTAATCCTGTTGTAATTGTTTTGAATGACATATACATTTTAATCAAGTTATTTCTTAGAATATTAACTCAGAAGGTAGATTTCCAAATTAAATAAATCAAAATTGCCATTTATAATATTATATATAATATTATAAATGGCAATTATACTCATAAATGACAATTATACTCATAAATGGCAATTATACTTATAAATGGCAATTATACTCATAAATTATACTCACTATTCGATAATGTTTATAAGTAATTATATAAATTATAAAAGAGTTAATTGATATTATAAATTATACTTATGCAGTACTACTGTAGTAAGGTTCGAAAGTTTTTAATTGAAGGATATATATATAAAAGGTTTTAAGATGAAATAATTATTTTTATTTGTCAGTATAATCATTTATTATTTTAATTATTTATTATTTTTTAGAACAATGAATTAATTTTCTATATTATTAAAAAAATGTTTTGAATTTTTTTACCCTTAAAATACTTTAAAGTTGCGGGAATTACTTCATCACAAATAATTCTTTTTCACGCAAATTTAATTTCAACTTTTAAAATAAAAAATAATAAATAAATGAATAAATCAAAATGATAAATAAAACTTTTTTATTTTGAAAACTGAAGTCCAATTTGCGTGGAAAAAATTTACCAATGACGAAGAAATAATCTCTTCAATTAAGTCATTTCAAAGGCAAAAATTTAGAATATTTTTTGATAGTAGAAGAATTAATTTAGATTTCTAAAAAATGTGTATTGAAATAAATGATTATATGAAATCAATAAAAATCAATTTATTATTCTAAAAAGTGATTTTATATAAAGAGTAATTTTATATTGAAAAATAAAAATAAGTGTTTTATTTTATTCTTTTTTTATATCCTTTAGTCGGAAACTTTTAGAATTTACAATAAAATTTGCTAATACGTGGAATAGAATGAAATTTTTTGTACAATTTGGCATTTCGTTTTTATCCATTTTTATTCATATGGCTCGATAACAGCGACGGGATTTACGTTCATTGGAGAATCTCGTCGTTACTTCCGCAGTCACCAATTTCCCATTTCCTGGTAAATCTGGACATGGCGGCGATGGAGGAAAGAATTAGCGGGACATTCCAGGGATGTGGATAGAGACGAGGGTGGGAAGTCAGCAAGTGAGAGCTAGATAAACTAGTGGCGTACGTGCCCGGAAAGTAAAGCGTCAACTGTTGAATAGATGGTTTAGAGACGAAGAGCACGGTCGCCTAATTCAATTCGTTCAACAGACTACTTTCGGAGACGTTCTTTTTCGTTCGATCCGTCTTGTTGTTTTCCGCGGTCGATTCAGCTTTTCGACACCGCCACTCCTTTTGCATCGCGGAAAAGCTACATCACCTTCGACGATTCCATTCCACCTGTCGACCTCGGCGAGGAAGATCGGTATCCGATGGCGTAGAAATAAAACGTTAGATCGCACGCATTTCTTATCGGAAGTGGCTCGAATCATTCAAAGGCATACGAAATAAAAAGTTTCTCTATCTCTCTGATTTCTTTGGTACCGCAAGTTTTATCTTTTGGATGACAGCTCAATGGTGAGCAACGAGTTATCTACCCGGAAAAACGGTTGTAGGTCTCCGATAAATTTTATCATACAAAACTCTAAAAATCGCATTGATAAAAAATTACAGAGACTTGAAAGACAACGTAAATTTTAACGTGGTTAATATTTGATTTTGATTGAATTAAATTTTTTTTTTTTTTTAATATCAATGATATAGAAAGATACAGATTCAATTTATTTGAATGAATATTTGTAACGAAAAGAAAAATTATAAAGGATTAATACAACCTTTTTACTTGCGATCTTCGTTTGTGCTATCAAAACAATGACTATCAATTATTATACAAATGCTCAGAAGGGACGCGCGCGTGTTCGCGTAAATGCAACATATGCACATATTTATCGCAACAAACTACTCTTATTTTCCACACGCAACAGACATGTGCCGTGCTTTTCTGCGGCTTGTCATCCATTAGTCGTTTCCGCGATTGATCGATCAATGCCACGTGACGCGGAAGATAATCGCGGCCGCACCTGACATCCCATTCTGAACACAAATCGTTTTTCCCATCTTTTAATATCATCGACGCTCCTTTATCGCGAAATTTACTACCGCGCGTATATCTCACTGGGAAACCCGTAAAAATGCCGAGGTAACGCGTGGATTATCGGCACCCATCAAGATTCGCAAGGGAACCCTTTTATGTGGTTTTTTCTATGTCATCCAGGAACCTACGCGTAGAAACGAAGCGTAGAAACGGCGCGAACCCGGGCTCGAGTTATCCCGAGCCTATCGGGAATTAATTGTCCTATGAATCACGCATCGTATCATGCGGTGGACAGTTTTTATGTGCATGTTTAACATTGATAACGGCGATGCTGCACCTATATGCCTGCTCGCTGACTCCCTATCTCCGAGTGTTATGTTGATTTATGTTTGGGATGTTTCCCAGCTGGCCTTCGCCGCGATTCATCCTGCGCATCAGTGTTTAATCGTCCCGCCGCCTGAATTTATCGATCGACAGTATTGAGAAAGCAGGAAAGAGATACGTGCGATTTTTACGCGATTCACTTGATTCAGTCTCTCTTCGCTCCTTTGACGAATATACACTCGTATTTCTTTACTGAACGTAAAGTCAGCGTAACGTTACGTTGGAAAGATGTGATCTTCGGTGCATTCTTTGACTTTGATGCAGCATAATGTTATTTTAGGAACGTGGGCAGAAAAGTTTTGCCACATGAAGATTCGCGCGATCTTATTTTTTAAATATTTTGAACAGAAAGGACCTCACACTAATTATATGGAAAATTGAATCTCGATGAAATAAATTAGTTTTTACATATGTAAGATTAAGTTGATTTCTGTACTTTATATTACTTTTATGTCGAGGCGATTAGGCGCGGAGCGATCGCGACATCGGACGAAAGGATATGATCGAGAGGGTCAGATTGAGACACGAGCACGCTCACGCATTTTTGTAGCGAGTTGTATTGTGAAAACGTCTCGTATCTTTTGTATCAATAATACCTCGTGCACTAAATTATTGAGATACCACTCTCCCTACACATACAATGTAGCTTATAATGTGATGAAGAGATGTTACAGACAATGAATAGTTCCGATAGCTCAATAATGGATAATTTTTAAGCTATTTTTATATCAAAATTGTTCTATGAACACTTCTTTACACCTTCGATACATCATAACTCAAAAAACTATTTATTATTAAACTTTATGTTTATGACATTCTTTTGCTCACCACATACATCATAAGCTGCATTACATGTGAGAACTACTTCATTTAACAGAGATCTAATTTTTCACGTAATTAGTACGAGATCCTTTGATATTTAATTACGAAACAATTTTCTATTTGATTATAAAACAGTATATATGTGAAATAATAAAAGTTTAGTGATGGAATGAAAACTAGAATTACGCAGGTTTGTTCTGGGAAAACGTTTAACGTTTTATTTTTGTTTGCTTTTTCTATAGCAGGCAGAGAATTGGATGGTGATTCCAGAGGCTACAGAAGCGCCGAGGAGCAGGCGCGCGAATTGACGCGGAGCATTCGCCGCGAAGTGAATAAACTTTCCGAGCAGTGGAACGCTTTAATCGAACGTAGCGATGCGTGGAAGCGGAAACTCGACGACACCGCTAACGTGAGTACCTTACTCCATTCTTACTTACACAGAAAGCCGCTTATCCCCGAAGTGTATTCCCTGATATGAATACCAATCTTTTGCTTTTTGCGGAAATAAATCCAAGATCGATCCCTGAACCGACTATATACGGATCGAAAAGCTACTTTAAGGAGCGACACTCAGAATTTTTAACACGCGAGAGAGAGATTATTTTTCGCTCGAGCGCGCGGAAAAGCAAAACCGTGTAAACTGTACAATTATGTATGTACACAATTGTTTGCGGATTTTAGAATTACCAAATTTAAAAAACTGCATGATTAACGATCTTAAAATTAATAAAATAAAAAGAACAGCGGTTATCGATGAAATATTATTTGTTTCGTGTTTACGCAATTCTCTTTTAGAGAAGAAAGAATTTGTTGATCGAGCGAAGATTAATTGATATACGAAATTCACTGCATGATTTTCATAAGATAGATGGGGTAGCGAGTAATTGTTAGAGAAAAAGAGATGGAATTTATTTTTAATATGTTAGGTACACATGGGGCTAGATGCACGTAGATACGAAATTCCTGATTTATGATACATCTCGATGGGCTGATAAGAAAGATAATATTTGCGAACGGGCTACGAGTTTCGTAAGAATTAATTGATATTTTGTTGTTGAGTGTAATATGCAAACTTAAATTAAGCACGAAACTTAAAGTTTCCTTGCGGCAGCGAGCGAATGCGAAAACTTTGATTTATATCCTCCCTGCTGTACCGTGATATTATGATAGATCGAGAGAGATAGATAAGTTCATATAATATTAAATGCTATCGAAAGTTTCTTTAGAATTAGCCCTTATGCAACACAAAAGAAAACTTAAATGAGAATTCTTTTATCTTTAACGAACATTCTCTTGTAAGGAAAGTTTACATAATTTACTTACGTCCGTAAAAAGATAAAAGAAAATATTAAACGATATAAATTTGTTACGCATTTTTTAAATATTGATTTTTCAATTACACTGAATAGAAACAAATTGAACTAATTTTTCTGTATCGTATACGTACATAAAATTAAAAAAATATTATTTGATGCCATGTCTTTTTTTTATACGGTTTTTTTTTATAAATAGTTTCATATTCTTATAATTAAATTTATTTATATAAATGGAAGATTTACTTTTTTCTTTCTTTTTTCTGCTTCTGTCGATATCGATATCGATATAGCATGATCGAATATATATGACGACTGCGAGACAGAGTATTAAAGTATTTGGTCTTAACAAGAGTTTTACAAGAATGACGACAGCGTTACGAGGCTCAATTTTTCCCTCGTATTGCTTTATGATTGCCATTGCAATTTTCTCTATGAGAGGTTCCATTTGTCGGAACGACTTTGCGCCCTGGAGGAAGCAACCGGACCGTTTATTGGTGAGCACCGAGAAAAGACGTTCGGAAACGAGCTGCCTTGTAGTAAAGACGATCCTCAGATGCGCTCCCGGCCAATCGACGCTCGTGTCGCGTCTAATGCCACCGAAATCTCAAGCTCACGTCTTTTTCGATATCGGAAATAGCTCCCATTTCCGGGACGTCTATTTAATCGGGCGTTCAACTTTGTATTGCGCATGTGTCAATTTGTGTTTGATAAAGCACGTGATGCAACTATCTCATAGAAGTTGCATTCTCCGGTATTATTGAGAAACGTGGAGACCCTTCAGCTAATAACATCTCGTTTTACAAAAGGACATCGTTATATAGATATATGAGTTTCCTTGAGAAGTCTCGACTTCATTTCAAATTGAATATCGAAACGCTGACAACTTTCTAGTTACAAGTGGTTGGAAATAAGTCTTTCTATGAACTAAGCCCTTCTAATTAAATAAGAAAATCTTATTACCTATTTATTCTTTCAAATCTTATAAATTTTATTCTTTTGGTATTAACAGTGAATACAAATTAATTTATTCACTATTATGAAAAAAATTTCTGGTTAAAAATGGAATCAGAATTTTCTGGTTAAATTTATAAGAGTTCTATTTGAGATAATCGGAATTCTGGTTGATACAATATTTCTGATAAAATTACTAGAATTCTTATTTTTACCAGAATAATTATATTAATTAGAATTCTAGTTATCTCAACCAGAGTATCAAGTAGATTTAACCAGAAAATTTTGATTCGTCCATTTTCCACTAGAATTATTATTTAATCCAGATCATTTTTTCTCAGTGTAATAGCATATATCCTACGAAAAAAAATGATAATTAAAGAGTGTAAAAACACTATTTAGTATCAAAAATTTAGGAGTCAGGCGAAAAGACGCGATCAAATATTCAGCGGGGAAAATCCGTCGAGCGACTTCATCAAAGAATGCACTCCTCGAGTTTAATGCAAACCTTACGAAGCGCCGGCTCGTGTATACGTCCTCGATCTAAAAAGAGCTTCGCTCTACAGCAGGTTCCTCTCCGGAGGAACCGTTTATAAGCATCGCCATGGAGGATGAGGAGGTGAGATCCCGTCTCCTCTTCCTCTGCTCTTAATCCGAGAAGGTCGAGAATTTATTATCAGGCGACACAGCGCAATGGGTGTATTTGCGATGCATCGATAATCGTATTCGATTCATCGCTTCTCAGGTGCCCAGGTGCGGGCGGTCGATCGGAGAGGCGTAAATCGCGCTTTCACGACCCTCGCGCGCACGCTTGTCGAGGTTTAATGCATCCTTTCGTGGGCGGAATCGCGTCGACCTCCCCGCGCGATCCCTCGTTTCCCATCCCGGTCCTCTCTTCACCGTCGCGCCTCGTTTTCTTCTCTTTTGCGGCGGCATCACACCCTCGGTCTCATAAGCGGTTTTACGATTTGCATCCCGTTCGCGTGAGAGGCCCGATACTCGAGCACGGCTGAATATTCCACGACTGCGCTCGAGAACGTCGTGCGAAAATGAACTCTGCGGCGACATCATCTCCGAACGGAACAGTGTATCATATTTCCAGAATGATTTTTTCACAAAAATAATTATTAACTTGTTTTTGCTCCGATTCCGATTTTATTTGCGCAGAATTGACACATGTGTTTTAGAATATTAGAACCACCTATGATACCCTAGCAAAAACTGCTGAAGGTTCAACTGTCAGTTTGTTAATTTCCTATTATCCTTGTTTTTGGTTATTGAAGAATTATATTGATGTTATTTGTATTATTTTTAGAATTATTTCCATTGTATTTATAAAAAAATTGAAATGATTAACGGAGCCAAAATGATACCATTGACGATTCTTAAGATAATATTTAAAAATTTTGTATCAAATCTTTTAAATTAAAATCCTAGTCAAAATTTTTCAGAATTATTCGACTTTACTGTACAATTTCTTCTATTAATGGAACGACTGTTTAAGCTTAAATAAAGAGACATAGTTATTATTAACTTTTTTATTAATAATAGTATTTATTTTTCAGAATCTTAAATTTTTAATGTGAAAATTGCTTTTTCTTTTTTTCTTTTTAATATTATCATTATTATTCTTTTATTTTATATTTTTATATCTTGAAACAATTTAACTTCCGCTGCGCAAAATAGCTGATCGGAAATTATCGGAAAAGATTGGAATCGGAGACTAAAGGCACGCTTAATTGTTTCTGACGACACGATATTTTAATATTTATTCGAATCAAACGTGTTCATATAATGCAATTTGGGTACACTGTAAATTGTTATAATCTAGATATTCTTCTATTTTCTTTGTTATATTTTTTTGCTTGTTTTTTTTTCTCTATTTCTTAGAGGGCTTGCCCTAGGATATTAATAAACATTTTATCTATCCATCTCTTTAACATCGATATACGAAATATTCTCAAATGAGATGTGATTCCGTCGCAGTTCGATTCTCGAACGGAGCACGACGCGCATGCATACCAATCGGATGGAATTCACGATACATCTACGCAATACTGTCTGCGTCGATACGTCCTCTACGTAACAGCAGAACTCTGATCGCATAACTGCGAAGCAAGTAACTTGCGTATATCGATAACATAATATATGATGATATAATAATATATATGACCATAATATGATATATATAATGTATAATGACACTGATTGGACCTTGTTTATTGGATTCGACTGTTCTTCACACTTGCTTGTTATCGATCACACTTGCGTGAAAATAATTGATTGATATTAACGAATAATTGATAATTTTGATTCGAACAGAAAGATGTGGAAGGTAATTAAAAACTTTATCGAATACAGTTGTAAACATCACAAGTGTGTTATAATTAAACTGAAACGGACGATTAAACGACACGGTGAGTATTTTACAACCGGCAGTACAAGTCGTAAAATATTAATTGACTTATGCAATGTTAATAACCATTAATGTGTTACTTTATTAATCAGTTACTTTTTTGAGAGATACCTGTTAGTCTCTTGATTATGAATATTAATAATACAACTGCTAATGTTAGCAGTTAAACCGATTGTAGTGTATTAATATTTATTAGTCTAGAAAAAAACTTTATTTAAATGAATGTTATTTGAAATTTGATCATTAAATTTTAAAGTTTGAAGAGATATGGCATAAAATGTTCTACATATTTACTATTTATTAAGGAAATATTTTTCTTTCCTAGATTCACCGACGAATCTGTCAATTAACAATAAAATTACAATAGAAATTTGTTTATTTTGTCACAGTTGAATAATCAGCTGTATATCTAATCCAAGATTTAATTTTGACTTTGACAAAGAAAAGACAATAATTTTTAATGTAATTAATCCTGATATAACATCAATCCAGCATCATGGGGAATCTATTTTAATATAATTCAAATACTCCATCGTCTATATATATAAGCGGCTTACGCTATTCAGAATAGTTAATTAGGCACGAATAATTAATCCATTATTATAATTTCAATATTTGATTAAATTACTAACGCTTATATCTACAAAATTCATATGATAAAGTTTTTGTTTTCAAAATTTTTAGAACTTTGTTTTATTTCATTTAATTAAGTACAATAATTATCTGTTGTATACAGTTTTATTTAATTTAAATGTATCCATCAATATAAGTTTATCATGACCGGTATGATCGTCTGTCTTATAAAATTGGAATTTCATGGCTCTTATATCTATTTGCATAATTTAATGAAACATTATGTCATATATCTTGGCTAGTCATTGCTTTAGTACGTGTATGTTAATTTAATAGCTACAAGTCTTCAGAAATTCATCTTGTTACAAATTGTACATGAACGCAGTTATCGAGGGGATCCCGATTGCTCCCAATAACCAGTAAGGCTTAATTGCAAGATGTATATTCATTAATACTTCTATTTGTTCTTGTTAACGTAAATTTAAATAACTGCTAATTTAGCTTCTCCTTTCGATCTGCGCGAGCCGCGTTAATAAAATTGTCACGTTTGAGTGAATAAACCTCTCAAGACTCGACGACGAGGTTCTTTTCCTTACACTCCATTCGAAGTGTTTTTACAGTGTCGACGAGCGACATTGATAATTGGTGCACATTTATACATATCAGTCCACAGATTTATCGCACGAAAATGAATGAACCGATCAGTTGACGAAAATCTTGAACACTAGAGAAAAATATTTGCGGTAGTATTTGTCAATTAAAAGTGCATCATGTTAACGGTTATGTGACCGATATGATGCACCCGGAAGATCAAAGTTTTAGCGAATCAGGAGAGTTTGCGACACAAATGCATAATTCATGAGCGAAACACAATTTAACTTTTAAATTCCACGTTCTCGCCACTGCCTTCCCGCCTTCCTCCCTTCTGTCTGCCCTTCGTCGCGCTTTAATTATCGGCTATCTGGTAATTACGGACGACACCTTCTTTTTGGTCGCCGATACCGCCCGGAATTCGCCGCGGTCTTATATTAATTTGAGTTCCTATCTGTCGGCTTCGTGCGGCCCGATACCAAAATCCTCAGAAATGTAAACGAGGCGAAGTGAAATATTTTTTCGAATAGTTCTTTGTTCCTTTTATTGGAAAATTTATACGAGAATCATCGATGCTTAGCCGTACGAACGATTGTTCTTGTGATTTTATCAAAGCTTTGAATAAAAAAAATATTATATACGAGCTCTATCTTGAAATTTTTATATCTTTTAAAACCGAAATCGATTAAACTTGAAAGATAAAATGGACGTAAGTAGAAAATTTGTATTTTTTATTAAGTGATATTTTGCAATGTAATTAATTTTTATCTAATTCTTTTGTAAAATATGATTGAAAAATTACACAAAATAAAAATAAAAAGTCACATAAATAAAACACGAAACACAAATCTTATTTTCAATTTTTTTATTTTCAATGATCATATAGTCTTATTGTCGCGAAATTTTGTTTAATTACAAACAGAGTTACATATTAATTTATAGGAAAAGACATGCTTTTGAGATGGACAGAGAAAATTCGTTTTATATCAAGACAAAGATGGTCGGTGGCATTTCCGTAAAAATGTATTTCTTATGAATCTCCATGTAAGTACGTCACGAAAGTTCTTTCTATGTAGATAAATGAAAAACTTAACATTATGAGTTCTGCTGCTGTAATTTCTCAACTGCTGGCAACAAAACAAATATTGACATATATTAAAAAGTCTTTCCTGGAGTTGATAGACGCCCATCATTTATTACGAGCAGAGAAGTTTTATCTCGAGAATGAAGCGAGGCAAAACATTCTTTTGAAGTACAGAACTGTTTGGAACTATTTTGTGTAAATAATTTGTGATGACCATCTATCACGAAGAAGTTCTAAACAGTTTTACCAGACGTCTGAAAAACAAAAGCTGATGAACGCCATAGGAACTCACAGTAATAATAGGCATTGTGTTAATTTTAATGAATCATGATAGGTATTAGAAAATTTCTACTCTACATCCTTCATTAATATTATAAACACGTATATAGAGAAATCACGACATGTACGTATATGCGTCCGTCTACAAACAGATGGATTTAAATTTTAAATGTGAGCATTTGGATATTATACAGTTATATATTAATGCTTATTAAAAATGTCATAAGTATATTTTGGTCATTTCTCGCAGCTGCTAGAAAACTTGTGAAAATAAAAATACAGGAATAAATTTCATCTTTTCGGACGTTGACGGGTCAGACCGGAGTGGAGAGTGAAGCGCAGCACCCTCGGCGAGGAGGAGGAAGAACGGATGGTTGCAATCGCGAGATATCCCGGTTTAAGCTCGAAATTAAGCCGAACCGAGCAATCCGAGTCGTCCTACCGAGGAATTCTCCTCCGTAGTTAGGTATGCAAAGCAGGAAGCAAGGCAAGAGGGAGCCAGGCCCAATCAGAGAATATAGCTAGCGGCAGTTGTATGCACACGGAGGTGCATTCGCGCAAGCATACACATACGAATCCACACGTGCGACACACGCGTACACATATACACACACACACACGCGCACACACACACACACACACACATATGTATATTGGACACACAGTGCAATGTCACTATGCGTCCACAGGCACGTAACACACTTATCCTGGCCAGGTCACAATGAATGAACGAATGCATATACGTATCCGGGCCAGCTGTGGAAATTCAAATACCGCCTTTTGAATTATAGCCATCGGATTATCTTCCAAACCACTCTGGATAACGCGTTTCGTTAAGGTGGCATGGCACAATTTGCGTTCCATTTAAAAGTAGGTACGCGTATTCAGCGCTGCATGCGAGTTCACTCATCTCTGTTCGCTGAATCGAAAGCTCTGAGAATTAATTACTCAATATCAAGTTATCCTCGAGTATTAGGATGAACATAGATTGAATTAGATCTACGATTATAGATCTATGACACGTCTTAGAAAGAAACTTGCCAAATCCACTTACATACAAGCTATATGCAATTCATTAAACAACTTCTTTTCCAAAAAATTAAGAAGAAGGTAATTTTTAAAGATATTTCTTATACAATAATTGATTAGCCTCGCGTCATATAGCAATCGTTATCCTCATTCAATTATGCACAATTCAGCAAAGTATGTACATGCTGAGGTATATGTATGTATTAACAAGGATATTATTCTTTTAGACAAATGTATTATTTTATCTAAATATATTTTCAGACTATTCGATATAGTAATAATAATTTGGAATATCTACAACTTTAATGTTTCTATACGAGATACATTTGATATATAAATTTCAAAAATGAGAAATTTTCCATAACGATTAGTGTCTCATAATATTCTCGCAACAGAAATTTGTTTTTGACCCAGCAATTGTTAATCAGCTACGTTATGCGGCTAATCAGCAATGTATACACACAAAGGCTATATAGTAGACATGAATTATATATGTATATACATTTTCCGCAGCGAAATGATAACACACAAAATTTCTGGCGAGAATTAATGCGCTCGGTCACTCGTGTCGCTATCAATCCAGTTCCCAACGAGTGGGTACTTAATCAACCAATTAACGATGGCCTATTAATTAATTAATTACAAGGCAAATTTGTGGCAAACTATGGTACCGTAGAAATTGCATTTGCACGTGTTGTATCTATAAGTTGGGAAGAAAAATGTTAGGCCAACGTCTGCGCTATTGCTATCGTTAATGTTGGGTCTTGTATATCATTATTTACTCCGCGTGTCATCTTAAGATGTAATGGTTCCGCCACTTTGCACATCCATTTAAATATTAATGATCCTGAGATAGTGTAATCCATTGGAATCCAGCGGAAGCAAGCCAGGAATGAATATTTTCTATTGAATATCTTAATCAATATCTGATAATTCTGAACATTCCGCAGTATAATTTATCAATTGCTGCTAATAGCTTTATTGCCAAGATTATGCATGGTACGTGTGTTGCGTAAATCTCTAACAACATAGAGGTAATAAGGAACCGTTAAGAAATAATGATCAGATATTCTATGTACACACATCTTCATTATAAAACTGTTGATCGATTAATAACTTTGCACTTGCTTAAGCGACGGACTAACGGTGCCTCTTGATTTCCTTAATTTAAGATTATAAAATTTCATGTTTTACAGATATCAGTACTTTAACGACGTAAGTTAATACGTGATAGTATAAAAATAACAGAAAAATGAAGATCTGTAGGATTAATCAAAAAAAGTCGAGGCTTAGTCTGTAAAAGCTTTATCGTGTCTACTTAATGCTAATCTATCGTCTATTGAACGCATATCGTTTATCGATTTCAATCAACGCGACATGCTCTCCACACGTCGCGAGAGAAACCGGGAATTTGCATATCTAATCGCCGGCTTATTTATGTGACGTCCGTTATTGCGGAGAATCCACGGTGGAAGAAGCTCGAAGTTAATTCGAACTAAAAGTACAACCGGAAGCGGCTGCTTGGCGGTGGTTATGTTCGCTCGCGTCTCTTCATCCTCAGGTTTAACGACGCGTCAAATTCCGTTCGCATCGGCGCGTCGCGACGCGACGCGACGTCCAAATATACACTGGTCTACGCGTTTCAAGTTCAACGCACCCGCGCAATAACGCGGCGCGGCGCATCAGCCTTTCCGTAATGTATGTAAAATATACTATACATTAAAATACATCAGAGTATACATTAAAATACTTGTATATTGGTACGCGCAATAAATTTCGATGCTGCGATCCGTGCTGTTTGGATAAGATAGTTGAATAATGCCCGTGTTACACTACGCGTTAGAGACTAAGGATTGCGAATTGAGGATTAGAATTCAGCCAATTAGAACGAAACGGATTAAAATTAAAGCTATCTGATTGGTCGAATTCTAATCCTTAATTCGCAATCCTCAATCTTCAATGCGTAGTGTGACACGAGCATATGACGCACTTCATTTTCTTCTCCTATTTCAAACTCCTTTGACTTACTCGGGCCACAGGAATTTTAATTTACAATTAAAAGCAAAACACAATATCTGTATGATGAGAATTATACCGTCGATGTGAGAACAATTACATAGTGTACTGAGTAAATTTTGTATCTTTTTATCAAAAAATCATGTCTTATTTTTCACTGTTAATTATAGATTAAAAATAAGTGTTCCTAAATAAATTAAAAAGAAAATTAGGGTAACTTCGATATATACGCCGCACCTATCAAAAACTTAATTTATTAAGTATTATTTATTATGTTTATAGTAAACGAACTATATCAGTAAAAACCTTGTACTGTTTACTACTATGAAAAAAATATTAGAAATCTGAAATATTTATTTTTCATATTAAAAATAAACTTTTTGAAACCTTGTATTTTTGCCACATATCTCATAGGGGTGGGATATATGACTACTCATAGGGGGAAAGGGGGTATGTACGGCTCATGAAAAATTTACAAATAATGCAAACATGCTTAATAATACAAACATGCTTTACTATTCCACTATACGTATGTATCACGAAATAACCACTAAGTCTTTTACACGTCCTACATTAATCATTTTATGTAAATTATAACTTATGATGGCGTTACTTATTACAGTGACAAATCGATTCAACTCACAATAAATTCATTAATATTAACAGTAAGAAGCTGAAATCATAACACAATACTAATATAACATAAAGGCATGTAACAGAGTAGTTACGGGAAAATTACCCCCACTCCTTCTATTTTTTCTGACTTCTGCGGCGTAAATTCCAGCGCGGCGTATTTGCCGGAGTTACCCTATGATCTTTTTTATACACACACACACACACACACACACACACACACACACACACACACACACACACACACACACACAAATGAGAAATTAAATCGCTCTTTTTATCATGTGAAAGAAAAATTTATTTTTTGAAAATACTTTAAAAAATTTACCAAGCGATTTGGCGTATCCATTTCCATCATTTTGAATAGCTAAAGTTGCAATAAGTAAAATATTAATTTTTGAATGTACTCTCTCTAAAATTTTACAAAATTTCTGTGAAATGGTATATACGACAGTATTCATGAAAAATTTTAATGCGTATATTATGTATAAATTGATACAATTGAAATCATATACCTAAAGAAGTCTCTATGTCTCTAAACATTTCTGTAGGTTTTAAAATTTAAATATAGGTTTAGAAATATCCATGTGGATTTTGCAAGCTAATGTCAGAGTCGATCGAGAGATTTAAGAACGGAAAAAGAGCTCAAAATAACGGTCGGTTGATCGCGAAAATCTGGGCGGAAACCGCGGCAACACGGCGCTCCGTGGATGCTGTAATATCGCATTGTAATGTTGCCCGCTCTCTAGCTCTCTTGCATTAAACATGAGCTATATATCGGCATTGTGTTCTATACATAGCCCTGGGCTAAATTTACATTATGTTTATGTGGCTAGTAATTGAACAGGACGTGTCAGAGTTGACATGCGAGAGCTCGGCTGCGCAGCGTGGTCCCCGTGAGATTCGAGAACAAGGCCTGGTCGTCGTCATCGTCGTCGGGCCATTAAACGATTCTATCCAAAATATTATACGCAATCTTGGCACGCTTCGTGACAAAAATAGAATTATATTTTTATATATTGTACAATGAAAATTGAATCACGACGTTAACAAGTATCGGAGAAGCAAAATGCAGCATTATTGAACATTTTATAACATGGTCTCTTAAATTAAATATCAGAATACCAATGACATGATGGTTTTTATTCGTGTTTTTAACCACGTTTTTAAACGCGTGAAATATTTAATCACTATTAAATTTAATTTTTTAAACGCGAGAGGCTTCCTGATTTTTTTAGCAAGTGCAAATCTGACAATAAACGTTATTGGTTTGGTTTTCGATACGTCCAATTTAATTTATCATCGTTTCAATTTTTGAACTTTTTATCAATGTTTGAACATATTCGAACGAAAAAAAACTTTGATTTTATTAAAAAATTTTTTAATTAAATATTCTATGCGTGTTTGTACCATTGTAACTCGTAACATTCAAAATATATTAAATTTGAACAAAAAAGATCGAAACTTGTACTCGAAAAACGAGAAACCAGAAAAATACTTTTGCCTATTAAAGTCGTTTTTATCCAGAGTGTTTCAATCATTCTTGAAACTATTGAATAAATTACTACAACTCCACGCAAATGATCCATTCATCGTATGCGATCTAATCTCTTGAACTAAATCTATGATCGGTATTCATAGTTGGGTGTTACATTTAAGATCCTTTTAAGTAAAGTCTTAAGATGTCACGAACCAATCAAAGAGTCGTATTAGCATCTCAAAACATTACTTAAGACAGTCTTAAAATAAGAATGGATTATGAATACCGTTTTATAATCCGACAGTGTGTTTAAGATATACGGAAAAAGATCTACAAATTGCTATTATATGCCACGAGTTGTTTGCGAAGTCAGAAGTTTATAAGAAGTGAACTTCGCAAGAGTGTCGGCTTTGCAAGTATAAATGGATCATAATTCATACAGTTCGGGCAAATACATTAAGATACTTGCGAGACGTCTGAAGTATTATAATAATGTAGTCCGACGATACGAATTACAAAGAGGATATTAAGAAATGCAATACATTCACGCTCTAATTGAAATCATTGTGATATTTATGAACTGAACATGAGATCTTTCCTGACATTTGCGTCAGTAATTTAAATCAAAAATTTATGGACGTAAGAACATTATTGATACTTGGTGTTTCTGAAAAGCAATTAGTGATCAATAAGAGAGGCCGCAGTTTTGACGTCAAAAACTAAAACGAAAGCGACAAACAAAATAAATCAATAATGATTCACCCTCGTAAGTGGTCCACAAAAAAAAATGCAAATCGTAGATTACACGCTCCTTATGCTTCTTGTACAAGTCAGATCGGTTTTATCCAAACGACCATGTCTGTTCTAAAGATGAACCCGGATCTACAAGTTTACTCACACCGCACACCGTGTAATACTTCAAACTCAGGCTACATCACGTTTCTCTGCTGCTCTCATTTGTAAATGTTACCTATACATTCTAACAACGCGGAGTAATCGTATGTTCGACGTGCAGTCGCAGTTCACGTTCGTGTATCGATTTATAATTACGCACGAGTGTCGCTTAGCATCCAAGCTACTTAGCGGACAATAACGCATTAATTGCCGGTTAAATAAATCGATCCTCTTAAACGATTACGTGCATCCACTGCTCGTATGCGATATCCTCTCGTACCGGTATGCGGATAAAACGCGGAAAATGATGGTGGTCATAAGCGCTTCTTCATTAGGGCTTATACGAACGTAAATGCGCGTAAGCATATACAAGAGAGATAAGCGAGCGCAATAAATGAATAACGGATTAGTTTCAGCGATGGATAAAGCGATATGGCGCGCCGGTACGCGCACCGGTGTGTATATAAAATAAACTATGTGTGATAAATGAACAGTCGGTTAATATTAAACTTTAGCGCACGGCCGCTGAATCGTATTTATAATTGACGAGTCCGCGGCCGTTACTCACCGCTTATCCTTGCCCGGTTTATCCATGCGCATGGCACACACGCGCGTGTATTCGCGCGTAACGCGCTCACACGATAACGGACGAATCAATAATATATATATATTTTTTTTACGTCAAAATGTTCGGCAAAAATGGTGCGAAAATAAACCGTTCTCCGGCGAATGTCGATCGTGACACTGTGCCATGTTTAACACGACGTTAATTGAATTGTCCGCGATACGGCAATTAGTGATAATAATCATGTTACTCAAGATGCGACTTTATGCGCCTGATCAAAATTTCAACAGACAATTTAATTAATTATCAATTAGCGCGGCAACGCGAGCGTTACACAACCGCGTGCCCCTTTAATTCCAAAATAATGAAGTGGATGGCGTTTGACATTGATTGAAACAGCTAAGGAATTACGAATGGTACACGGTGTAATCCGTGAAATTTAGATGTTTATCAGGGAAACAACGATTTATCAATTGAAAGAGATTAATTAATGTAATTTGAAAGAGAACAGGTCTGTGATAAAGGAGAAAATGTTGGATCGACTCCGGATAACCACGTATCCGTGCTTACCGGTCAATCCGGACCATGATCCGTTCTCCGGCTGATCCGCCGCGATTTTCTAAGAAGAACCGAGCGGCGCCGGGATCGACCGAGGGGTCCCGCACGAAGGGCCCCACGGCAGGCCGGCTTCCGCTTCACTCGGCGCAGGGCCTCTCGCCGTTTGTTCCATTATTCTCGTCCTCTCCATCCTTCTCTCCCTTCCCCTCCGCATATACGTTGTACCCTGTGATTTCGTAGCGGTTGGGGCCTACCGATCCGCCGCGCATTCAGTCGGCGTTTCGCGCGAAGCGCAAGTGCGCGCACGCATGCACGCACGCACGCATACACGCGCGAGCGGATAAAGGGGTCCCGGAGTAAGGATGTGACAGCTGCGACCCGCTCCTTGGAGGCTCGTCGCGCGTCCGTACCGTCGCCCTTCACGCCGTGTGTGGGCGATCGGCAGCCGGAGAGAAAAAAGGAAAATAAAAGAGAAGGAAAAGAAGAGAACGCGCGGAGAAGTGTCGCGACTAGTGATTCGGGATATGAGAGAAATCGCGCTCGTAGCGTACCGGTGAGCACTGTGAAAGAGTTGATCGTCGCTGATCCTTATAAATCGGGTCTATCCCATTTCCGCGAGATCGATAAAGCGCACACGCTGGCGAGAGGATATCATATCGAGCGTGCTCAGTGAAATCAGTTTCGTAGGCGATTGAAGGCGAGCGATGTCATCGGTTGGCTGCATACCGGATGGATGTTAATCTTAGTTGGTGATTCGAATTATGCAAAAAAAAAAGATGAAGAGAAAATTGGAGAACTTCAAAGGAAAATAGTAGCAGTGGTAGATTTGTAACATTAGGAGGTTCCAAATTTGTATCATCAAATTGCCTTTTGATTATCAAATAACTGAGCCTATTTTCATATTTTTCTGTACCGAAATGAATTCATGAAATAATTTTTTTACACGAAAATAAGGAGAACCTTTTTTTTTTTGAAAATTGAAAATTCGAAATATTAGAACATTCGCGTGTAAAGTTCGTGCTAATTAGTGATAAAAGGAACACTGTTCTATTGTACACGAACTCGTAATGAATGAGCAGATGAAATTGGCCGAGGAAACGACTGGTTTCGAAATGACGATCCTCCAATTTTTCTACCATCACAACTCTTTCACTTGCCTCTTCTTGCGATATGCATACCGTAGCACAAATCAAAGGTTCTTTTTGCTCCGTGTAATTTTTTATTGCGCTCGAGAAGAAAGATCGCTTTTAACAGAAGGGATTAAAATAGGACGTATTAAGCTAGATAAAAAGTTCGAATAAATCATGCGTTCGTGTTAAAAATGGAGACCTTTCCTGAAGTACTCGTCAATCGATATTCAGTCGAATACAACGAAAATTACGCTTTCACAAAACAGAACGCTTAATGAAATCTTGGTGAAGAAACCACCATTGCACTTGAAAAGTAATATCAAACTTACTATTAAACTCGTTTGTTACCGAACATCCTGTACATATATATGTACTTCTATTAGTGATACATGAAAGTAGCAATTTATAGATCGTAATTTACGGGTACTTGGCGTTTAAAGCTGCACTCGAGGATCTGGGGAAGTTTCAAGCGCTTAAGAGTTTCCTCCTTCTCTAACGTACCACCTCCTTTGAGATATTTGTCGAACGTTCAAATGCACTCGACGAAATGGATCTCTTTGCAGGTCGTAAACGTCACCGTGGTCGCCATTCTTTCCTCAAGTTTGCTCATAGTACTTGAATTTCTCTTTAATGGAAAGGAATGGCTATCTTTCTCAAATGTTAACAATCCGTCATTGTCAGTATCCAATTACTGCTTGTGTGTCAAAATGATTTCACATAAAATCTTGATTTCTGGAATTCTGGATTCCGGATAGCACAGTTATAACTAAAAGACCATTTTTTCTAAATGGTGAAATTTTTTAAATTGAGCGACTTGGTTATAAGCCCTCGATGAAGCAAAATTTTTGCGTGTTTCTTTTCTATTTAAAATTAGTTATTTTTTTAAAAAGACTTAACAAAAATAAAGCAAAATAATTATATATATATATAATATATACAGGATGTCCATGTCAAAATATCATAGCAAGATAGAGCGAATTAAACTGAGTCGAAAAGTCCTCTATCATTTTGCAATTTTCGCAATAGTTAACGAGATATTAATTGCTAAAAATCGCCGAATATTGGTCTTCAATAATTTCTTACTCAAATACTATCAACTTTACAGAAAAATTACAAGAGACAAAATTTGTTTATTTCTTCTCAGAATTCTAAGAATTTTTTCAGAATTTTTTATCATCTTTTTAGTACTGCATTTTCTTATTTTTACCGACATGAGAAAATACGGTATTAAAAAATTCTGAAAAATTTCTCAGAACTTTATGAGAAGAAGATAAACAATTTTTGTCTCTCACTGTTTTTCTGTAAAGTTGATAGTATTTGAATAAAAAATTATTGAAAACCAATATTTAATGATTTTTAGTAATTAATGTCTCGTTAACTATTGCGAAAATTGCAAAATAGTACAGGACTTTTCGACTCAGTTTGGTTCGCTCTATCTTGCTATGATATTCTGGGCGCTAATTTCCAGACACTCTGTATAATATAAAGACATACTAATTTAATTTATAATTATGATGAGACCAGTTTTTAATTTCAGAAATTAAATCCCGCCGTTGCTATAGAAAACTTTAAAATTTGACGCACTTGACGCAAAATAATTACATTTATTATATTTATAATAATAAAATCTCTCCCCGTCTTTCTCTCTCTCCTGATGAAGGATATAATTTACCTTACCGGGATATAAATCGCACTGTGCAAAACAATGTCGCACGACCTCGCAATAACCAGGACGCCGTATCCCCGAGCGGACTTTAATGCATACGTAATTTAATCGTGCATCACCGGAGTCCAGGGGTTTGTGGAAAGGACAGTTTTCTGTTGTTTGCGATTCGCTTGTTGTTGTTCTCGCGTGCAGTCGCGAGAAATCCAGTTTTCGCAATAAACTCGCATCACACATTCGTGCATAGCGTCGCGTCGTGTCGGCTGCTTCTTTCCCCTCGAGTGGCAACTTATGTTGCATCGCTCTGCCCCATTTCCTTTTGTATACCGTCGACCCCGTTTTCTCTTTCATCTTCCTGGTGAGCGAATGACAAATTCAGAAGCGGGCTCGGCCCGGTTCGTCCACGGCGAAAAGAGAACTCTCGAGCAAGATCATCCCTCTTGTATCCTCGTCAGAAGTCTCGTCGAAAATGCGCGCTGTAAATTCTCTCACGCGTCGTTACGCGAGGGAAAACATGGGAATAAACGTGAAAATTCGTAATGGTTTATGTTACAAGTGAACATTAATAGCTCTTTCGTCGTGGGACAAGAGTGAATAGTATCGTTTTACGATCTTCGTGAAAAAAGAAACTATCAGGGGAATATTTTCTTTGTAGGCTGGGTGGCCTGTTATATATCGCCGGCATTCGTAATCGATCCGTTCCAAACGTGCGAATGTTTCCCCGTTACGTTTCACGCAAACTATGAGCGTGTAGTGCCATTTTTAAAGTTATATTCGAATATTATCGAATATCATGTTACATATATCATATATTCCGCGAATATTTTTATGGAATATTTGTTTAACATACTTCTATATATTATCTGCGTTTTTCTTTAAAAAAAAAACGTCTGTGTAATTTCCGAATATTTCGTACGAGAGTCTTCGATGACACATCTTTTCTTTCTACGTTTTATCGCAGAATATTCTTCCTATATTAATAATTGAAACTTGTAATTGTAAAAGTCTGATAACTTTCTCCCGAAATGTAACATGAAAATTGCCATGAGATCCGAGCTACTAAATAATCCTCAGTTCTCTTTTTCTAGCATGAAAAAATAAACAGATTGCCTATGAGTGCCGAATGAAGCGTGAAAAAATAAACGGTTAAAGAGATTACGCTAGTCTCTTAACTCCATGAAAGCATTTCGTAGATTTTTTACCACAAATAGTATTATAGAGTTTTATACTTCATGTAACTATAGATTTTCTACAAAATACGATGTCGGAATAATATTGCAAGCCTAACTGCATTTTTATAAATGCAACAGAAATAATTTATACAGCAAAATTATTTAACACAATGATTTGCTCTTTTAATGTTTAAATTATAATTATACATACATTACTAGACAAAGCTCTATACAAAATAAAACTATAATAATAGACTTCATGTAAAAGATTTCATACACTGGAAAAAATATCTGGTTACATTAATTGGAATTCTGATAGATTCAAACACAAAGATTAATTATAAATCAGACATTTTTAGTTAAATCTATTAAAGATTCTAATTGAGATAATCAGAAATTCAATTACAATAACCAGAATTCTGATTGGTATGATCAGAATGCATTTTGTTTGTATCTCTTGTTATATCCAGAACATTTTTCTCAGTGTACGTATAAATTTCTGCAAACTATAGGAAAATTATCTTATCGTGATTAGAATTTCTTTTTAAAATTATTTTTTTAAATAATTAAAGTTGATTAAATTGTTTTCTTCTAAAAATATCTACAAGCATAACTCGTGGCTTTTGGAAAATCAATCTTGGCATGATATTTATCGTTCGAGCACTCAAGCCTAAGCTGTTGGTCAAGCAAGTAGCCTCTTCAGAATGTATTCAACGCGACTATCTCCCTTCTGCGTCTCTTCACGCGTTTACTACGAGAACCGCGGGAGCTGACAGCTGAATCGTTTGACCCATTTCCTCTTCGCCATCGTTTCGCAATGTATCGCTAGCATAACGGCCTTTTGTACACCTCGTATTGCTCTAGCGTGTCCCACTTGCGACATCGGAAATCGGCTGGACGCGGTTATGCTTCCTTCCGTTTTCCAACGCCGATCTCTATACCCGACTTATACATGCATCAAAAATTCCACGAGAACTCGAATTTTCTTTTACTGGAATTTTGACCTCTTCTAAAGCCTTTCGTGAAAGAGTATAAGGACTACTAATGTTCAGAAGAAATTTTTAAACATATAGATATAGATGTATGTTATATATCAATTAATAATTACAAAGAGAAATTTCAAAGAGACTTTCTTGTCATGCAATAAACAATAGCTAAACGAAGTAAAATTCCTTCTATAATTAATAATGAATATAACAGTATATGTAGGCGTCGATTTTTCCTTGAAAAAATGTATGTACACGACTTTCACGTGAACAAATTCTTGGTCGTCACTTTTCAAACACAAATAAACTCATAAGAATGTTTATCCCATATTTTGTACTTACAATTAGTGTACACGAAGAATATTTTCTCTTATTATTTACATGTTTATAAGAACACAACAGATAATATAATCAAGCAATGCTTCTAATGAAGGTATTTTAAAAATATTTTTTAAATATAAACACGACACATCAAATGATTGCAGAGTTAATGTTGAACAACTGATCAAGATCTTGTGCACACAATAAAAATTTTTCAAATATTTAATTATTATCATTAAAATGTATCATAATTAAAAATCTTTTTTACATGATCTAATACTAATTAAATTATCAATATTTTTTGCATTAAGATTGCAGGATTAAATAAGACTTAATAGTAACTCCTTTTTAAATTTTTGCCTTTTTTAGCACGTTAAGGACGGTCTTCATAAAAGATTAAACACTGTTTTTCAATTACGTCAAATTGACAGCGACGTGAGCAACGCGATTTCACGGCTCATCGGTCTCGTTAATTAAAAACACGACGCCGCAGGAAATCTTAATTTGAGATTTTCATACACAGTGCATTGAAGACATGTTCGTTAAGTAATATAACCCACGAGATCCGCGTGGAAGGTGCGAATTCGTGGAAGAGAGGTTGTATTTCTTGTCGTATCTAACCTGTGCTTACATTGGATTACGCCGAATTGTATAGCGTTACGAAGCGCACACGAGAATCCTACGTGCGCATTGGTCCTCGTGTTTAGGCGAATTAACGTGGTGCCGCAGGGCAACGAGGATTCTCCATTATACACAAGGGTCGAGGAACTTCCGTAAAACGGAGACGTGTTAATATTTGCGTGCATATATCGGATCACACGATTACGTTACTCAGCAAACAGTCTCGTGAGTAATGACCGTCGTATCTTGATGCTCACAGTAATTCTCTGCACATCTCGGGAACATTGAAACTCGGCTCGTCCGTCACTTTAGTTTGGTTTCCTTTTGTCCTGAAGAATCTTGGAATCTCGAATCGGCTCTCTGAATTATTCGCCACTTCAACTTTAAAAGAAAACAACTAAATTTAAAGTTTACGTCGTCGTAAAATTCTTCTCTTACCTCTCACAGCTCTGAACACTCGATCGGCTAGGATATACAAAAAAAGATGATCTATTTTTGTATCACTGGTCACTATGAGTTAGGATACAAAAATAGATGATCTTTTCGCAAGAGAAAAAACGAGAGAGAAGTTGTTCGTTAATATCTTAGGTCTGTGAAGGAAGATTCTTGATGGAGATAATTTATGAATTCATTGGATAAAATATTCAAAATATTCGACTCGTTTTATTAATTGACTTTCTTTATTAATTAAGCTTCAGACTCCAAGTACAGAAAAAAATCAAATTCTTAATAGTTTTTCTACTTTTTCACACACAAACATACACACATTATTACTTCTGACTCAAGCATGCATAATCTAAGCATGACACAGACATATCCGTATTGGAAAAATACGAGCTATCATATTGACGAGGATAAACCGTGCTTGTCAACTAATTATTCGGATTGCGTAGGTGGTGCGACCACACCTCGGAGACACGTAAGAATTGTGACTCGTGTCATTATGAATATGTTTCGCCGAGTCACTTATGAGCCGCTGCGCTGCTCAGCTCGATCTGCTGTATCCAGAGGCGGAACAGAGAGGAAGGATACAGAACTGAGAAGTGAATCAGACGAGAGAAACTCGCGAGGAAATAAGACAGAGGAAAGAAAAGAGCGAGATAGAAGTCGTCGAAGAGGGGAGAAGTCGACGAGATTTCGTCTTTCCCGTCTCTTTTTCTTCCCTCTTACGGCGTAAGCCAATGCTATTTCTGGCTTCACTCTTTTTTTTTCCTTTTCGTCTTTCTCCCTCTTTCTCCCTTTTCCTCTCTTTCTCTTTCACTGTTACCGTACACATATTTGCATATACATGTACAAGTTGATTCCACGGAACGCATTTTCCCAGAAAGATGTAAACTTTTTCCAATTTTTCATGTGTTTGGTCCCACATTTTTGAAATTGTCTGAGAATCTTGTTGAACAAAATATAAAAATATAAGAATGTGGAAGTTTGTTTTAATCAGATAACTTTCAGTTTAAAGAAGCCATATTTACATTCTTGACATATTCTTCGAGATATATTTATATTATAAAATAGTTTGGGAAATTAAAAGACGTTTAAGAATTTATACAAATATGTTACATTTCAACATTTTTTACAACAGATAGTATGGCTAAATATTGAAAAATAATGCACTAAATAAATTTAACTGCTTGTATTTGATGTAAAAATTTATCCTTTAGTAATTCGAATCATCTGCTTAAATCATGCAGCTATGGAGCTACCGAAATATGGCTCGCATGTGCACATAAAGGCTGATCGTTCCTCTTTTGCACATAGCCGAGAGAGACAAAGGAGTTGGCTGTTGGACCCCGACACTTTCCTTCTCTCTTCCTCTCTCTCTCTTTCTCTCTCTCTCTCTCTCTTCCGCTCTCTTCGTCTCCTTCGAGTATTCCACGAAGCTCGCATACTCTAACCTCGGCGTCGTTGGAATCTTAATTACGTTACAGTCCATTCATGGCAGCTGATGTCCCGACAACGTCATCACGTCTAGTCGCGACGTATCGACCGATTAGTCGCGAGAGCGCTGAAATGTTTCTTTTAAAAGCAACCTTGGAATAAAAAAAAAGAAATTCCGAAAGATTACGATCTTGTCTGGGAAACAGCAGGAAAGTGGCGAAAATAACGCGATTAAAATAGATTCTCATGAAAATATAGATACATTTTTATTGCATCGTAACGTAGCAGAATTTAATTTTCCCTATATTATTTCCTGATTTTATTTTTCGGTTGATGTCAACTGTCAACTATAAATTATCGGCATTCTTCGATTCTTCAAGAAAGAATTGGCAAATATCAGCATCTCTGCAATACAGTGCGACGAATGCGATCCGCCTTTGTCTGAATTTCACTGAGAAGGGTGCGTTGCAGACTGCCCGGATTACATTCTTCTTTTCCGAAGCTCCATCAAACGAGAGTTCCCTCAAGTTCCCTCGCCGATACGACAACGTATATACAGCGTATATACATCATGATCCTTCGAGACGTTTCTGCTCCGATATCCGATTAAACGTCACTTGTCGTTAAAAAGAGCTTTAGATGCTCTCAATCCTGTTGATGTACATGGGTACAAGTCTGCATCGCATCTCGAAACGTGAGCATTGATCATCAATAAATTGAAACAAAGACTGATTTTGATTTATTAAATTCTACTAGAAATAATATCGATAAGAGAAAGAAGGAGAGAGAGAAAGAGAGATTTCTTCAGCCTTTAGCTGGATGTGACATATTTACACAAAATGTTTTCCTCAAAAGCGTCTTTGTTAAGAATTTTTTAATCTAACAATAAAATCCAATGTGCGAGAGGCAAACAAAAACGTATGAAAATTAAATGGAATAACAAAAGAAACAATCAAGTGAAGAATAACAAGTTCTGGAAGTACACCGATTAAAAAGAAGTCGTTTACTCGCCGTCGTTTCACCAGTGTTTCTTGTTCACGCGTAGTTATTTTTCGGCTATTTTCCACTTCTCCTTTCATACGACATTAAATTTCGATGGCATATAAAGTGCGCTACGATTGTAGCGTAGAGCCATTAACGAGAGCAAGTTAACGTTTCGCTTCTTTTTGAATTGCGCCGGCGATTTTCGCTGAAAAACTTTACGTCTTGCGCGTTTTTGTCGATGCTTTTTCACAAATCATACATACATGTATGTATACATATACGTGTACAATAGCAGAAACGAACCAAATCCAGGGTAACGGGGAAATGTCAGGGATTTAAATGGAATTGAATGAAAAGTCAAATGGTTCTCTCCCATGTCTGTTCTTCGGACGATAAACCCGTATCGTGGATCCGCTTACAGTCGGTTGCATCCTGCCATAGATGCACCGATAACTCTAGCCTCCCCTGCTTTTCCTCGTAGATGCGGTCAAGACCTCCTCAACAAATAGTCGCTATCTTCATCTTATACGGCGACACGGCCTGACCCACGCTCTTCACCATTAACATTCTTGTCTTTTGATAAAACTCTGTAATTCGGAGATATGTCATCAAAGAAGCTTAAATCAACCTTTCTTCGCACATTTGTAGACTCTTCATCGTTACGAATTACTCTTTCACCGACAGTTTAATTGAATTTTTTTTTATTTCCACTTTTTGTTCATTTAAATAAGCTATAAATGAAATAAATATCTTGACGTAGTTTTCGAAGGTTAGACGGGTAATCATTTGCAAAACAGATGTACACTGTATGAGAGAATTATATCCAAGTGAATTTATTATATAAAATGACTAAATTTTAAAATTCAATTAATTAAAATAAAATGAAATTAATTCAAATGTAATATAGAGAGTAGTACACATTATTTATTTTGACAGAAACTTCGGATATTTGGGTTATTCTCTTTTAATAAATGAACGTACATATGAGCAGTGTGACAAAAGTTATTTGCGACTTTATGGTACCCCATAGAATATTATGGTTTAATGTAATACGCGTATAATATCACCGCATAATTCCACACCGTACTATTACCCTTGTGACGGGAACAGTGCATGGGCAATTATATTACACCCATTTAATTAATTAGATGCACACAGTGCAGGAGTATAATGCAACCTCAGAATTCGCAAAAGCACTTGACGCAATTCGAGAATAGTAAGGTAAACGACTGGTGGAACAATTATTAAGCGTAACAAGGCACAACGAAATTTCAAATTAAGGAAATTAACGTTAAAGTCGTATTGTTTCATCGTTTTTTTCATTACCGCTACATTGATCGCTTGTATTCACTTGCCCCTCTCTTTACGTTTCATTGACCGGCGACCATAATTTATTGCCTGGTCACCATCCGGTCTCATGTATCGTTCAAAAACGATTGGATTAAGTTCTATCGGGTTAAAGTGCCTCGTTTACGTCCATAAGTGGCTCTTCTGCTAATCTCAATTCTGAGTCACCGCTAACACAATTGCCTTAGCAAGCTGACAGCATACGTCGATGAAGACTTACGTTCATCATGTTGTGCAATTAGCCGGCTTTAATTGAGGCGTGGTTAATCATGATCGATGGCAAGGCACTTATCCTCTATCTACTCAGTACGTGTACGCGGCTTTAACCACCGCTTCCGTTATTTTCTTACGCATCTTAACGCATTACGAAGAGCATGCTTTCGAGAGGGCTTTTTGTATGTATTTAAGCTATCTTGCAATTCAATTAACTAATTTAGATAAAACTCCTACAGAAATAAATTTTCTTGTCAACAATAATCCTCGAGAAAAATATATTTCTGATGATGAGATCTTCTGGGTGAGATATTCTGGGAAAATATTTGAAATCTAAAATGCCATGTTCAAACTATTGGAAAAAATACTTGATATCTCAAGTTGCTTACATTGCATTTATTTGTGAATTCTTCGACCAATGATCGATTCATTGACAGCTTTATGAATGATGAAAGGAAAGAAATTATATTACTGTCGGAAAGATGCATACGCATAAGGTTAAACGCACTGAAACTTCGCCTTTGCTTCTTTGCACTTTTAGCCACCATATATGGAGGCTTCCGTACACTTTCAGTGTCCACTTGAAAGCTCTTTTATCGCGATGCAAGGTGCACAGTTTGCACGATGCAGCGTCGGACGTTTTATCGTCTCGTGTCCATATTCACCGCGCGTAAAGTCACGTATATCTTTAGCGCTGACCTGAGAATTTTTAAGAAAATGTAGATATCATATCAGATTTGAAAACTAAACCCTAGATTAGATTTTTAGTACTTGAATACATTCATTTTTGCATTTGCAGCTATATTTGTATTATATTGTATTTATTCAAATAATATATTTTTATTTATAAGAGCGCATAGATTTATTCAATAATTTATTGCATTTTTTATTATTTTACGATATAAGTTGAAAAAAGTTGTAACTTATTACATATTTTTTAATTAAAACTTTAATATATAATAAAATTTTTTTAAAAACTTGAGATTATTAATATAAATTGAACTTTTTTCCAACCATGAGTTTAATTTTCTTGAATTTTTGTGAAGAAATTGAGATAAATTGTTCTTATTCTAATCATATGAATTTTTAAAGTACGATTTTTAAAATAAAACACTCATTTTTGACAATAATAAAATTTAAAAAACAAATTTTTAAAAATTGGCGCACCTCAAGAAGTTCAATTTTCTATCATAATTTGATTCGCCTGTAATACAAGTTGACCCTGCACACTTCACACTCGTTCGATGATACGATTTTACGACTTGGCGACAACATTTCTTACTTAGGTGGTAGTTTTCTCACCTCTTTCTTCACTTTTTTATAACACTCGCACGGCAGTATTGACGACTTCGAGGGCTCTTAGGGACTCAAAGTGTCTAGAAGCACCAATCAGAACAGTTTTCAGCAAAACACTTCCTTGGATTTTATTCTCCAATGATTCTTACTTCAGTAACATAATTATTGTTGAGTAACTTATCTGAGAAATCCACACAATGTCTTCTGATGGATGAATAATTACTTAATCAATAATTGAGAAATTATTATAATGAATTATTCTATATTAATCAAATGAGGTATAACTGATATTGTATTTTATTATATATATTTTTTACATGAAGTGGCAAGAAGCCATTTGTTTTTCTATTAAATTTATGATGTAATTAAAGCTTTAGAATTTACCAAGTAAGGATTTGCCAAGGAAATTTGTCAGGATTTGCACCATCGCTAGTTCTCTAAGACAAACTAAGTTTGTTAAGGCTGATTATATTAATAGCAGTTAGTTAATTTAAATAAATACACATTTTTTGTATATGCATTTTTTTATAAGCAGCATTATTCATTAAAAAGGAATTAGATTTGATTAAGTAATAATTGAGGTTAATTTCAAAACTGAAATCTTATAACTGAATCTCAAAATAAATACAAAAAACAGAGATATTGCTTTACGCGCGAATGAAATTCATTTTATTTTTATTTATGAAAAACATCTATAATTATTTATAAGAATCATTTATTAATTATAATTTATTTTACTGTAATTAAATTATTAACATTACATAATTTTTATCATTCATCTGCTTCAATAATTCTTATTTAAATATTACATATTTACTTTAATATTAATTCCAGTCTTGAAGTTCGAGCTGTTTAGCAGTAAAGTAAGTGGAAATTATTTTCCCTTCGCGTTGAGGAAACCAGTTTTTGAGCTTTATTCTAATTTCTAGAATTTCCGGAAGTACACTTTAAAGGGTCCGATTAAAAAAAACTTGCTTTATATATACCGACGTATTGTACAATCTCTGCATTTTAAACACGGCACATGTTTTACGCCAAAAACCAGTTCTACAGCGTTGCCGCGATCTCGCATACAAAACGGACCCTACTACTTCCCGTTGCAGTTGTACATTGGTTAGTCATTTCCTCCATTCTTAGTACAGTGCCCTCCTGCCGTTTCGTTGTAGATACTCTATTAATATCTTTCGATTTCAGCAGATTCCTCGTTCTTCCTGGCATATCTGACCACTGGAAATTCTGCAATTTCTATGCGCATTTAAAGTGTTCTAATATTCGTCTCTTTCCTTTGGAATATTAACGCAAAAATTTAAAAAGAATCGCTATGTACTTTTTGATTGATATCTGTCGCAATGTAAGATCAAATTATAATTCAATTTTTTCAATTGACATATTTAGCGTTATATTAATTATAATTAAGTTATAACTACGTCACTATTTGTAGTTGAAAATTACATATCAAACACGATTTATTTTAAGCTTTAATTAAATTTAATAAACTAATATTATAATATTTGATAATTAAATTAGGGAAATATAATATTTGATAATAATAATTATATAATATTTACAATTTACAAACATTCTCCTCTGTTTTTTCGTTTAGAAAAATCAAGAAAATACGAGTTTCTAGATTTTCCTTTCCTTTTCCGCATTCGTGTTTCGATCGCATTTTATCAACGACTCTCGCCTTTTTATCCGTTGCCCTGCAGACTGTCGGTCTCGATTCTGTTCTCGTCGTGCGGCAGGGCTTATCTAGAGTCGGTGTTGGTTGACACTGCGTTAGTATTGCCGCACGGCCGCGTTATACGTGCTCTTTCGTTAGTACGGCTCAGTTCGCTCGCGCCTTGCCAGCGTGCGCGTAGGCTTCTCTCTCTCTTGAGCTGTGCGGTGTTCACCGCGCCGTACTTCCCTCACATTTTCCTCTCCGGCGAACCGAAGCGCTTAAGCCGGAACCACGACGACCGATTTCAACCGTCCGCGAAATTTCGTCGACGCTCCGATCAGCGTGAAAATGTGAGAAACATATATTCCTAGGCGAGAAGAAGATCGCTCCTGTATGCTATGGGAAAGTCCGCCGGATGTCGGCGAACTGCCTGCGGTCTCGGAGTAGCAAAGAAGGATATGCAAATTGATAACGCGTGGAGTGTTCGTTCGCTTACGGATGATACGGGATCGCAAAACGTGTGACGTTTCGAAGAAAAGTGCGAGAATGTGCGCATTCTCTGTTCGAATGCGTGTGCAAATTAAATTCGCCTAATGACTTCCGCGCTTCCATTCCGATCGGATTTGCCTTGTGCGCGTGATTGAAAAGAACGTCGAGAGGAAGCGTTGTGGCGAAGGGAAAGAAAGGCGACGCTGGAGGATGCAATTTACGAATGCGAGGCGGGATACACCTGCGCGCAGCGTAACATCGGCGTTCTTCCTCATCCTTTGCGATAAAAACGTCGAAAAGCACGAGGCGAGAAGCTGCTCGCGAGAAGATCTTAATGGAGCCGGCTCTCGCATCGGCGGTGCATCGCTCCGACACGCATTTTTTTTTTTTCGCGAAAGATCTCGGAAGACGCGGACGCGGGTGATAAACTTGGGCGCGGAGTAGGATCGTCAATCAAATAGGCCGTTTATCCTTAACGCGTCTCGACTGTAGTTATAATTAGACTCTCTCGGCCGAGGTTGCGCGGCCAACGCGTGTTGGAAGGAAAGCGTCTAAAGGGAAACCTGTCTGGTCGCGCCCGCGCCGTCACGATAGTGAAAGTTAACCAAAAGTAAATCAGCTGTGATAAGTCCTGTAATCGAATTGCATACAATAAACCTATATTACGCCAAGTAACAATAATAATAATAATAATAATAATACATTACATATAAATCTATCTATTTAATACAAAGCGCGCTCCGTTTAAGTTGAAAACTAAGAAGAAAATTTCGATATCAAGTGAAGAAGTCAAAAGGAGAAAAGAAAGGCAAAAAACGAAAAGCGATACGGGTGCAAGAAGAGAGTATGCGTGGTGCATTTCTGCAACATTGCCGCGAGTGAAAGAAGATCTGAAATAACATAAATTTCTGACGGAGGAAGAAACGAACAGCTGCAGACAGCTAAAATTCGACGGGGCTCGTCGGAAAGAGAAGCAGACGATCCGAACGAAAATGGAGCTAGTGAAAAGCGGCACTATCGAGATGCTGTCTCGTCGGAGTGTGGCGATAAAGGATTACAGTGTCGAGAACGGCAGCGAGGACGAGGAGCGATGCGACGAGAGCGATCGGACGTCCCTCAAGATCGACCTCTCGATGGCGGAGCAGTTCTACTACGAGGTTATCTCGTCGTTCGAGCAGGAGGAGGTATATAGATAGTCCGACACGCCTGTATTAATTCATTACATTTCCCGCGCGCCGATCTCTCGACTTCAGTGCTATCTATGCGCAGGAAGACGAACGAGTCGACAGCGACTTCAAAAAATTCGGAGCAGCCGTTTAGGAGACACTATTTTTATTTCGCATGCATTTAATTTGACACTCACTGCACTTTTGGAATCATTTCGTCTTTGTTGTTTATCAAATGTTAAACAAGGATAAACGATGCTCAAAAGA
Organism: Mycetomoellerius zeteki; assembly: GCF_001594055.1. NCBI lineage: Eukaryota > Metazoa > Arthropoda > Insecta > Hymenoptera > Formicidae > Mycetomoellerius > Mycetomoellerius zeteki. Next base: position 616,860 of record NW_017257184.1, read on the forward strand.
GCTGTGAGAACGTTCTAAATAGAACGCAACCTTAATAATCCAAGAATTTTAATTAAGAAACTCTAATATAAAATTAACTTTTTCGTTAATTTAAAGTAATATTTGAACTTTTTTACAATATATATCTCAATTTTTTTTATATATTCATGTAGGTTAAAAATACATTTTAGCTTTAAAAATAGTGACTCGAAGAATAAAAATAGGAACGATTATTATAATTTTAAAAACAAATTTGAAGAATTTATGAAGTAAAAAGTTGAAAGTCAATAATTGCTAATAGACAATGGAAAATAAAAATAAAATAAATACTGAACATATATTTAACAAAAATAAAGTAATATACATATTCAATATTAAAATGCCTATAACGGTCGAAGCTGGATCTTTAATGCTTAAATAATTCAATCTTGAATTACTAAATATACTATACATTTGTACTTGCATATATACCATATTTGTAGTCTCTCGAATTGCGCGCTGAATTATTTTCCGGACTATATAAACGCAATTAAACTACTGTAGTAAACTCGCGAACTAAATTGACAAGAATTTTAATAATTTTGATGCTCAATCAGGCATCATATTATAAAGATGTTAATATGGTGAAAAACTGTAATTAAATTTATTGCGAAAAATTTACAACGTAAAGTTTACTACAGTAGTTTAATTGCGTTTATATAGTCCGGAAAATAATTCAGCGCACAATTCGAGAAACTACAAATATGGTATATATGCAAGTACATATATAATATATTTAGTAATTCAAGATTGAATTATTTAAGCATTAAAGATCCAGCTTCGACCATTATAGGCATTTTAATATTGATTGTGTTCTCACATAAACGGTTTAAAATAATATTATTAACATACTCGTACATATGTTTCGTAGGATCCGTAAATCTGAATGAGCTAGGAATTTCTGAAAATCTAAAATAACATACACGTGAAGTAACAAGATCTAGAAGGAATGAATAAAACGACAGCACGTGATCTGGCATCTCCCACCCCCTCGTCATTGACCGCGATCAATGACGCGACGACGTCAGGTGCACGTGTGCAGAAGCAAATTGCATAGCTTTAATCCTTCCGTTGCTGTCGACGTTCTAATAGTTTACGAGTGCAATGCCTCTCCTTATGGCGCACGACACGTGATAAGCTCGGACGAACCGGCGAGTTTTGGCAGCGTTACAAAACGCCGTTTATTTTAGCTCGAGTTGGTACTTTATGCACATTTCTGTACGTACTCGGGCTGCTTCTGACTGTGAAATAACTCGAAGTTACCGTTGCGCCACCATGATAATTACATTTCAATGAAAACAATGTCGTGTATCTCATTGTCAGAGATATTATTTTCAAATTGTGCGGCACGTGATCTTGCTAAACGCATCGCGTCAAATCCGACGTGATGAATATTTATCCGTTCGTTCTTTTGTACATTTATACGTTGATGTCGAATCGTATCTTGATAATTGACAATTTCAGAAGCATTCGCTTATCGACTTGTTGTGTGTAAACTTATATACGTATCCTTCAAAATGTATTACACGTAGAAGAGATAGACGACTCTACATTTAAAAAAAAGAATTAAAAATGAAGAAAATCGCTCGTCCCGAGATAGGGGCTATTCTTAAACCCCGACACGCAACGATTGCCACTCAGCGATTACCAACCGAAACGCTTTTCCTTTTTTTTTTCGTGCACCTGCAATTCCGCAAGTCACTACTTCTCGATCAGCACGGTCTGCGCATCCGGCGGCCATCCGATACGCGTAGCGCATTTGCGCGATTCACGAATCGCTCTAGGGGCGAGCGAATCTAGATCCCAAGGCGAACCGGTCGCCCTTATAAAACGACGCAATAAATAATGTTAAGCCGTAATGCGCGAGTGCCGCGAGGATCATCGTCTCAAATGTAAGCTCGCGCGGCACGCCCACTAAATTGTCAATCGCGAAACGTCCGGGGCTGCACCGATGTACTACGGCTGTAAACCACGCTCGTTATTCGGCTCATTAAATTGTTTTGCCATTCCCTCGTGTCACCGAATGCATGTCTCTCTTCGTCTTTGCATCGTGTCACCAGCTGCGATTGTTACGAGACAAAATAACGAGGGAGGAGATTCGAGCGTAAATCGGATTTTGAATTTAAAAAACGACTCTTTGACTCACTTTCTCTTTAACTTAGTCTGTCTTTCTTGATTACGAATAATTAATTTTACTTCCGTTTAATTACTGCGCTTTTTCTGGATCTCGTTATTTTAATCTCATTAATTTTTTGTTCTTGTTTGCGTCTCTATAAATATCTCTGAACAGTTGTTATTACCTTCCAGTTGTAATACTTTGATGATTCGTTGATTATTAGCATTTCGACGCTTCAGCTTAATGCACTTCTACTTAAAAAAAATATTATATGTTATTAAATTTTAGCTCGATTTTTTCACACTCTGTTTTTAAGTACAATATCTTATACAATATTTCGAATTGAGAAAGATTATAATGCTGTGTTTTTGTAAATGCAGCATAAATGAAGCTATCTTTTGCAAATTTAAATCGATACATACCGACAATATTTCCATTTTCGCGATAGTTTCGCCAACGTGAGACGAGCTCAGAATGTCCGCAATGACGTCTACCTGTCGTGGAACGCATTGTTGCTAACAAGCCAAGGATTCTTCTCCGGTGTTTTCTGGCGCAAAAGTGACAAAAACGAACTCGGTATGGCATTGTTCGTCGTTCTATCGAAATACCGATACTCCGTCGCTTTCCATTCTGCTGGTCGGACGCATATTTTTGCATAATTAGGCTCATAATTTAAGAACGCATCCTGGAAACTCTCCATGGTGTTACTCAGTCTCGGCACGGAATGCGCCCGCTCGGTAAACGTGAATTTCACCCTCGGGATCGTGGATTGAAAGTACAAGAGGAAAACACCCGATAGTCGCACTGTCGCATTGCGCGTTAACATTCTGAGCCCGGAAATAAAAGTGCTCCCGAGACATTTAAATCGCTAATAAATCGACAATGATAGCATCACCATCGCACGTATAGGAGAAGATCGGGTAATATCCAGATATCTTCGGTTTTTTCGAGATTTTATTTTCCTGGCAAAAAAATTAAGTGCAATATACATGATATGAAACGTTCTTATATCCAAACATTCTTTTAATATATTTTTCTAAAAATGGAAATAATCAAGATTTTTACATTTTTGAATATCATTACCTATATTTTCTTGTTTTTGTAAGTTGGAGTTCAGACAGAAATATATTTGTTTAAAAATATGTTTTTTAGTAGATTACACTATTATCTGTGTCATTCGATTCTCTTATTGTCATTTGTTTATTTCTTACTTTCTTAATAACTAATATTATGTTTTCTTTTTCCGACTTCATATTATCTTCTCCGTATACACTTAGAACAAAACACAGCCATCAGAAATCAAATCTCGTTGATTACTTATTGTTAAGATTCGATACCGTCATCTCATTATCTGATATCATCTAAATAATGCGCAAAAAGAATATATAGACAAACAGCTTTAAAATAAGAAATATTTTTAATCCATAATTTAAAAAATAATAGATGCTTATATTGGCAAAATAAAAATGAAATTCGATTTACATTTAATAATGTGACTGGTTAATGAAGTTAACTCCGTATTGTGTGTGGCATAAATAATTATATATATAACAAAATGTACAATAACTCGTAAAACTATGGCCTTTTTTCTCAGTATGAAAAAATCTTGACTCTCATATACAGATAGATTTATTAGTAGCGCTTGACAAATAATTCCACGCGTCTAAAATTTTAAATAATTTTTGTCTGATATTAGCTGTTTGGTACCATTCGAATTTTCCTTATATGTTGCGAGATCTTCGATTCATTTTATTAATATTTCGACTATTATCCGATTTTTTCCTATATATGTATTTATTCTATATAATTTATTTCTTCTGATATTGGCTACATAATGTGCAGGATATATCGAAATCATTATCACACATACAGTTTAGAATCGGCTTTTTGTTTACCAGACTGTTACCGATCTATATAAAATTTGACCTTTTATGAATTGCCATGATTTTAATAAATTCTCAAAAAATGCAAAGCAGCTGATGTCAGAAAATGAACGAAAAGCATAGAAAGAAGGAAGATATGGCATGGCATTGTATCTGAACTTAAAACATTCGTTCATTTCTATACAATGGATAAAAATATGCGACACGGTACAAAGTGTTTGATGGTGGGACGTGCCGGTACGCCAGGAATGTGCGGGGCCTTTGCAATCGACCTGTCGTCGCCTTCGGTACCTAAGCATTATCACGCACTCTTTTTCACTTGATGCACACAGAGATTGCGCGTCGATGATTTGTGTGTCAGGGCGCACCCACTTGGAGAAGGGCAGGAAAGGAGAGGATCGTCCATGTGATTGCGCAAGGACCTGTCACGGGTTGATTATATGACAAAAGTTACATAAGATAAGTGCAAGGAGCTTCCTTTACAAACGTCGTATCGATGTGGTTTCTTCTTCTCTCTTTCTTCCCCTTTTCTCCAGATGTTTCTGACGGTTTACGTAAGCATTGTTTGTTTCTTTCGCATAGTCTTGGACAAAACCATCTTATTCCTTGTCGCCACACTTTATAAGCGAGCTCTGCTCGAACTGTTCATGTAAAATTCATAATCGTGACTCATGCTCTCTTTCCGAAAGGGAGGAAGCGAAAGGTGAGATTTATGATGCCGCTAAATTTAGCTTTCTTCCGCCTTCGTCGTATTATGGCGAGATCCGAAGGGTATGTCTATTGAACTCGCTATTCTTCTCTCGTCTAAGCGATCGCGCGATATAACGAGCAGCGAGGCTCCCTTCTCTCTTGACAATATCCAATTATTTAACTGCAACGACGGCACGATTTCACGCGACTCGACACGCATCTCATCGATGAGTCTCTCCTTTTCTCCCTTATTTTTCTCCGAATCTCCGTTTTCCGTCCGACAAGATGGCAGCTACGAAAGCAGAGAATGATCGTGGAGAATATCAACCCGGGAGAATAAATTATTCATTGTTTACGAGCGGGTCAGGCGGAAAAACCGGGAGTTGAGGGTGAAAAATACAGCTACGGAGAAACTGTGAGGGTGCGGCTCTGATTTCTCACATCCGATCGTTAAAACTGAAGGCGGGAATGATGATTGCAAGACTCCGGTGTCGCGAACGATGCGAGAATTAAATGATACCGGGTTTTTCGTGGGATCGATAAAGCTATAAATTATACCAAGCGAATCGTTTAAACTTTGCACCGATAGATAATATTGCAGCGCTGCTGTAATTTCGAGATGCGACAATAGTTTTATAGTGTAAATATCAATAAAATTGTCAACCAAATGTTTTTATTTTGATAATTATATCTTTTTGATAAAACATGGTTGTACTGCGTAATTTTTAAATTAATTAGAATTATTTTGTGAGATAATAATCTTTATAATATATACATATTTATAATATAACAGTAAAACAGTTTATAATCAAGCGTAACTATATTACTATATAGTTACGTATAAAAGCACTGTACTAATATTTTATTATTACATATAATTATTTGTCACTTCGTGATGCCAAATATTTAAAATACTAGTCAGTTTTTTAGTATCTTTAACGTTACATAATTCAAATCCATTATTTAAAAAAGTAAAATGCATATAGTGAGTTTCTTGGTAATCTCAGCAAACGAAGTACGACGACCGTCATTCGAAGATCGATCGTTCTATGAATAATACGAAAACGAAGAGCATCGTCTGATTACATGGATACGATCGAGAGCGAGCGTTCTTAAGGGTAGCGCCGGATCGCGAGATGTAATTCGAAGACAGACTGCAAATCTGCAAGGGTAATCACCCGTCGCAAGAGACGAATGTACTCTTAAATTGCCAAACATTCGTCCGATGAGAAATGGAAGCATCGTCGAAGTGTCGTTTAAAAAGAAGGAAGAATTTACTCGCTTTAATCGATTTTCACCGAAGAACGCGCCCATAAATCACCCGGAACTAATTTTACTGTTCGCGCAGTTCACACGAAAGTCTTACGAACAAATGAACATTATAAATTGCATAATGCAACATTTGCATATGGATATAATATTATGATACATACGGGCGATTATGGCGTTATCCATAAATACACATAAATTTTATGCAATCTTTCATTCCTATGGAAATTGTGTGTCGCCAATTTGTGTATGATAATCCTCGATACCAGCGTTGGTCATAAAATTATTACAATAAATCCATTGCTGGATTACCGCGTGCAAGGAAGGAATAGCTGTTTTTATTATTTTTTTTTATGATTTAGTAATTATTAAGAATTATTATAAGCAGCAATATTGAATTTCACACAGTATATATTCTATAGATGTCCTTGACAGCGTCTTTAACTATTTTAATTGGTGTCGGAATGATTCGTGACGTTATTACAGAAAGTTAAAATGAAAAGCGCAATGTTTGCGATCACGTTTCATACGGATTATGCCGATGTGGCCAGCGAGAAGTATGTCGCGCAGCTTAAAAATGAGATTAAGGAAACTGTGAAAGATGAGAGAGAGAGAGAGAGAGTGAGCAAGGACCACGAGGAAAGTGACGAAGGAAGCGATACGACAGGTGATCCTATATAAACTTTAAGAGCCGGCGTGATCGCCTTGTTCCGCGGCTCTCATAAAAGTGTGCATCTCCTTTATTACACCACGTCGTAATTAATTTCGATCTTAATGAACGTAGGGTGGGACGACAGAATGTCGAGAAAGCCGGATTGCGATCTGGAACGAGTGTCGTGTTCGGCGAGTCTCCTCAGCGATTTAGTACAATTTGTGCCTTTACGACTCGCCGATAAGACGATCGTTGAAGTCGCCTCGCGTGATAAAGAAAAATCACGAGATAAGGATCGAAAATACGATGAGAAAGTGGTAGAAATTTCTTTTGAAATTTCTTGACGATCGACTATTTTTTTTTATGATTATCGTTTTCTCTAAAATCTGTACTTGTCTCTTTCAAGGTGTTCTAAAAGAATTCGCGAATCGAGCTGTGAAAATAAATTTTTGAAGAAAATATAAGGTGTAATTATAATATAACTTATTTTCTGTTGAAAATTGTAGTAAAATTTCTGTTGAAATTTTAACGTATTAAGTTCAGGAATCAGATGTATAATTTTGAAATTGCGAATATTATTAGAAGGAAGATGATTAGAGAATATATTATTAAAATCTGATATAGATTCTATGAAATAATCTACATTATATGCTGTCTCCAAGGGCCATTATCAATATTCCTATGTAATTTGCGGTGTTACGAGTTCGCCTTCCAAAGTACGCGGAAACAAATTGAAAGCGTTAAAAACAGCTTTAGCTAGAGTCACGAAAAGTGAGACAACAAAGTTTCTCGAGTACACGTGACGCAATTAAAAGCTTAATTATCCTTATATTACCCATCCTTAGTTGCCCCTGTGGAAGAAGCATTGTATAATTAATCGTAACAACGTGTTTGTTTTATACACTCATAAAACTAAAGATATTCTTCAAGACTTATAATAAAAAATATGATATATCAAAATTGTATGTATATTTAAGCGTATTATTTTTATAATCGCAAATTTCTTAGCGAATATCTTTTTTTGCAAAAAATTTATTCTAAAAATGTTCCATCGGTCATTATATTTCTTAATTTTTCTCATTTAAGGTTAGTTAGGATTTAAAATTCTCTGAAAGTATACTTTGAAGAATAAAGTTTTGTTATCTTTATATACCGGCAAAGCTTAATTTACATAAATTAAATTTAAACACATTTAGTTTCTAATATTGGAGAGCTCGGTGATTTAAGGAGATTACGAAGTCGTCAAAAAATCTCTAGCTGAGAAAGAAGATTATGTGGATTATTTGAAGCAGAAACTACTGATCCTACTGTTTAGCAAAGCAACATATCTCGAGCGTGATAAACAGCGATTATCCAGCTAATTTACCGCAATTTCTTGAATAGCAGCCGGTCGTTCATACTCATCAACTACTCACGAATTCTTGCGTCACTGAACAGTGCATTGCACGGTTGATAACACGGTCGGTCGACGATACGCAATGACATCGCGCAAAGATCTTATTATGCACAATGATAAAGTTTCGAACTATGCGACGCTAGGACGCCGTATTGTATAAGCTAAGCGTTGTTTATTATTTCGCCGGTTGAATTATCGACGCAATTTCATCACAAAATGATAACGCTTACGATACGAGCGTCATCGGGAGACGGAGAATAATCGACGAAATTATCATTATTTATCCCGATAACGACACGACCACCGTTCCGTTCGATCGAACAAACGGGCTTCTCCTTCGCGCGGAAAAGGATTTTTCCCTGGTCGCAAAACCGAACACTGTCCGTCTTTATCGTTCTCCTTCGCGCGAGATCACGGCGCCGGGATGGCGAAACGGATGAGCGTTTCAATATCTCCGCCGAGAGAAAATATCATGCGTTTTATTACGGCGCGCGTGCGCTACCCGGATTCTCCCAGGCTGCTTTTGCCCTGAAATATCGCGGGCACTTTCGCCGCGTGACAAAATATCGGCATTGTCATCGTATCTGATACCGCGCTCTCGCAGTGCATTGACCCTTCCGACAAATGTGGAGCGTGGTTGAAACCTGTTAGGACAGCCGTTCCCGGGGATATACGCGCGAGTATCGACACTCGTCGCCCGGAAAAATAGCAGCCCGTTTAATTCGCGTGCGTGTCGACCGTCCGCGAAAGGACGGACGGAATCGCGACAGCCGTTATAACTCCGGTGAAAAAAATTTTGCCGCACGCGATTCTGCGGCCTTGCAATTCTTGCATGGTAAACACCAAAGACATAAAGCGTAGACCGCACCATATCTAACAATAATTAATAGTATATCCAATGTGGTTAACAAAAATGAGATGGGGAAAGCTAATCTTCCTCTCTTTCTAATAGAGTTTTCGAATGCAATAGGTTGGGTTTGATTGGGTTTGAGTCCCATGATTGAAAGATCGATCAACCCGAAAGTAAATAACTCGTCCAATCAGAAACCCAAAGTAGAGCATGTGATTAATCTAATCTGGAGTGATTCAAACTCACTGTACTCGAAAACGCTATAAGATGTGATTGGTTGAATAGAAAGAGATAGAGACTGACCGTCTTCGTGTCCTATCTCTCTCATTTTTGTCGACCAATTTTACACACGGATGGCGCAGTCCATGCTCTAAGTCTTGGGTAGACACCGGGAAGAGAAGTTTCTCGGGATTCTCACGGAAAATATCGCACCTAGCGTGTATGCAGGATCTTTCCTAATCGCGACGTGGTTTATCGCGTTCGCGATATCTCGTATCGACGATAAGCGACGTATTCGAGACTCTCGTGTAGTACTCGTTTCCAATCGCGACGACATCACGCTAGCGAATGTAAATTGCTAAGATACTACGTGTTCGCTAAGTGTTACTTATCAGGCATGAACATGGTACCGAAATGGTGTAGGAATTCGTGCGAAAGTTACTAACGTGTCATGTACACCGCCTGTGATACGGGGATACGGTTGAGGAAACACAGAGCCCAAACTAATTATTGCGAGGCGCGTAATATTAATTTCGAAATATTAATTTGTAAAATAATCCGACATCTTTTCAGCTATCTATATATCGTTCTCTTACTTCAAAAGTGACAAATTTAAAAAATTAGGTTTCGCAGAAAAGGAGAAAGACTATTTTTTAACTTGACAGAAGATTATTGATTAATTAAATAACATTAGCAAAGAGAATATATTTTTAATACAGAAGTTAGCGAGGTTATCTTCGTGTGCAGATCCATTATTAAAATGCCAACGTGAACATTGCAGTTCATTTCATCCGAGATTTGATCAAGGCGAGAAGCAGCCTCATACATATTTATATTTTTTATATTTATATTATATTTTTATATTTCTGTTATATTTATATTTTTAACATGATAAAATATCATTTTTGTTTCACAATTTTTAAAAAACAATTCTTTCTGAGTCGTGACATTTTGATGATTTTTATGATGTTAGTTCACTTTTTTTATGACTGATAGGATAATATTTATGTAACTCATTCCTTGTAATAGATAAAAAATCACGTTTTTGTCTCACTTTTGAATCTACTGGAGCAATAAATATGTCTTTCTTCATTTTCGAAAAATAAAGTATTAAAATAGTTTGGTATTTAATACGGTAAATCTCTCGTTGGGACGACAAAAATCACGGCGATTGATAGCACACGCAGCCACTAATTTAATTTCCGTGATCCCCTGGAACTCAAACTGGGAACAATGCATTGCCTCATCTCGCCCGCCTTAGTGACCCGTACCGAACGGCGACGCGTTTTGATTATCGAATCGCGCGCATGGCAGTTCAATTAATACCGTGATACAGGGCCATGCGGCTTCTTTCTCCATTCTGAATTTGTGGCGAGGCATCAACTCGGCAACCGGCACGCGGAGATTATGCAGGGAGACAGCTGTGCTAAGGATCTCGGATTTCACAAATGGCCTTTCAACTCGCGTTACACGCGGGTTTAAGTAGCTCGACGACCGGTTCATACGGGCTCGGACACAAACGCGCCAGTCGTACGAGTTTGTTTCAACAGGCCCTCGTTTGTACCATACGTAATTGACCACTGGCTTTATCGGGCGTGTCTATCTCGGGATTTTCGAGCAGCCGCGAATTTCACGAACTCGCAGAAAGGAGGATCGATTAATTGCTACCAGTAGAACATGCGATCATCACATTAGTAACAAAATTATAATATTTCACGTGAGGTAGGTTTATCTGGAGACACGGTAGTGTCTCGGCGCTAAGCCAAGAGAGCGCAGCGATATAATTATACATTATATTAATTTAATAAAAAGATTGAGTATGGAAAAGAGGGAGGCAATGCCAAGTACGAAAACGGTTTCATATAAATAAATTTCGATTATTCTGTATTTTCTATTCTAATATTTTCTGTCTTTCTGTGTCATGATCTTCCTTGTACATTTAATCTTTCAACTATATTTCAACTTTGGCGACATAATTACATTAAGGTCTTGAAGCAATTGAAGCGCAAAGTGAGATTCCTCTTCATTGAGTTTTTTTATGGCAAATATTCCACGGCCTGACGAGGCTGCGAAGCAAAATGCGGATGTTTTCTCAAGCTATCTAGCGCCTCTCTTAGATGAAGAAAAAATATACGGACGTAAAACGAGAACACAAACGATGATTGTCGATTCCAGAGGCTTCCGGTCGAGAATCAAAGTCCTCCGTGTCTCTTTGACGGCAGCTAACGAACGTTGAACTTAAGAGTGCTTGCACAACGATGCTCGAAAAGGAAATAATCAAGACGAATATATCACTGTGGAAAATGGACGTTAAGGTTCTCGACACGTCGGACTCGAGGCTCGTTACGATAGCATCCCACGTTAAGAACCCGCGACAGCTTTTCATTGTCATAACTCTTATCATAACTCATCGCGTATTCTAAGTAGAGAAGTTGATCACGCGAAGCTCGTTTAATTTAATTCCGGACTGTGCCTTTTTAATGTCAATGCGAAACGTGATAATCCTGGAATCGTGCTTTTTATTCCTTACGCATTTAATCACTTGTTGCCTTACTCTGAATGTGAATTTTGCACTTTTTCCTTTTTTACTTCATTGCGATTTGTCTCTCATGATTGCACTGGCAAATTTAACGAAATAAAGAATATAATACATATTATTGCTTGTAATACTTTCGATGTTTTCACGGAAAAAAAATTAATTCAGTGGTACAGTAAACCTATAATTTATTGCACGATATTCAATATCTGTAACTAAGAAGATTTGATGGTTTAATAAATCGCTAATGTTATTCAGCTGTCAACTTTGCTACTTTAACATAGAAAATTGACTGTCTGTATACTACGATTGTAGATTTACTGAATCAGTGAAGTTTTCAGTTGTGTTTTTTTCCGTGTTCTTAAACTTTCATACAGTAGTGCTATATTTTTATTTGCTGTATTTTTTTAATTTTCATTTGGATAATGTTATGTTTTTATTTTATATTTAAAATTTACAGTATAAAAAAGCATAACGTGACGCTTTATAGTATAGCAAAAACATGTACGCCGCATGTACATATTTTTTTAACGCATCAGCTAAAAGGGATAACAATGTCAAAGAGATTAAAGAAGTACATATTAATGAATAATAAACAAACTGTAGCGCGTGTTAAAAGTAATCTGCTCTGATCTCGTTTAAAAAAACCGAAGGTATTTTCACAAAAATAAATTTTTTCTCACAACGTCGATGAAACGGTCGAAAAATACAGATGGAGATAATCGCGGAGCGGCGCTACTAGAAGTATGGCAAAAATGCAGATATTCTGAATAACAGCCAAAGGAGTTAATTATACCTCTCGTGCGCTCAATATCCGCTACATCATCGTCGTTCAACCGTGATACCTCTATACGCGAGTAGTATCAACGTAGGAAATTTCGCCGCTCAATTTGGACCACTCATGGATCCTTCGCTCTCATTCGTCATGTTCGCTGAAGAGCCGGAATGAAATGAGAGAACGAAAGGCACAGCTAAAGTACCTGTGATAGTCGAAAAGATTTCTCTTTAGACAGACTGGATGCTCCACCGATCCAAACACTCGAGAAATACGATCATCTCTTAGCGTTTTTCTCGAATGCTCGATTAATCTATTACGGGGGAACGTTCGAACGATAAACAGCAGCTAGTAGTGAGGCCTCGGTAATACGACAAAATAAAATTACGGTGACGGGTATAAATCAAAATAAGAGAGGATCGCGTCAATCTTCAGGAAATCAGTTATATTATCGCTAAAGAGAAATAAATATAGCGAAATAAATTTCATACGAAAATCATAAATAATGTCGCCATCATGATTTTATTACAAAATAATAAAGTAGCATTCAAACTTTCTTCAAAATGAATCGTAAACAAAAATGCAAGCCTATAAAACTTTCTTAATTACTTACGTAAGCAAACTGTACTATTGCGTAATAATGTATATCCACTGCTTTAAAAACTCATGTAATTTTGTACCTTGCAGTCGTTTTACACAATTGTGTACACTACAACGACAAGCAGCAAGTTGAAACTCTGTAACTTGCAAGGTAAGCATCCTTCTTCCTTAATTCGCATTTTTATGAGCGAAAGTGTATTATGTAGCACGTACAAACACTTTCGAACAAGCGATCGTATCTCCTTGACACTTTTGAAAACGTGGAAACACTGAATATTTTCCGACGATATCATGGAAACGCTATGAATCTCTTTTGCTCGACCACGAAGCGACCGAATTATCATCATAAATAGGCTGTAGGCATCCTGAACATAAAAGTCGTCGGTAGTACGGTCACGTAATTCCGGGCAACAGCGTTCTCTCAGTAACGCGAGAAGATATACGCTTCAAAGCGGGTACCAAGGTTTCGGAACACCTAGAGGGGGGGGATTAATTACGGCCCCTTTAATTTCCGTCACGTCGTGGAAAGGACGAGAGAGGCGCTCGCGCGTGCATCAACAGCATAAAATTCGCTGCTCGATTTGGGTTTGCCGATCCTTCAGTGTCCCATTCATCATACTCGTTGAAGGGGACCGAAGGGAACGATGTAACAAGAATAGGGGGCTAGAGAAAAAGAGAAAAAGAAGAGAGACGCAAGGCTATCTTAACCGTTTCCTGGCGGAATTAAAATCTTTCACATCAAAGTCACGAAGTTAATTAAAAATAAACACATCCCAGCAATGTAATGATCTGGAAATTCATCAGTAAATTAATGATACTAATTATTATGTTTAAAAATAAAATAATTAAATTGGCACGCGTGAAATGTTTTTTGCGGACGCTTTTAATTATCATAATCGTAAAAGTTAAAAATATGATAAAATTAAAAATGTGCACGCAAAAAAAGATTAGCTGCCACAGCTAAAAATTAGGTATGGCAGCTAAATTCAATAGCATTATATGGACACCTAACGTATCTGCGAGGTCCAATTTCCATTAGCTGTGAGGCCTAAATATTATCATTGTAACAGCATATTTTGCTATTATGTCGATGTATTGATCATTGCAACAAACGTTTTCTGTGTAACAGACAATTTGGTAGCAAGTACAGTTTCAGCAAACCATATTTAATTGTAGTAGAGACAATTTTCTTTTACATGGGCACATCCGATAACTGTGACAACTAACTTCATATTGCTAAATAAATCAATCTGTAACAGACATGCATATTTTGCTATCACGTCCTTATATTAGCTGCAGCAAATGCTTTGTATGTATTAGCAAATTCATAGCTACAGTAACTAATGTAATTTCAGCTAATCAGAATTAGCTGTAAATCAGAAACATTTTTTTTTCATCTGATAAACTAGATTTTAAAAAATTTCTCTTAATTGTTAAATTTTACAGATATAATTTTTCCTTTTATAATATATCTTCATTTTTTCGAAATACAATAATATAAAAAGCACAAAATGATGCAACAATAAAAGTCTAACGAAATCGAAAAAGGCATTCGGGAGCTATAGCTTCATTCGGTCCAAGGCGGTTCTGCAGAAGAAAAGGTGTTCACCTCGTCGTAGCTCAAGAGGGGCAGTAGAAAGGGGAGGATAGGGGAAGAGAGGGGATTTTAATGGGGCAGCGGGGCTGTCTTCAATGGGAAAATTGTACCGGAAGTCTCTGTGCCGTGGAACGGTTCGCTGAAGCGCGCAGGGGTTAAAGGCCCATTAAGTGCGGTGCAATCACGTCCTGCACTACAGCGCGTTTTACGAGAGACCGAGATCGGAGTGCCGAGAGTCGTCCGAGTCGCGTTGCATTAATGCATGTCACACATATACCGCTGAGACACGTCGAGGGCACGCACTATTTCGTACGCGCGGGCGTGCATCTCTGTACCTCTTGCGAACGAGACATGCGTCGCTCGGTTTGCTTTTGCACAAATATCTGCGAGATGATTTGCAATTAAAATCGCAAATTTGCATACGTATATATATATATATATCGATTTTTCTTAAATTATTTCTCAATACTATTATAAAAATACATTGTTTGAAGTGCTTTCATACAGAATATTCGAAAAAAAATATCAACGAGAGGTGTGTAAAAATTTTAAGGGAAATTCGTATGATAGTGAGAATATTTTGAGCGTCATAAAAAGAAAGAAAAACAGAATATATCTTAGTAGATATGAAGGTATGCTCTCTTATGTGGGATGTTTCAAGGATATTGCTACCAAAGATATCCTTATGAATCCTGCATAATTTCTTTTTTTTTTCTTTGCTGTGTGGAATATGCGTACGGTGCAAGAATTAGCAACGGAGATCGCTTTTAATTCTTGTTTTCCGAAACTGAGGAACGCGGAAATCCGACCGCTCGCGAGAAATTTTACCCATGTTTGTGCGTCGCTGCTGTGGTTTTACTTTCGACTTGCTCGAAATTGTAGTTTCACATTGCAGTGGCTTCTTCTTACGATTTACTGCGTGGGAAAGTCACTTAGTCCCTGCATTTTTTACGTTTTAATTGGGAATCCAATTTTTCGGAGAGTGTAATAAAAATACAATGATGTCTTTTAATAAAATATTCTTGCTGCTCGAATATATATGTTATTTGTTACTTTATTCCACACTTATCTAAATTTGGAACTAATCTTGAATTAATATATAAAAAAATAAAGATTTCGTAGAATTATATATGCTTTTAAACAAGAACATACAATTCAAAGTTCTGCTTCGTTAGACATTCCATTTAGTGATTGCATTAAACGACACTTTTCGCACGCGTTAGCACTTTTGCATGCACTGTAATATACGAAAACGCAATAAATAAGACGCTCCCATCTGATATCAGCGACAGTTTTATATTACATTTTGTCGATTATAATGCATGCGATAAAACTTCAATATCTGTATTTATAAAAATTACAATCACGTCGTGAATATTAACGAGAAATTTTAAGATAAAACCGCGCACGACGATAATTCGTTCGGCAAACACGCTCATCATAATTTAACGATATATCGTGTGTTTTAGCATATTTGCGAAAATAGTTTTATGCCAGTCGGATTTATTTATGTCACAAATGGAAATCATTTTATCAGTATCAGGAAATTAATCATTTCCATCCATTCCATTCCAAAACTATCTTTCTTCTTATAACTCTCGTCGGTATTTTAGTAACAAATGCATAGCGAAACACGTGCAAGTTTAATTTACGCTATAACACGCGCCATTCATTTTCAGTTAGATGCGCTTTCAAGCCGCGAATTTATGCGCAAATATTATGCGTAAAGTATGCGTAAACGCATGGCGCACGATGCAACGAGATGACCGGCGGTCACAAAGTTCCGACAGGCATACGAAATGTGTTCGCGCGAGATCTTTAATAAAACGCTTCATAATACCTTGCCTGCCAATCTTCTTAAGCTCGCTGCTCCACTCGCTGCAATTGCGAGTTTTTTTTTTTTTTTGCATAATGTCTGCCATTCTTTTACTTTTCTCGCTCGGCACTAAAGAATAACGCCATGTCCATTTTGCCGCGCATTAGGCAACCTTGTATAGACATCGTAAACTTTTTGTCGTGAAATTTTTACATTATTAACATTTTAAAAATTATTTGTATTATAAATTCTTTAAAATATTTTCTATAAATATTTAAAAAATGCAAGATTTTAATTTAATAATCATCAAGTTAAAGAAGAATTTAGTTTAATAATTCCTCATATATGAAATTAAATATTTTTGCTAAAGGAAATATTTTATCTACTGCTAACAATTTTCTTGAAATGCAATGAAAGGATGAAAAATTGGGGGGAATAACACCTTTTGAATTTTATTAATATTTTATTGTATTTTTTATTTTATCTTAGCTCATCTCTTAAACGTAAATTTTTAAAATTTATTTTTATATAAGAGCAGTCTCTTTGAATTTCCGAGTAACGAGGTTCTTTTCGTTATTTTTGCATAAGCGTAATTTTCTAAGGTTTTCTAAAGCTGTTAAACGGTCCGCGCTGTTTCATTCTACAATGCGCCTCTATATTTCTTCCCTGTCGGGCCATAATCAGCAGAAGATGCGTGCACCCGTGCGAGTCCTCGTGACCCAGTTAAGAGGTACGAATTACGACGTGCTCGCAAAACTCATTTGCACCGAATCTTTAATTAAACACATCACATAACAGCACGGTCGATTGTCGTGCAGCGCGGCCACACACAGCGTGTGGAACACATACGATTATTGTCTCTCGAATAAAACACGCAATATCTTTCAAAGTCATTGAACATATTTTATCGCATGTTATTGATGATCGCTCGCTATTCCGTTGTGAATAAAGAGACTGTCTTAAATGCTTCTGATGCAAAAAATAGGTTGTACTGTTGTCTTTACTGTGAGATTTCTGTAGTTAAATATCAACTATTGTACGAAAAATATAATTATCTCATTCTCTAGCAAAATAGAAAATAGTATTAAGTTTAATTAAATTTTATATTATCTCGAAGTATATATATATATATATATATATTCCTTTCTGAGGAAAAAGGATAAGGTAACTCTGGTATATACGCCGCACCTATCAAAAACTTAATTTATTAAGTATTATTTACTATGTTTATAGTAAACGAACCATATCAGTAAAAACTTTGTACTGTTTACTACTATGAAAAAAATATTAGAAATCCGAAA
>NW_017257184.1:634935-719562 GCF_001594055.1 Mycetomoellerius zeteki
ACAGAGTAGTTACGGGAAAATTACCCTCACTCCTTCTATTTTTTATGACTTCTGCGGCGTAAATCCCAGCGCGGCGTATTTGCCGGAGTTACCCTATATACTTTGTGTATACATATAGGAGAAAGGATATATATTGTCTTCAATTCAATCGCGATTGCAATTGTCTAAATTAAGACGGCACCTTTAACCTTTCACTTAAAATTAGGTAACTATCGAAGTTGGCGCGACTCTAAGGGACGGATTGTTTAAAGCAGACGCGACTGGAATATACCACGCCCGCGCCTACCACTCTCGCATCCTTGAATAATTAAATCTCCTTCTATCTCCAACCATAGTGTGTATCTGTGAATAGGTTAATTAAAGCTCATATGTATACATTATGCAAAATATTTCTTGTTTTAGCGAGAATTGTTTCGCGCTTGCACCGTTGAATAAATCTTATATTACGAAATATGAAGTGTACGAAAAATTTTTCCTCCTGCCACTCATGATGCTCGTACATATACCAGCACGCAATTAAGATTATAACAAACGATGACTGGAAACATTATTTTTAAACACACATTAGCGAGCGCGCGAGCTTTATACTCTACGTATAAATTATTTCACTTCTTTATTAGCGCGATACGCAAAACATATTTATATTTTGTCATAACGAGAGAAGCCGCGTATGGCATTTTACTTGCAAAATTGGTTTATAAACAGACACTGTGTTTTAATTATATTTGTAATTAAGTCCCATCCAACCTGTATCCCGAATGGCATGCATACTCTCACAGGCGTGGCTCGCGAAATATCTTCTTTCGGTATTATCTGCGCGGTAAAATTTTCTGCTATCTCTATTTCCTACTTACTATGCTAGGCATTCAACTTTAGTCTCTCTTCCAAATGTAATTCTTACAATGGAAAACAAAATATATACGCAAAGACTATTTCGGAAGCCATATTTATACGTTTATAACAATGGTATATATCGTATAAATTTGATTGAAGGAAAGCTATTTTTTGTGCTT
Source organism: Mycetomoellerius zeteki (assembly GCF_001594055.1). Lineage (NCBI taxonomy): Eukaryota > Metazoa > Arthropoda > Insecta > Hymenoptera > Formicidae > Mycetomoellerius > Mycetomoellerius zeteki. The sequence continues at coordinate 635,949 of NW_017257184.1, forward strand.
TTTTACCAATTAAATTATAATTAAATATAACTAAACTTAATGCAATATAATTAATTAAGAATAAAAATATTTTTTTAATTTATATTAAAAATTTTTTGCAGAAAGTACCTTCTGCACGTTTCGACTTCTATTATTGCATTTGTCCAAGATAACTAAAATTGAGAGTTTGCATGATTAAAAATAATAATAGAAGCTTCGATCTTAATCCCATATTAGAAATGTATACGTATTTTAGTATTAGTCATTTTAAATTTAACCGCTTAAATTTAAAGACCGCCGCCAAATCGATGCGATTTATTATTCTGCAGTAAAAATAGATGCTTGATCGAACATGATAATGATTTAATTTTATCAAAATATTAAATCTATTTAGAAATATTACAAAAAAGACTTTAAACTATGTATAAACCGCAACGATATTATAGATGATGTTCTACTTATATATAAACATAATATTAACATAACGTTGCCCATGGTATGTTCGTCATACTGTCAGTTAACCAACCGCACTCTGCCATTCCATGATCATAATGATACGCTAACGTGGCGATCGCCTGTACCTTTTGTCTTCTCTCGTACACACGCTAGCCAAACTGTTATTATACTATAGCGCGTTAATGCACGATGTATGTACATATTCGTACGTGCATAAGCCACCGCAACGGCATAATCAGCCGCATGCCGCACGCCGTAATCGCGTCGATGCTGTGACAGAACCACGGCGATTGTCTAAATCTTTTTATCTTGCTCGTAAACCAGAAAACCTTTATTGATCGCGCATTATCGTGCATTATCGCACACACCTCCTGCATGTCTGTTAATGCTTTTTGCGTTGGATATCGTATCATCATTTGAAAGTTTTCCTCGGATAAAATTACAGAACTTTATTCAGATCTTTTTTCAAAATTTAATAACAATTGAGGAGGGATGTAGACAGAAGAGATGGGACACAAATGCCTTGCCACGCTTTTTCATTACTTCTCACATCTTTTTATACCTTCTCCGATACGCGTTCAACTTCGGATGGTAAGGCATTTGTATCCCCGCGTGTATTATACAATATTATTTTCGATACAATTGAGATTCTTTAAATTGAAGGAAATTGTCCTCCGAGAAATCTTTGTTCCAATATTATCACCTAAGGTGCGTTCGGAGAGACGTTAATAGCGCTGTTTGTATCATTCTATCCTTGTTTCACGTCTACTAAACAACGATCAAATAGAATGACAGAAGTAGCGCTAATAATGTATCTCCGAACGCACCACTAATCAAATTAGAATAACTTGATTTGGGGATGGCTTCGCGTGATTTTACTCTTTTGATCGATTAGTTATAATTTTTTTAATGAAGAATTTTCTTTTAAAGAATTATATTTGTCAAATGTTATTGAAAAATATAGTAGACATCCACGATGATATCCTTTGTCAAGTACTATTACATTTGACGCATAAAACATTACAGAGATAAACCATCTCTTGAGTTGGATCCCAATATGTCTTCCACATTGAGATCAGGCAATCCATCATGCTTACTTATTTAAGAGAAAACTCGCTTTTGTGCACTTTAAATTATTTTTCCACTCTTCTGCTTGTATTTCTTCGTTTTATCTGATGGGAAAGAACGACTTTCCTTCAAATAATATATAAGACAACATAAACGGAGATAAACAACAATTAAAAAAATCCATTGTAATAAATAGGATTGGATAATTCAATAGTGACTTGATAAGGTCTTATCTGCTCTTCGAGAGATCGACCTGGTCCATCATAAGGTATCACGGTAACGTGATATGATGGTCGCAAAAGCGCAAACAATGTGCCTATAAGCTGGCCTAAGATTAAACGCATGCTGCTGCCATTCCGTAATCGCGGTAGTGGCGGCGGCGCGTTAACAGCGTGATAATGATTGTTACCGTATACAGTAACGTATCTCGTTATAAGCCGTAGCAAGTAGAGTACAGGAACGGTTGGTTGGTTGACTAGCTCATTGGCTGGCTGAAGCCACTGATCTCGCAGACAATTGCGCGTAATTAACACCGGGACACTCTGCTTGTTGCAGGGACAACCTACTACGGAGGAACGTATCAATGTCTCGCGTCTCTCATCCTGTCTCTCTCTCTCTCTCTTTCTCTCTTGTGTGCAGATACTATCGCGGAAATTGCTCTTACCGTTTCTCTGTCTGCTAATCCAATTCCTATGCAACTCGCGAGCTCGTTGTCCTACGGCTGGACCCGGCAGCTAGTTGGTTTCAGATAAGGTGCGAAATAGACGTTTAATGACAGCATAGCTCAACGACTGTTTCCATTCGTGTACTGTACTCATGCGATTTCTTACCATTGATCCCTCGTGGTTTCCGAGTTTTTTGTGACCGTGTCCTGAAGCTATACATAGATTTCCGTAGATTCCGAATTGAGCTTCGGAGATACTTCGTCGTTTAGAAGACGCTGTTTTAAAAAGAGACGAAATTGTACAACATTTCACGAAGAGAAAAATTATATTACATTTAAATGTAGATGTGATCGGAATATTTAAGCGTTATTGAACCAAATTAAAAATAAATGTATATATAAATAATAATACAACACATAAATATTATACAATGAAATATATAAATATAAAATATATAATTATAAGTTTATATATTTTCTTTGCCAATTTTTGCTCATTTATGTTGTAATTATTTATTTATAATTTATTTTTTATACTTTATTTTTACATTGTCTGTCAGCTTATTTTTTATATTAAAAAGTTCTAGAATTTAACATAGCCATAAAATATATACGAGTAACACGTATATCGGTTTACTTTCATTGTTGCACAATGTATTGCGGAGTTTATCATTTTCCTTTGACCTAGGCACTGTGTGTAGATACTATCGAGGAAATTGCTCTCACCGTTCCAGCGGCAACTAATTCAATTTCCACGCTGCATACCGTCTATAGACGAGTATTGTATAGACCGCTATATAACCGCCATGTTATGACTAAATGACTGACATTCGATAAGACGTAAAGCTTGAAACAGTTAATTAAATAAGAGTCAAATGAGTTCAGGTCAGTAAGCTTAAGATAGTGACAATAAATTATCGATTCGATATACCTTTCAGAATCTTTCAGAATATAAATACATATGTCTGTTTGATTTTGCGTTATAATTAGAAACTTCTTTGATATATCGCTGTTAAAAATTTATTACAAACCGTGGAATTTATTTACACATATAATTGTACATATCACAGTCATTTTATTTGTAAATTTGTAAATTTTATTTACGACTTCTATTACGAGAAGGAAGAAGAAGTCAACTCTTGATGATCATACATATAATTCATTTCTTAAAATGTAAGGAAATTATTATGCCGCAATGCGGACGAACCACAAGCAAAGACAAAGGGGCAATCCTATAGTATTACACTACAGTGACAATCGCCGTAAGGCAATCACAAACAAGCTCGATAGGCCATACGAACGCAGGCACATCAACATCCATTAGTTGCAACAAGATGTATTGTTGCACCACGCCCTACAGCGTACACAGATACCATCGTCGAAATTTCTATTAACGTTTCTCCGGCTATTAATCCGATTTTACGCCGTACACTCGGGTTCTCGGGTACCATTCTACGTTTATCAGACTTGTTTGGATGAAGACAATTTAGATCGAAATAGTACACGAGGTTTTGTGATGAGACAGGCAGACATCATGCTGATTTATTTACGAAATCATCGTGCGATGTCATCTGCGAAATTACGATGATGTAAAGATATCTCAATACAATCCAAAAGAATTGTTAGACAACGGGTTGAACATTACGATGCAAATTAGAGGAGACACTATTGCCAAGTAGCATTGCGTGCTGGATTAGTCTCGTGTACGTCACATCACCCTCACGAGCTCTTATCACTACCAGTTGCCCTACCACGCGGCGTATCAGAGGGTTTCGTACCCTTCCTCGTGTGCAGATACTATCGCGGAAATTGCTCTTACCGTTTCTCCGGCTGCTAATCCAATTCCCATGCAACGTGAGCTTCCTCTCTATGCCAGTCGTAAGTACTGCAACCAAAGTTTAGACGACTGATTCCAGATAAGAAGTTGATGACCGGCTTAGAATAGAAGAGTACGATGAGCTGATGGTTGTCGTCTCTGGTAGAGTCGTAGATGTCATGCGGGAGATTTTTACAATCAGGCACAAACGATTGTTCTCTAACAATAAGTAGCAAAGAGATTGTTGTGTAAATTAATTGGAAAAAATTTTATAGCTTTCTTACGAAAAAATTTATATAACATTTATGTACAAATAAGTATTAATAATAATTTATGTAATAGATTATTTCAATTAATCATTATAATATTAATCTTTGAGAAAATATTTTTATAAAAAATATTTTTACACACAGAGATATACCATTTTGTAATTGTTTTAGTAACGACATAAATTTTTATAATAATAAATTTACATATCATATTTCTTATATATCTTTTACTTTCGTATTTCTTGTCTCCTTAAAAAATATAAATATTAAAAGCAAGTATAATTACATATTTTACATAATTGAATTCAAATGCTATTCATTGAAATCGTCTTTGTCATGCCTATCAATAAAAGTATTTCTCACCTCGAAGCTGCATCAACGAAGATTTTTGTCGTCGAGTGAAATATCCTTGCTCACTCTCGCACGAAATACCGTCGCATCAAAATATGTTCCCGTGAAATATATTCTACGGCAAATCTTTTTTCAGAGAAATACTATTATCGTAGGATATGAAAATGACGCATTCTACGGCATTATCGTTTAAATTCGACGAAATCATTTGCATATAGTTTTATCGCTAGAAACAGCAACGGTGTTGCTATTCATAAGACTAATAACATTCTAGTGTCCTGAGATGAGAGGACTATTTTATATAGAAAATGGTCTCTCTTACTCGCTTGCGGTGCGCTGAAACTTTCACATACAATAAGCGCCAATCATGGCGGATCAATATTGCGCGGAAACCTTTCAGTACGGAACATTATCGCCCCGTAGAACAAAATCTTACCTCGATGGATATTCGAGAGGGATCGGCCTTCTTCAGTTTACCCATATAATAGCGTTTCTGCACAGAGTATCTAATTTCCGTCATCACATGCAAGATGCCGTTTCTTTACTTTGTATACATATAGTCTTTACATTAGGACGAACTTATACATCCTCTCTCCTTCATACGTTTAATTATGATATGCTACCTTCAAGATACATGCATTTACCTCGCGATTTTCATCTTTTCATTTTGCAAGGTTTAACATTCTTGACACCAGGATATTTAAGTCTTTTTAATTAAAAACTGTACGCGACATAGATATTTTAAACTTTTGAGATAACTATGGTTCTATAACATCAAAATTATATCGTCTTATAATTAAAACAGAAATTAAGAAAAAGTTTACAGTTAATAATTGTAAAAAAAATCTCAAAAATTATCTTGGAATTTTAGTAATTTTCCTGTTCAATTTAAAATTTTATAATGGTTCTGTGTAAATTCTATTTTTTATCTACGATTTTTTATTTTATGAAATAAATGAATTATTAGTATTATTTTTTCTTCTTTTTTTTTGTATTCAATTTTAGAATGCATCGACATGTATTTATAAATTAATATTTTTTTACCTGCGTCGCTCAAAGGCCACATATCTGACACATTTGTCAGCCTGTCCACTAATTCCATAATCTTTGCGTTGCAAGGTCTGAGTATGAAAGTAATGCTTGTCTGTTGTGATATTCAAATTCATTACACGCGTGTTGAATTTTCACACGACAGTCACGCACTTTTAAAACGTACTCAAGTCCCTTTGTTCTGCGACTCGATCAATATAGCTTCATCAATTCAACAATGAATCAGAAACTCTTTTTTTTTCATTTGAAAATAAAATAAACCTCCTTAAGTAATATATTTTATTATGGAACATTTCTCAAATTAAAACTTTATTTCTACTTGCTAATCCATTTGTCCGAATATACAAATATTCCGTAATTTTTATTATTATTTATCAATGACTCTAAGTGATTATTAGCTACTTATTTTAAATAATATAAATATATTTTAAGAACAAAGAAATTATTAGATAAAAATGATTAAAAATATTCTTGACTTTAAGTAAATCTAATAAAAAGCACTATATGTAAAAAATAAAACTCACAAAATTGTTGATGATTGATAAATGCGTAATTACGCAAGTGCGTGTGATTTGAAGATTCTAATTGTTAATTGCAACCCGTTTGCATTAGATAAAAGCATCAATAATCAACGTACGCCAAGATTGCGAGGGAAACTCGAGGTGAAGGTCTAGGGTACGCGTCGGTTTGCGGCTATGAACCCGGACTTATAATAGATGCACATGGCGTATTGCCAACGGTGAGGCGCCACAATATTGCCGCTTAGTCACCTCGGACTACGCTTTGTCCGCAACGTTGTCGCGCGCCTCGACGACGATGCAATAAATATTAGAAGCCACCGCGGAAAATCTGAATATTTATGAGAGAATTCGGTAGGACGTCGCACTTTCCGTGCTTCTCCTTTCGCAGAGGACGCGCGTGCAAGGAAATAAATAAGTTATCTTGTCACGCGCGCGTACTCCTTCGTTAAGTGTTGACTTCCAATTTGGTCCCGTCTGTTTCGTGCAGTGAGATCTTGAACCCAACATTTTTTAAGACAGAGAGATAGATAATATAATACATTACGAAAATATACAAAGAATAATCATTTATAAAATCTTTTTTATTTTATATCAATTTTATATCAATCTTTTTTATTTTATATTTTAAAAATGTAACGTAATCTTTGTAATTGTTACTGTAAAAATATTTAAATACTTTATAATATAATAGACAAACATAAAATGATCTTTGCGTTCTTTTGAAAATATAAGTATTAGATTGAGGAAAGAAAATAATCCGGATTTTTCGTCATAAATTTTTGCTAAAATAAAATGTTTATAAAATAAAGAAGTTACCAACCTATTATGAAGATCATCTTACAGCATGACACTCCGATTACAATCATATTACTTCATGCGCTATGAAAACCCTGATAGAGACTTACAGTGAGAAGTTCTCCCGTAGCCTACTCATATTTCTCTATCAGACTATCATCCGTTTCATTCCATGTAACACAGCCTGAACGGAGAGCATTTTCGAAACAGCAGCTGTAATAAAAAATTAGATTAATACTTTTGCCATCAAACAGCCAATCTTTTATCGCCGTGGAATCCAATTTTTATCAGAAAAAGTAGATTTAAACAACAATTATTTTAATTAACGGTAATTTTTTAAGAATTTTAAAATCGATTATATATTATATTTTCTCTCCTAATATAAAAAATATTGTTATCTTTATTAATAATATTGTAGTTGCACACACGTGCGGTTATTCTAAATACATCGTACTTTCACTGATTGTTTGTGTTATCGGGGTCTTCGTAATAGGCTGGACAAGCATAGAAACTTATATGTTAAACTGTGATACAAACTGCATATAAGCTGCTTATAAGATTCATCGTATATGGTGTGCTCCAATATCGCACGGCTAAGTCTCTTAGCGTAGTCTGTAAGTACCTCGACTCAAGGAAACTTCTGTGTGTATTAGAGTCTTATATATTATTGTGTCTGCTCCTCCTGTCTTTTCTCATATAATGCTCTTACATCTGAACTAAAGCAACGTTATATAAGCGTAAGAGAAGGGTATGAAGATATTAATTTAAACGAATTTTAATGATAATAATCTGGTCCGATAACAGTCTTTTAAAATCTCTTTATTTAATCTCTTTATTTAAAGATTTTGTCAGAAAATACAGCGTTTCATATTTTTGACGAAGCTCGAAATAGCTCGAGTAGCTAAAATCCAAATAATGAAGAGCTAAATTTAATGGACTCATTTTGTTGTAGTTGTCTAATAGAGTTTTCATTGCAAATTATGAAATTAAACATGCCTTTGTGTTTAGAGGAAGTTAAGTTAACTAAATGATATTTTATTACTTGGAAACATAAGATATTGTAATCTTTCAGACTCCATTTACCTGCACCTGATTAGATTTGTTTTGAATTACATCTTTGTTCGGCAAATAAAAGTAGATTCGCAGATAGAATTTCAAGAAAGGCTAAAGCTACTTCATAGAATCGCTTTTCAAGATCCTGATTGAATATATTTCTAAAAATGTTTTTTTTCTGGTGTTTCGTTTTCACGATGTCGTCATTCACGCGTATAAAAGCAAATGATTCGGACTTGGTAGTAATTAAAAAAGTGCAACAAGAAAGGCAGAGAGAGAGAGAGAGAGAGAGAGAGAGAGAGAGAGAACGAGATCTCTCGCGACGAATTGCAAGTCAAACAGCTAATTGGCAAACGGTCCACGAGTTGTGCATACAGCCAGGAGAATATCGGTCGGCGCCAGACAATTAGCTTAGTAAATTCCACGAAGAAGTTCTTCGCCAGGACGCACGACGCGAGAAACTGTCGGGGAAGGGCCGAGCGGAGACGACGTCGGCGCGACCGAGTTAACTTTAATTGCCCGGTTGGCCACATAATAAATGACACTGCAGATGCCGCGGCGAGAAATTATTTCGGCCTCGGTCTTCGGCAGGCAGATGATTTTGGGCGTGAAGGTCTACGGACCCCATGCTATCGACGAACCTGCCAATTAGTTCACGTCCAAGTGCACAATCCGTCACCACGTCATTCCCAAAAATCTAGAAGAACTTCTTTCGGCGCGATTTATTATGGGAATAAAATGGAGAACCTATAATGAGAATCACAAAGTAACGCCTAACAATAAGTAGAGTTACTCGATGTTCGCGATTCAGCGAAAAGCAGCGCTGTGAAAGCAAAATTTCTGAAAGGGACAATAAGAACATGATTTCTTGTCCCTCCTCTTGTATTTTTGGATCAAATGTCGCTTATATGATACGAAAAAATACACGTCACTTTAATTTTAAGCTACAATAAAATTACAGCATTATTTTCGCGCAGACGAAGCATTGGTTGCACTACAGTTTTTATGTCCTGCGTCAGCTGCACTCTCATCTCATCTCGTTTTTTCTTACCATCCTTTCGCAGAATTATTATAATTCTTCCTAGGGCAGTCTGTTCCGCTGAAATACGGCGGAACCAATCAGAATCGAAAGATGTTATTTCACGATTCTTGTTAGAGACTGTCTAGAATTAAGCTCTCGGGTTCTCCATTTCCGGTCGGAGCTTTCAGTGCTCGCTTTCTTCTCGTTTTTCATATTTTCCTTATCCATCGTAATTTTATTTACGACGGAACGAAACTACGTCTGCGTCACTTGCCGGTGTGTCAGCGCGCACTTCCTGTAGCACTTCGCCGAGCAAATTATTGCGGTCGACTTGAAAAACTCGTCGCGCGTAAACTCTCTTTTCTGATTTTTCTAACGACATATAAATACACCCGTTCAATTATTTTTCATATGTTACTTCAAAGATCGTGCAATGAAAAATACATAGAACAATCTCGATTTAAAATGCGCAGAATATGTTCTCACTAATCAAATATTTTATTATTTCTTGTCTTTATATAAAATCTAATTTAATGTTTTTAAGGAAATTTTTATATCAGAAAAGTTTGGATTTATTTTGAAATATTCTATTTATAATTTCATGTATTTTAAAATACTAAAAAGAAGAATCAGATTAAATCAGAACTCATACAAACGTCAAAGTACACACATGGCATATAAAATGATAAACAATATTTTATATTAAATTCTAGCGAATTATATATTATATATATATATATATATTTAAACTGGACTTAGGTTATTTGTATAAAAAGAAATTTGAATGTTTTCTTTATAATTAAAACGTTTAAATTACAAATTACCGTATTACAAATTAATTTAATCGTATAAAATTATCACACGTCTTTTGTTAATAATTAACCTTTGAAATCTTTTTCCAAGTTTCTCTCAATGCTGTTCATGTAATAGCGTGATTATATCATAAAATTTTCCAAGCACCGTCTCTCGCTTTTGCTCTGAAGTTCGCTCTTTCTAAATCCCGGTTAAACCCACGTCGTGTATTATATTTATCGTGTCACACACGCATATTAGTTCAAATGTATTAAATATCGTCCATGCGCGCAGAGATCTCATTGTACAATCAAATTACTGTCTTACTCTCGTACTTTTTACGTAACCAGAAGCGCGTGCGTGCGTGCATGCGGGCGTACGTTGACATAAATCTGGTTCGCGAACAAGATTATCCCCGCTCGTTACACTGATTTTTTTTTCACTCTGATTTCGTGTAGATGCATTCGAAAACAGCGCGAGAATGTTCCGCGTTTTAGCGTTTTGAATAATTACGTTTTCATTGAACTCAATAATTCCTCATTAGCATGAACGTTATTAGAGATGCTTTATGTCGGACACAATTCACGTCATAGATAATGCAGTATTCATACCACCCGTTTATCACGTAACGTATACATGTATGGATAAATAATCAAATGAACGCGAGAATTGTAATCTATTTTAATTCTGGCCGATAATCACGACAATTATTTTTCGTGTAAAATATAACACATTGCCAGATGTAAACTAAATTCGATAATGTAGCATAACGACATTATATAAACGGAGTTCATATTGTTTATTTAGAAATTATCTATCATTAATCTGTCAAGTTATTTAATTTCTTCCTTAATAAAATCCGGCACAAAATGGTACAAAATATACCGGCATTTTATCTTCAAATGATTCAGCTCGAATTTCCGTCATCCATTGCACGCTTTATCAACGATAATTTTTTACATTTATATAATCGCTCTTTCTCTAAGTGATTAAGAACAAAGGGCGTGACTCAGCTTTTTCCGGCATTTCATCAGTTCGATCATCCCACTTTCCTTCGTCACAAATGCAAGTAAGACCCCAACTTCTCTTCTCTCTCTCTTTCTCTCTCTCTTCCTGTCTCTTTCTCTTTCTCTTCCATTCGCGATCCGCTTTTACGTTTCAACCTTTTTCCTTATCCCACTCTCCGAACAAGGGACGCTTAAAGCACTTTCATAGGGAGACGACTAATTAGAGCGATTTAGCGTCCGTCGACGGCGTTTATTTGGAATGCAAATGCCATCGTGAGACCGACCGACCAACCTCCTCCTCCGTTTTTTTCATTCTTTCTGCTCTCTCATGTCGTATATATCGCCAACTGATAAATGGTGAATTTTATCGCGACGCCGGTTACCGCGCCTTGTCCAAGAATGAAAATTGAAAAGGCTGAGAGAACAGGCCATTTGTACTTAGTGATTATCTCATATCTCTCTGTTCATACGCTCTCTCGCAAGTGTCAGAAAAAAAGAACGACGGAATTATAATATTTTGCTATGATGAAATTGCTTGTTTTGATTATTTTGTCAACTTGGATTTTTTTAATAATAATTTTTTGAATAATTCACTTTTTAAATAATAATTTTTACGAATTTATTGACTAGAACGAAACAAAGTTTTTTTCAACAAAAATGCAATCGAAATCTATTTTCTAATTTGTTAATTTTCATTATTAATTAAATTTCAAATTTTACAAGTCTTTTAAAATAACGTTTCTTGAAAATTATATGCAGAATTAACTCAGATAGCCAAAGAAATGTTACTTATTTAATTTCTGTATTTCTTTCTTTTATTTTCAAGATTTCTCTTAAGAAAAATTTAATTTATCGAATTTTCAAACTGTTATGTTTTTTAATTCCAATATAGGAAATGATAAATAAAGCCAAAGAAAATAATTAATTCTTTTAATGCTGTGTCGGATTTCTCACAATTGGAGATTAAACTTTAACCACGATGAATCTGATGTTTGAATCAAAAGGCAAAATTAAAGCAGTCGTAATTTAATTACGCTTGATCTGATTATAACACGCTTCTAAAATATACACGAAGAATGTAAACGATAATACGATAAATACATCTCGCGACCATAAAATTCCGTACGTACAATTATGCTTTCCACTTTTCTGCCCATTCGCAAATAGCCGCTCATATGGAGCTTTTTCTTCATAACAGGAAATATCACTTTTAATCGTAATTGCGGCAGTAAAACAACTTGGACGTTTCTTGCACTTTCATACTGTGAAGCGTACATCGCATTGAATAATGTTCATGAATAAATATGTATATGTGCTAGTCGAGTTTTGCATCCTACAGAAATGAATAAGATCTTACAATGTTCGCTATTTTATTATATTGATTATAATTCCACTAAATATTATTTGTCACAAGTAAATTACTATTAATTTGACAGCAAATTATTCAAAAGCTAAACGATCAAAAATGATTGTCGATAATTAAAACTATCTTGCACCGTTATATAAACTTTAATTTTTCCAATTGACTGCTTTAAACAAATTAAATTGTAATTTGTTAATTAGATAAATATAGATATCTATCTATATATGTATTTTTCTTCTCATTATTTTTTATTATTAAAGGAATTAATAATTAATAATACATAAATATATAGAAACATTACGTAATTAATAATATACTGGAAATAATAATGCTGGAAAACAACATAACTATCAAAATATATTATTACTGGAAAAAAGATTACTCAAATATCTTTGATTGTGGAAACATTAATTTATAAATTAAATATAGCTGCTAAATTAAATAAATCTATATTAATTATAGATAAATTAATTATTATCTGAATAAATTATAATCTCCGTATGCGAATAACGAACAGTAAACGAATAATGCAAATCTTAATTTAATTATTTTTATTTTGATTACAGAAAATATGTGTCTTCCAAAAGTCCCTCGAGGATCTCTCCTCGCGGATGGCCGCGGCCGAGGCGATCCAGAGCGGCTGGCAGAATCCAAACGACGCCAACGAAGCAACGGAGATGCTCGAGCAGTTGCAGAAATTCGGCGAACGACTGGTACCAATCCAGAGGAACATCGAAGACGCGAACGACCAGGCAAGCATCTTCGCATCGAGCAGTGTCATCGTTTCTCATGCTTTATTGGCGAAACTCGAAGATCTGAACACCAGGTACTTACTTGACGACCGCGTAAAAATTTATCGTGGCTTCTGACTGAGTTTTAGACAAAACTCGTACATCAACAATATGTATATGTCATTTAATGACATATCCTCCAAGCAATCTAGCATCAAAATTTTTCAGATATTGCAATTCCCTCTGAATAATAACGAATTCTGTGGAAATATTCAGACAAAATATTCTCTTTACGATCATCCGTTTGAAACGTTTTTTGTCTTACGTTGCTTTATGCAAGTATCAAGATAGAGAATTTAAAATTCGCCCGGCACTGTGGGGCTTATTTTTACAGCTTGCCACGCGACAGGTTTTGAATTCAAGACGCAGCGACGTTAACTTTTTCGTATGTTTTCGTAGGTGGAAGGTGCTACAAGTCGCGGTTGACGAGCGTTACAAGTTGCTAAGCGGATTCGGAAAGGATGGCAGCACTCCGGGTAGTCAGGCTTTCCTCGCGAGCAGCGTAGAACCACCATGGGAGAGAGCCCTCACACCCGCCAAAGTGCCTTACTATATCAAGTAATCGATCTTCCTTGCACCACCCACACGGTCACCTCGATTTTCCCAAACCGTACGACACGGTTATTCCTGAGGCGATCGAGACGATCGAGAGCTTTTACTGACGTAGTCGAGTCTTATGCTATACTGAAAGGAACATTTGTATTTATTGAAGAATAAATTAATTCTCAAATATCTAAATGAGTCTAATAAACTCGAATATCTAAGAAAATGTTCCGTATTTATTAGTATTTATTTGAATATCTAAATAAGAACAAATATCTAATTAATTCGAACATCTAAAAAAAACTTTTATAATAAGTTAAATTACTATTAATATATTAATAGTAATTTAACTTATTATACATAACTTATTATTAAACATAACTTAAATATATGTCGAAAAATTTCTTCAATTTGATCAATATATTAAAATGTATAAAAGATTATTGCTTCATTCTATTTGCATATTATATTTCTTCATGCATGCATATAGAAATGTCGGTTTAGTTTTATTATGCATGTATATAGAATTAAGTTTATGGATTTAAATTTCAAATCTATTACAGCCATCAATTGGAGACTACGCATTGGGATCACCCGAAAATGATAGACCTGATGTCTTCACTCGCGGACTTAAACGAAGTTCGCTTTTCCGCATATCGAACCGCCATGAAACTGCGTACTGTTCAGAAGCGACTGTCCCGTGAGTATTTTTGCATCTCTAATAATCATAATTATTATTGTTTTATTGCTGCCTTAGTGCTGCTATTTTATTATTATACAAACTGATAGATATCATGAGAATTTCTTCGTTGATCTTATTACCTAACACCATGCAATATTTTGAAAATAAAAAAAGTATGGAATGAATAACTGTTCCATATTTTGACTTTATTGTTTTTAGTGGACATGTTGAGCCTTTCCACCGCATTAGAACAATTCGATTCACACGGACTTCGGGCACAGAATGACAAACTGATCGACATCCCCGATATGGTAACAGTACTGACATCGCTATACGAAGTAATCGCAGCAGACAATCCAGCGCAGGTGTCCGTACCGCTATGCATTGACCTAGCCATTAACTGGCTGCTCAATGTATACGATAGGTATTCTAAGTGAATATATTTTATATCTATTAAACTGTCGACATATTCTATCTATTATTATTCATACTTGGCTCACATTTTATATACATTTACATTTTTTATATTTAGTTTACAAGATTATCCAATTTTTAAATTACTTTATTCTCAAAACATTATGCTTAGCATTATCCAATTTTTAAATTATTTTAATCTCAAAACGTTATATGCTTCGCATTCTCATAGTAAACTGTCATTATAATATTTCTTTGCTATAATTTTCAGTCAACGAACCGGCCAAATTCGAGTACTTTCATTCAAAGTCGGTTTGGTTTTATTATGCAAGGGACACTTAGAGGAAAAGTACAGATGTAAGTAACACGAAGAGATTTCCCCTGATGAGTTAATTAAACGCTATGTTTAACTATATCTAATGGAGATTTTTAAAATATTTACAGATCTATTCCGTTTGATTGCGGATCCCAATAGACTGGTAGATCAACGAAAATTGGGACTTTTGTTGCACGATTGCATACAAGTGCCGAGGCAATTGGGCGAAGTTGCAGCATTCGGTGGCTCGAATATTGAGCCCAGTGTTCGCAGTTGCTTCGAAAAAGCCGGAAAAGATAAGAACGAAATAGAAGCCGTGCACTTTTTGAGCTGGCTGCAACAGGAACCACAGAGTATGGTCTGGCTGCCGGTATTGCATAGACTATCCGCAGCGGAGACCGCTAAACACCAAGCCAAATGCAATATATGCAAGGAGTATCCTATCATAGGATTCAGGTGAGATTACATTTGATTAAAAAAAAAAAAAAAAACGATTTATGTATATATACTTGTATGTATATCAGTGTTGGGTAGTACTAGTTAAAACGTTAAAAGTTAAAAAAAAAGTTTAAAAGTTAATAACTTTTAACTTAACTTAGTTAATTTTAAATGCATTAAATTTTAACTTAACTAAGTTACTTTTAAACGTTAATTTTTTAACTTTTTTTAAGTTAAATTTTTTTTATCTTTTTTAAATGCCTTAGAAAAATAATAAAATATAATAAGACTAAGGGCGCATATTCGTAATCTGTTCATGTTTTAAAATCGTCTTAAGTAATTTCTTAAGATGCTAATACAGCCCTCTGATTGGCTTATGCCATAAGCCTTAGTCCGGATCTACAATAAATGTTTTAAGACTTAAGCCGTAAGTAATTGACAAATTACAGTCGAATCCAAGAGGAATAATCGACTGTGATTCGTCCATTTCTTATGGCTTAAGGCTTAAAACTCTATTGTAGATCCGGGATAATTGGTCCATTTTTTATGGTTTAAGACTTATTAAAAAGTAAAAACCTAAAAAGTTATGTTATATCATATGTGAATAAAAAAATTAAAAATTAAATTTACTTAATAATCTACATATATTGTAGTTGTTATTTAATCTCATTTTAAGAAAAATTAAGATATTTTAGAGGACCTCAAAAATAATTTTTTTCGAAATTAACTTTTTTTAACTTAAGTTAATTCAATATTAACTTTCGTTAAGTTAATTTTTTATTCCTTTAACTTTTAATTTAACTTTATTAATTTTATAAAGCCATTAACTTTAACTTTATTCAGTTAAAAAAAAAATATTAACTTACCTAACCCTGATGTATATATGTTTTTTAAAAATATGTATTGATGTAAAAAAATATTTATATTTTAGATACCGTTGCTTGAAATGCTTCAACTTTGACATGTGTCAGAACTGTTTCTTCTCAGGACGCAAAGCGAAGAATCATAAGCTAACGCATCCGATGCAAGAATATTGCACGGCGGTAAAACGTCTATCTTTACTTCTTTAAGTGTTATTAAAGAAAATGATTTTTATAAGTATTTGAAACGACGCGTTTGTTGCTTTACAGACAACCTCCGGTGAAGATGTACGCGACTTCACGCGAGCGTTGCGCAACAAATTCAAGTCTAAACGATACTTCAAAAAACATCCCAGAGTTGGCTATTTGCCTGTGCAAACTGTCCTGGAAGGAGATGCGTTAGAGAGCCCGGCGCCATCGCCCCAACACAGCTCACTCAGTCAAGACATGCACTCCCGTTTAGAAATGTACGCCTCTCGACTCGCCGAAGTCGAACTGTCGCGTACAAGAAGTAACTCCACGCCGGACAGCGACGATGAACATCAACTGATAGCACATTACTGTCAGAGTTTGAACGGTGGCGACAATATTAATGTACCTAGAAGTCCAGTCCAAGTCATGGCCGCGATAGACGCCGAGCAAAGGGAAGAACTTGAGGCGATGATACGTGAATTGGAAGAGGAGAACGCGACATTGCAAGCGGAGTACGAAAGATTACGCTCGAAGCAAACTCCAGGTTCAACGCCAGAGGATGGTCACAGTATTAGACAGCCTGATTGCGATATGATTGCAGAAGCTAAGCTGCTAAGGCAGCATAAAGGAAGATTAGAAGCACGCATGCAATTACTCGAGGACCATAATCGCCAATTGGAGGCGCAACTGCAGAGACTTAGACAGCTTCTAGATGAGGTATGCCCAAGAATGTGACATGTTTAATATTTATTTATTATTTTTATTTATTATATATTTATCTATTATCTCAATGACTCAAAATAGAAAAAAAAAATTTTAATCTGATTATTTTTTTAGCCAAACGCTTCTTCGCCATCGAAAACCGGAACTTTACAAACCCGAAGTGTAACGGCATCACAATTAGCAACTGACTCTCCAGCAAAAATGAATGGCCATTATCATGATTCCCCAGGTATATTCTAATTTAACAAATAGCTTTAATCTTAATAAAGAGTTAAATTTTGATTGTGACTCTTGGGAAATAAACAAATGATAATATCTAGAACGATACATTAGATATTTCAATTAGGAATCACTATTAATGCATTCAATCAATCGGACTGTAATAACCGTCATATACATTTGTAACTCACATGCAACAGCCGAATCTAATGCCTTTCTATTGGTATTACACTAACTACATATTGATACAATAGGGATTCAATGATTTCAATTATAGGTATAGTTATGCGTATGAGATAATGATAAATTTCGCTTAAATTGTTTTTTGCAAGACTTATCTTCTTCAATATAATAAATAAAATTTAACAAATTAATAAAATTGCAAAAGAGAAATAGCTACAAAATTCAGTAGTTGGAAATATTACAACATTAGAACATTATAAATCTTTTATTTTGTTGTGAAGTAAGATTGTAAATAAAAAAATTGAATCCCTATTGTTTACATCTGTATATATATATATATATTTAATCGGACGCCGTGGAAACTAGATAAGCTTATTGCTATTGGGTATACGGATATAGGTGGAGGAAGCTCAAACGAGGGCAGAGTCAGCAGTTTAGAGAGGCCACCGCCACCACCGCATTCTCACAGCGTTACCCACAATGTGGGCAATTTGTTGCACATGGCAGGTTCGTTTAATTTATGTGAATTTGATCGTGTGTCAATTATGTAGTATAATCAACCTATATATTATGCCCAACCTCCATGATGCACGTGACATTTCTGCTTAACATAACAAAAATAACGTTGCCTTCCTGTTTTCACGCTACAGAATGGATGTAAGGTGAGATCATTGTGCTTCTCCCTGGGAAAATCGTCTAAATACAATCGCCTCGATGTCAAATTACTTAATACGCAACGGAGGATTATCGATAATCTAATGATCATGAATGCGCCAATCTTTAGTGTTGATCGCGTTTTTATATATGCTCAAACCCATCTTCTTGAATCGTCCCACGCTTATCTCTTCTTTTCTGTGTATCTCGAAATGTATGCACGTTAATTGTCTAATTAATTATAAAATTAATTATAAAATATCGTGAGTTTGCCAGCACATTCTGGACCACAGGAGCAACAACAAAGAAATAGGCGGATGTTAAAGGCCTTTTCTCTTTATTTCAGGAGACTTAGGAAAAGCTGTGGGTGAATTGGTAACAGTCATGACGGAGGATACGTCGAAGACGAACGGTCAACGGGCGCTGCCGCCGGCTTTTAAATAACAATTGTATCGCGACGTTCGTCCCGGCAGAAGCTAGAAGTCGGCTAAATCGACGCTAAACCCATTCGACACGTTGCAAACGTTTAATCGTAATTATCGACCAATAACAAGTCTGGCTCTAAACGCATATCAGAGACGAATACATGGTATATCTGCCGCGCAAATGCAGGGTCAGGGGACTCGCCTCTCATGGTGGTTTTGGGTATTTTATAAGTTTTGATATACATCGTTGTATAGCTGAATTATATCGATAAGACGATTATGGTTTGGCTTTTGGCGATCCCCTGAGAGTAACTTTACTACATATTGACACGTCATATCATGAAAACTAATCGTAATGAAAAATCAATTGTTATGCTTGCTAGCTAAACTATACAAACGAATAAGAGATATAATGAGTATAAAAAATACACGGAAGAAAATATCATTAACAATGCATGCAAAAGCAATGTATCAAATCACATAATCTATTATAGAACGTAGCTTATATTTACATACCCATTCTGTTCACTGCCACGGGCTCTTCCTCAACGTAACTTACACAATGTACATGTTGCGATTCTAGATGATGACACATAATGGAAAATAGACAGTATCTATACCCGATCTTCTTGTATTCAGCGCTCTTGGATTTTACAAATCGATAATCACGAGGCAGAGAGAATCTTTTATAATAAAACAGAGCGACAAGCATTTACGAGTTTTCAGGTTTATTTTTTATCCAATTATATGATTTTTTCAGATTTTCTAAATGAATTTAAACGGCAATGTCTATTATTTTTTAATATCTGCCGGATGTTATTATATCTAAGAGTATATTGATAAGTACCTAATCGATAAACTGTAGACTGTATTCTGATATGTAATAAAGTTGTCTAGAAAATACATTCACCGCGATAAAATGTGAGCTCGCCATGGTTTTGTTATTAAGTGATCAATCTGCGATATCTGCTTCCTCGAGCGAATGATTTTTCTATTTTGAATGAATTAAATGCGCAGCATATTGTTTTTTCTTTTACACATATCACACACGGATGCCATATGTTAATAGTACTATTATATATCACTTCTGATGAGATTGCTATTTGCGAAATGTAAAAAACATATCTACGAAAGAAACTATCATATTTTACCAATTCGATAAACATTGCGAACAAACGTAATGAATTGTTATTCACCGTCGTTAGGTCACAAGAACATTGATTTCACCTGACAGAGTGTAAAACTATCGAATATGTTTCCAAACTCCGTCTGTAGTTTGTTGAAAGATTGTTGGTTTTGCGATTTCATACATTAAAATATAACGCATTAAAATTTAGAGGATTAGGTATATAAAAATAAAGTTATATACTGCGTACAACATCAAACAGGTAACTACGTTACTTGTAATATATTGTAATATGACTGAAATGATATGGGACAAAATGCTTAAATAAAAATAATATAAATATAAATCTCTCCTGTATATTTTTTCCTCTAAATATAAACGAATGCTGTTTATAATCGATGAATGTTTTAATTACTCATTAATATAATGAATCTTGAATATTACAATTAAACGTTGTCGGAATTTACAATTGTAAACTAATATCCAGAAAGATAAATATTGATAATCGTCTCTATAAATTGAGTTTTTAGAAAATTCATACTCTTATTTATATTAATTAATTATCCTCATAGATAATTCTCATAGATATTTTTTGTATCTATTTTAATTCTTGTATCGGAATTGTTACAGAAAAAAATAATAGGAAAAAATAATTTAATTTAAAAAGAAATAAATTATTTGCAAATTTTCATATAATATTTTTCAGTTAAAATAAAAATAAAAATTAAATTAAATAATTATCCTATATTATCATTTAGTATATATTTTGCACATTGATCTATAACTATGTAAAGAGGAGGTCGTTTTTTAACACCTACGAATTTCCATTAGACATTTTTTTTGTACTGTATGATTATTAGGAATGTCAAAAATAATTATTAAATGAAACAAACCTCGATTCATAAAGCCCTAATTAATTATTAGTCTAGATGTATCACATTATAATACATAATACTTAAGCTCTTTTTCATGACTAATAAGCGAATTAATGAAATATTTAATAAGTGAATTAATGAAGTATTTTTGTTTATTATACTGCTCTGTCATATTAACGTTATTTTACACTATCTGTTGTTTCTAAGGTGATGATGAATACAGCTCACACACATAGTGAAAAAAAAATGAATTTTTTAAATTACTTTTAATTTATAGATAAGCTATTAGTGCCTATTGAAAGATGAAACTCAAATAGGTGATCACTATTAGTTGCCTATGGACTTAAATCTCTACCGCGTCAAAGTTGTGATTATTTTGTAGAGATTTTCTTATTAAAAAATTTAAAAAATATGGAATAAAATAATTAAAAATTAAAAAAATAAAAATAAAATGTAAGCAATTATTAAATTTTAAATTCACAAAAGCCGAATTAATATTCAGAAACAACTAGATTTTCAACTAATGCATTTTTATTTCAATTACAGAGAGTATTATTATAATTTTTTTATATATAATAAAATAAAATATAACATATTTAATAAATGTCTGAAGCTAAAAGCTTATTGTATTAATACGAAAAGGTTGTAAGTTGAATATAGGTCAACATGAAAACAAAATTCTCGGTCAGAGCATCTCTACAAGGTACAAGGACGTTACTTGAACTGGTATTCATTCGATCCGGTTTTGACCATCCTTCGAAGGAAATCGTAAGTGAACCGGTAAGCAAAAAAGCGCACAACGAATGCGGATTTGGCTCGGTTCCAGCACGCGTAACAATTTTATTCAGGATTATTTAAGACAAAAATTTACTTTATTTCAAGTAATCTATATGCATTTGTAAAGAATAATTGTGCAAAATTTTGAGTGTAATGAATAATATTATATATTATAATAAACGTAATAAAAAATTATTCTTTACATAATAATAATATATTATTCCCAAACATAATAAATTTTATAAATTATTTCGAAATATTAGATATACCCCTATAATTATTTTAAATTGATTTAATTTGAATTAATGAATTTTCCGAAAAAAATAGAAATTTAATGTAATATTTTAATAAGAACATCAAAAGTGTTTTAGCGTTCTGTCACATAAAATCGCATAAAATTTCCGATAGTTCAAATTTTGTTAACGCTGTCAGCAGGGCGAAGATTATGAAAAAACTCTAAAAATTAATATGTAATTCTTAGATATAGAATAGCAATGCCATTTTAAATACAAGAAATAATCACATAATGTATGTAGGTAAGTAATTGATTCATTTCCTCAATAATTGTAATAAATGTAATTAGATAATGTCTTAATGGATTTTTAGTTTTAGCATCTCGTATATCGAATGCAAACGTTAGGTATTATTTTGTTCACATCACCAATTTAACTGCAAAATTCTTTAAAAAGTACGGTTCAGGCCTTTGCCCTTTCTTTGCGTGCGACTATCGCGAATCGCGTGAGCACACTTACGGAATATTTGTGTAAATGCTGCTAGTATGATTGCAAGAAATACTTAGAATCACAATATTCTTACTATACTTCACTACTAATGTACATGACCGTGACCATCGCAGCGCATTGCTTACACATTATTTCAACAGCATAACGCACAGGTGTCGATCGAACATCTTCGAAGGAGATTACTGAAAGAGGTTTACACGTCTCTTTACACAATTGTCAAGATCTAAAAAAAACTATCACAAGGTTCTCTGATGAGTATTTCACGAAATATCTGATTGCGCGGAATTACAAGCGGAATATGAGTTATGTATCTTCCATTCTCTCATTACAATAAATTTTTTATTATTTTATTACTTATACATAATATGTAACTTTTTTTTATAGAAAGTAAATATATTAATATAATTTTCTCACGAGAGCATATGAACAAATTGGAAGAAATACTTTACTTTACTTATATACATACAGAAACAGATCTGTATGTGAAAGCAGAATGTACCGTCGAAGCTGTATCTCGTGACACGTACATATATTTATTGAAGTTCCAATGCAGGCGATTGAGTCATCGATACGTGACATACGTATCAATGCGCGTAAACAGAAATTTAGTGCATACTGTCCGAAGGTCGATTGTAATCGCTTTAAAATATGGTATACGTTTATTCAATATCAAATCAAACGACCGAACATTACGTTCATATAATCAATGATTTAAATATAACATAGACGATGACATTGTACATGCTTTATATTGAAAAGGATGTTAAACTTACATATTTATTGTGGTGACGCATGACTCCTCTTATGAAAACGATTGATTTATAATCAGTAGGTCGCAGATTCGAGCTCAACTAGGAAATGTATAAAGAAAACACACAGGTGGTAATGATAGATATTTAACATTCATCTCTCTATCTGTGTGTTTTTCTTTACATCAATTGTGTGATTTATTTCATTTTTTATCTCATTTGTTCATAAAAGTATTAAGATATACAAGTATTAGATTATACAAAAATTAATGGTTCACAAAATATTTAATATTTCATATGTGCTAAAATAAGGTATAATATCTCATAAACCATTGATTTTTTATATCTCTATCTTAATATTTTCATATGCAGAATAATTGAAGAAATCATATTACTTATGTAAAAAAGAATCACATAATCCCATTTAAAAAAGGAGATGACCTCATATCTTTTTAGCGCCTTCACCTAGGAAACAACAACGTGATCAAAATACGTCCCTCTCGAAACCGTTTCCTTTTCGTCTAAAACATTTTTTCGTGTTTTATGTATTTTTTTAAATATTTGCCTAGAACAATTAAAATGGAACACATATATGTATAATTCTATCAACACATATATATTTGTTGGTCGGAAATGACTATAATTATAGTTATTATTATCATAAAAATGGTTACTATAAATGATAATGTTAAATATTTTTTGGGACAATTATATAATTGTCTAAAAAAAAAAACTAAATTAATCATTTTAATTTAAACTATTTTTGTGGTAATAATAATTATAATCATACTTATTATAAGTTATTATAACTTATTATAACTTATAGTCGTTTTTGATTGCCAACTATATACAATATATATTTGTTGATAGAACTATATATATAATTATTATTACTAAATTATAGCAGCAATAATACTAATAATCATAATTATAATAGTAACATGTAACTATATAGTTACCATTATACAATTACCAATTATACACACACACACAAATACCAAAAATTTTTTCTCTCACAATTAATGAAGGAGAACAAGATTGAGCAGTTTCATAAAGCTCGATTCACAACATTAGCCTAGTGGGAGTCACAAAGAAAACTCTTTTAGATCTAAATGATGTTTAGGGACTAATATAGTCCCACCTGCTACTCACAACTATTACTATTACTACTATTACTACTATATATTTATCATTTTTGTGAGTAAACATCCTAATACTTATTATAAAATATTCATCAAAAGCCGAAAAAGAATAATATTTTAAATCTACAAAAAATGTTAAAATAATGTTTCAAAAATAATATTTCAAATATATGTATGTATATATAAGATTATGTAATATTTATAAACAAGATACAAGGGGTTTCTTTAAATCTGTATAAATTAAGACACTCGTGTGTCTTATAGAATTTTTTCTATTGTTGTAGACTACAATTAAATGGCACGTTTTGAATGAAATATGAGTAAAAGACGCAAACGCAAGGATATGTGATATCGGAAAGCAAATCCAGATTTCTCTGGTTGATTTTGCCATATACAGAAGGAAGTTGTTATTAAGTAAATTCTTAGCATTCCTTTCGGTATAGCACTGCTTTTCTCACGGAGCATTGAACATCCTTATAGAAGCTGGTAGAAATGCAAATAGACCAGAGAGCGGCTATAAAATGTGCAGGAGTAAGCGAGTGCAATCGTTGAGAAAAAAAAAAGAAAATGGCAGATACATCACGTCGAGTTCTTATACATTTCTTATAAATTTCGCAAAAATTCAAACAATAAATATTAAACAATAATAAGTTAATCTAATTAAATCGTTATGTTAATAAATAAAATAAGTAAGGAAAAAACCAGGACGATTGGGTCTAGATATTGATGCATAATAATGTTATTAATGTTAATTTATCCAAAAAATTCAATCTACAGATTAATTCTTAAAATTTAATGTATCGCAATATCATTAAATCATTTATAACGTTAACATCACAACAAGTATAAATTCGTATATTTCCAAAGTTATCTTTCGTATAATAAATGTGAAAAAAATGTTTTCTGACTAAAAAAAAACAGTTTTTTAATATCTATCTTACAATTTGTCGATTATAAATTGCAGGTTACGATACAGAAGATGTTTTTGACGCGCGCGATTTATTTTGCTCCGTTATGACGCACCTGATATATAGTTTACTGAATTTATAATGGAGTTACTTTTTATCATTCTATAATATAAACCCAGCTTACATGAAACTGCCTGCGTGATACCAGTTTCGTTTACAGAACGAGTTCTCGTCGCGAAGCAGCAACAATGAGGACCGGGTGAAGGCATACGGAGAAACCTATATAGCCTATATCCATCGAAGGTTCCATGACCCAGCGGGCACTTTTTTTGCTCCATGTAGGAAGCCTGCACGAGGCCTCAGAGAAGGTCGTTCTTCGATGATCGTAGTCCGTGTAGCTGAAGTCAAAGCCGGAGATGCGCACGAAAGTTTAATAAAATTGAGACCGCCAAAATTCAAGTAAAAATGCATTTCACAGTTTTTTTAATTTCATTTCTTAAAGTAAAATCAAGTAAAGTTCAATTAAAAAATAATGACTTTCAAAAGTATTTAAATAAAAAATAGAAGTAAAAGTGATAAAAGTAAAAAATGTTGGATTTGTTTTCATACAGAAAAACTTTTATATTGTATTGTTCAAATATTTTATCTTTACCGATTTTACAATTTTTGCTGAACAAATATTTTACTTTTCGTATTGTTGAATGGACAAATAGTTTACTTTTCATATTCCTGAATGGATTACGATAGCCATGAAATTAAATACGGGTCAAAAATCAATCACAAGAACTAAAAAGTTTTGAATTCCCAGACGATATCAGACCAGTTCCCGGAATTCTGACCCTGACGTCATCTACGATTTAGCTAAGGAAAGAAATGCGAATGACGCTTTGTGTGTGTGAATTTTTAGAGTAATGTAGCGAAATTTCAAAGCGACATTGAAAATGCAAGTTTCTTTCGTGTTGTTTAAAATATTTACCTACTACGCCCCAATTTAGTACATGCTTTTGGCGAAGAGTATAAAACATTTAAAAAAAAATACAAGTACAAAATATCGAATACTGAATAATACTCGAAAACTAAAACATTCACATTTTTATACTTTATACCATTGTTATTATAATTTTATTTTAATGTTTTTTACATATGATATGCACTCAAAAATTAAGGGGATCCTAAAATCCAAAGTTTGTTTTATCGATTATTTTTCAAATAATAAATGTTTTTTTAATTGGCTTAACAGATTTAAAAATTCTTTTCCACACAATTAAAATGTAAACGATAGTCCAAACCGGTTGATTTTATGTTAAAAACAAAAAAATTGGAAAATTACAGTTTTTTGTCGGCTTCTGGCGTTGACTCGTAACAATATTTGCTTATATAAAAGTTTTGTATTTTGTACATATGTACGTAGAAAACAATCTTGATTTGGACCAAGGATTACACAAACAATATTAAGTTCTTAGAATTAGACATAGATATCTAATACGAAAATTAGTTAGAAAATTTATACATATGTACGCGTTCGATATTGATGCAGTAGTGTACAGTGATGTATTAGTGACATAAATCATATGTAGATCCTACTGAAGTCCTACCTCAGTAAAATAGATGACTTTAAAATCCCTTTAAGATCCAAAATTGAAATCGAAACATATTCATTATATACATACAATTTACTAGTAATATTCTACCTAAATAATGTAAACTCGGGTGTTATAGCCATAACGGAAAAGATGATTATATAGACTATAATTTCTCCAATAATTGCTAATTAGTACATTTTTTCAACCTCAAAAATAATCAATATTTACACTAATTTATGTACGCACAGTTTTTGATATAACGATATTATGAAAATATTATGTAATATTTTTACTTTCGATTGCCTGCAAAGGTTTGCATGTGCCGTTAAAAGCTGCAACTAACGTTAAATAAATTACACATGACAGTTAAGTTGTCATAATTAAGATTTTATACACAATAAAGATACGTAAATGTGACCTATTATTTATTTATAAATACTATGGCCATTTTTCGATACAATTCGGGAAAGATGGCCATTAACCAAGTAAAAAATACACACGCACAGTTTTTTAAAATATAGAAACTTTTATTTAGTTTAAAAGAATCATATTTTGTTATTATTATAGCATCAGATTTTAACTTTTATGTTACCAAACTTGATGCACACAGATAACATCCTATTTTATCTTATCATTAATTCAAAGATTCGAGCGAATTAATGAAAATGTGGAACGAGAGTCCGCGCTCCTCTTCATCTTCCTGCAGGAATCCACTCATCGTCTGACGTCATCTCCGTCGGCGGTTTGGAGAACGGAGGTTACGTGTCGCGGACGCGCCGGACGAAGCTCAATACTCAGCTCGGCCAATCGCTGGGCGCGTCGTAGGAACTCCAGCGGAACGTGTTGCCGTCGTCGTCGTCTCGTCGTCGGCTGAGTCTGCTCCCGCCAGTCGAGTCGCGTCCGCCAAAGTGTGAACGTGGTTCCCTCGTGATCGGCCGATTAGCCCCTCGGATTTTTCATCCGTGAACGCGACTCTTCCTCGAGGCGAAAAAAATGGCCTGCAACAGAGCTGCAAAATCTGGATTCGCCGCGGAGGCGCAAAGGAAGGTGAGAAACCCGTCGTCAAACCGCCCTGTCCATGTCCGCACGACGACGTAGGACTCGTGGACTCGACCTACTAAGGGTGTATTTCCGCGCAGACGCTGTTCATCGAATTGGTGAACACACGTCTATGAATGGTATCGTCTAGTCGGGGTGGTTGGGTCAAATTGAAGTAAATTACGACGTTAGATTACTTTTCGATGAAGCTAATTATTATTATAAAATTGTTAAAAGTGACAGCTAGTTTTTAGTGGATATCTTTAATTAATAGTCGCTGTTATTGCTGACTGTTGATCGCGATTAAATCTCTCACTGATACGATTGTTTTCACTGACCTATTTTGAGACAGGGTGGGGTGAGAATTTGAGGATGGTTTAGGGATGACAAAGGATAGTCGACGCTGTGGAAATACCAGCTGTTTCTCAAGATTATTCGCGTCGATTGTCGTTAATTTAAAAAGCTGTTATGCTAAATTATTGTCAATTAATATAGCAAAATATATTTTAAATTACGAACACTAATATTCTATGATTTTAAATAATATCGTAACGATAATTTTCATATCTTGTTAATTTTAAGTAATCAAGTCATTACGTCTATTGAAATAAAATGAGCACTCGAAGATATATTCTTTGCTGAGAGAGATTAAATGTCATCTGCTTTCATGTATAGTATTTTGTGCTTTATTTTTTATAGTTGTTTGTTAATATATTATTGACCGGAGATCGATTATAGTATTTTCTTTTATGCCCAAATATTATGGACTGATTCGTGTTTAAAGAGGCATACAGTTTAAATAATCGCGTGAAATTGTTAAAGCTTAAAATTAACAAATTTTTTATTATAGAATTTATAATTATGTTTTTATCCTTTACTTTTATCGTGATTTATTTTTTCTGACTTTTTGTATATTATAAACAAAATTTTGTTCGCATTAAATTTCCTAAATTAAAAATAGGCTATCGACGTTGGGTTTCTGCATAGAACTTCGATTAATAATGTGTTAAAAAATGAGAAATGATATTTTTGGCGTTACAGTTTTATACCATTTCGTGATTATAATTTTCTTATAGTTATTATAAAAAAGAGGTATAGAGTTTACTAACACAATGTGTGACAGTAAATAATGAAACAGACTATCGCTGTTTGTACCCCGCATTCACACAGTTCGTGTTTACATTATCTTACTGCGTACCGATAAATATACGGTCACCAAGATATTCGCATAAATAATAAAATAAAAACACACTAGAAAATACTATTTTAGATTTTAAATAATTATCTTTTATCACACATGTGGCGCATATAATGCAATTTTAATGATTTTCATTAATTTGTGGTGTTATGTTTCCGTTTTGATTGCGTACAATTTTGATACGCTTTTCGAACATCGTTACATAAACGAGAAATAGGAAATACGCGCAACAGTTGGCAAAAATTCGCGACATAGTATCCAGCCTGGCGAACCTTTGTGTTAAGTTTCAAGCGGGCGTGTCGTTTATCTCGCAGCTGTGTTTAAACGTGCGTTTTATATTCGCCCGGTTTCACGATTCCGAGACGAAGCGATTCTCGCCAGTCATAAATCACTTTATAACACAAACTCATGTATGCACCTAAATCGCGCCCATTCAAATGTCCAGTAAATGGTCTCCAGTCGAGTGTATATCAGCACAAAGCGACGCTTTTAAAGAAAAACAATTGGCGATAAAGTCCTTCCTGAGAGAAATCGTCGAGAATTAACTGAGAACGACATGTCGCAATTTCGAAAGTTATTTTTATTACACTGCCACGAAATATAACTCAACCATTGCAATATAAACAATAATTTTGCGATTTTTGATAAAACTAAAAAATATAATCTTTTTAATATGTATGATTATATAATATATAAAGTTAAAGAACATGTCACGTATATTTTTTATTGAACAAAGATATCTCAGGCGCGAAACATGTTCGAAATATCTCGCGATTAATTTCGCGGAAACATAATTATTACATAATCTGTTGAATATACAAGGAATAAACTTTTGAGGAAAACTATTGACATTTTATAAATATCCTTGAATGTTAAGACTGCAAAAGTAGCTGACGTAAATTTTATATTATGCATTCGAATGATGTACACGTGAATAATCGTGATAAGTAATGCGATATCGCGTGCGATTTCGATGCAAATGTCTCACGAAGCTAAATTAAGATCAGGAATAATAAAAATGACACACACAATACCAGAATTTAATTCGAAGGGAGCACGTACACTATCTTGACAATTTCATTAATAAGGACATTGATTTAATGATTAAAAGTTGTTGAATTAATTATCTTATCAATTAAGCTGTTATTAAAAAATTATATTCGCATATGTATTTTGAAAATGCGTGCTCTTATCTCATTCCGGATCGCAAAATCGATTACCTTTTCTCACCTTAAATAAGTATCCCGCGGAGTTCAGCGATGCACACGTTTCGTAAGCGGCAACAGCTGCTAGGCGGTCGTTTCTTTCGAGGGGAATTAAAATGAGACCCAGTTGCCGAAGAAGGGAGCGTCCCTCGCGAAACCCGCTGGCCATGGTACACTTCTTAGGCCGTTCATTCTGCGCTCCTTCCCTCTCTTCGGTACCTCCTCAAATATTTTTTGTGCACAATATCGCACTTGAAAATTGAGCTATTCTGTAATGAGAGCAGATAGTTCTCATCTTCCTTCGCGCGTGACTAATGTTCAACTGTCTTACGTCTCACCCTTTGAGAAACGTTGCAGAAAATTCGTGTGCTAATTTATAACATTAATTTCATGGTGTTGCGAAGCGCAAAATTTATTCCATAACACTGATTCTCACGGAAAGCTGAAGAGTCACCTTTATATAATAAATTAACGTCATTTTAATTTTTAAATGTATATTTAAAAAGGTAATGATTAATAAGTATACATATGTACACATGAAATATATATGAATACTTATTTAAAAAATCATTAAATACATTGTTTTTACTTGAGTCATTAATATTTTAGCTTTAAGCTATTCATTTATAAACTAAATATTTAATGGTTTTTTTTATATATATAAATAAAAATATTTTTATCTACTGAAATATTGTTCCTTATCCGTAATTTCTTCGGGGGAACAGCTTGGAAAGTCTTGAATATTTTAAGAAGATAAGGCTTAAAAACACATAAGCATAATCCTTTTCGAGTAAGATAGAAACTTTGGTACTTAATAATCAATGTTTGCTGATAGGATGGAAATACACTGAATGTTACCTTATACATGGGTAGACAGTCATTTTTATCAGTTTCCTTCCTCTGAGCTGCGATTTCCTGAATCCTATTGTGAAATTGATAAACTCATACATTTTTATCGCGTTATGCTATTCCTTACTATAAAATATCTCATTTTGAACACACAACACACACACACACGCATTCTGAATATTGAAAATTCACGACGAGATTATAAATAAATTAAATTATTCGAATTATGTTTAAATTGCATTAATTTCCTTGATAAAACAATCATACGATTTTCATAAAGTATATTTTTTATAACAGAGAAAAGAGGTAGCAATTTTTTATATCTTATAAAACAATTAACGATATTTAGTAGCTAATTACAATCGTAAATAAATTTTTTTACATTTTAATAAAGGAGTGAGGAAGTTGTTGAATCGAGTATATTTTATGATTCGAAATATTTAAAGACACTCGTAAAAGTTCGTGGAGAGGTTCGCACTCATTACGAAGCAAGATATGCTTATCGTCTGCGGAATGCAGTTTGAGCCAGCTCGTTATACTTTACCGGTACGAAATCATTTGTCTCAGAACGTCGCGACGTATGCATTAAGATTAATTGTGACGTCGTGTATTTTGAACTGCCAGTACGAGAGTAGGAAAAAAAAGAACTTTATCTGAGATTTGTCACATTTCTGTGATTGATATTTCTGTACAATCTATTAACGCGTGATATAATTAAAAAAATAAACGAATATTGCAATCACTTATTATAGTTTTGCCCAAAAAAATAATCATTAACGCATGATATAATTTCATAAAAACTCATAATCAATTTCAATAATGATGCAATATTCAATAAATGGCAAGATAATGATTTCTCTGTATATGTCGGAAGCAACAAATATTATTTAAATGAAAATTACAAGAGTTAGTAATGGTAAAAGATGTTATGTCATTAGCAACTGTTATTAATAGCGAGAAATATAAAAAAGGTATAATTAATGCTTAGAATAGGCGCGAACGTTAATTATGAAATACGTTATGATTAAATTAAACCTTTATTTAAGATATATGCTATGGTTCCAAGGTAACATTGGACACGTAATCAACGCTATAAATTAAAAGCACTGAGCCATGACCACTTCCCATAATTGCTAAGGTTCAATGTGCCTGCCTATTTGTACCAGCTATCGCGGAGAAATAGATACTTATGTATGATAATGACTGATATCAAGCTCATAATATCACAGGTATCACGATCTTAAACGGATATTTCCTTAAAAGAAACGATAAAATTAAAAAAAATTCTCATTTATTGAAGGCGAATATTATCGCGTGAATCTCTGTCAGCACTCCTTGAATATCGCAGTTAGTATTACTATCGTGGTCGAGTGAAACAAACATTTCAGCACATTCTGTAATACAATTTTGCATCGCAGACATATACATATGTCTGTGACTTTACAGCATAGCAAATATTGACAGAAATAAGCAGCTAAAAATAGCATAAGCGAAAAATCGAACCTTTTTAATATGTTATTTATTTCATTTTTTATATTTCTTTTGCTTCGTCGTCCTTATTCGTGAGAAAAGATATGTAAAAGTATTTTCCATTTTAGGAATTTTCCAGATATAAGGTGGTTGCAATTTATTTATTTCTTTTATATATGTAATTTTTAATTATTAGTTTGTGTGGATATAATAATTTTCAATCACATTAATTTTCTTCGAAATAATGATTTTATGATATCGATGGATAGTGATTCTTTCTACGAATACCACACGATGAATGTGTGGTATTATATTCGTACTCTAAAAATAGAGATGCTTCATCCCCGAAGAGGATATCTGTATTAACGGCCGGAAGTAGAATAAAGTGGTTTCCGTTCTAGGAGCGAATAATGGGGAATAAGGATTCTTGCGTGTGCCTTATTATTCTTACGCGTCTCTACGGGACAGCAAATAAATAATATAGTAATATAATTATCTATTTATATGTAATATAATTATCTATATAATTATAAATATATAAGTAATAATGTCGGATTATTAATTACTGTAGTGTTAAGGAGACAGTCTATTTTCGAAATATTACCTAGCGTAATATTAGCAATTTCTGTTAAGCAAATCATAAATTCAGAGAATTACAATCGCATTCAACGTATTGGCAGATATTACAGCTAATAAAAGCATTATCGCGTTTGATTTGATACTTTAGAAATGCATTACATAATCAGTACTAGCAAACAAAACGATCATATTTTTATTTTTTAATCCACTTTCCCGCTCTCTCTTTTTCAAAATCAATGTAGAAAAATATAGGGAAAAAATATTAAACATTTATTTTATAATTATGAACTCTTGGCTCATGTGATACAATATCTAAGCAATATAATATCTATTGGCTTTCATTAATTATTATAAATGTAATATAAAACTTTTAACGCCTTAAATATTATCGATTATATACATCAATATTTCATTCATTGTAATTTGATTTGAATTTTATTACATGTTCTGTTAAGCTTGTTTAAGAAAATGCGTAAGTACTTGTTAAAGAAAGCTCTTAATTACAAAATTAACTCGAATAAACAGATTAGAACATTACGGAAATATAACGTATATGTCAGGGTACATCCTACCAGAAAACTTTCTTTACATTGTGACTCATTCCAGCATAGCTTGTTTCTTATGTCATATTCCTGACGGATGACATAGAGTCCATAGGCAATTTTAATTATCGATATTTTGCACGCGTATATCTACTTTATTGCTTAAAAAAACCTTTTCCTTCCAAGTGGATTACATGGCCACTCCCATATGTAACAACTTTATTTGAACACTGATCGTTCAGTTCGAACTTTAAGGAAATAAAGAGCAATTATCTATTCTTAACAATATATACAAGATTAATTTTAATCTCGGTTTAATTTACTTTTTATCTTTTTCTAGTTCTGAGAATTAAAAAAAGGGAAGAAGTAAGTTAAACCGAGATTAAAGTTAATCTATATTGATAAAAACCGAGATTAAAGTTAATCTACATTGATAGAAAGCATTAGTACTTAATTTTAAACTACTTGGCAAAACTGATAAAACAGAAATTTAAAGCGATATAACATAAAGAAAAAAAAATTCGTAAATATTATTAACTTGCATGTATTTTATTTCTGTGAAAACATTTGATATTGTATATTAAAATCAGTTCTAAAATTTTAATTATTTAAATGGGTCTTAGTAAATTGCCGAAAAGAGACAATTTTTATCAAAATAAAAAAACAAAAATTATGTATATTTTGGAGAATCTTATAAAAATGTAAATAGAAATTTCAGAAACATTAATAAAGATGAAAATAAATTGCAGGAATAAAATCAGGAAAACTAAATATTCTACGTCATATAATCGACATTACGATATTCTTTTAGATAGTTCGTTATACAGTTATACTGATTTCCAATGCAAGAATTGTTAGTGAGAACAGTAGAGGCAACCGGATATCCTTAATGCACTCTTGACGATTCATTCGAAAATTTGTTTTCTGTGACATAAACTCAATTAAACCGACTACATGAATAATTGAGCTGCATAATATCGGTGACTACAAACTGTGAATAAACTATCAAGAGCATGACCGAGTTTCAAAGACCTCACTGTGACCTCGGCAGAAACCCCTTATTTCGGCCTTGCATTCTTTTCAATTAGTGGCTATGTAGACTCCCATGATTCTTACGAGAATTCGTATAATCGAAATAGAATCATGTGCAAAAATCCTTGCAATGGTAAATAGATTTTATTCGTATTTTATGTTTATAGTAATTAATAACATATTTTAATGTAGATATATCTTATAGAAAGAGAATATATCGTATTTGGAATGGAAATATATTAAAAATTAAAAGACATTAAATAAACGTTATAATAAATTATATACGCATACATCACATCTCCTGCCTTGAGTTCTGACTCGTTTTCTTATTACTCATTCATACTCGAACCGGCAATGCAGTTTCTTATAACGTGTAAACCTCAGTAAGATCGTGTTCACGGATGAATTTAAAGATGACGTTATTCTGTGTTTCGCCATGATGAATATCCCAATATGTATTCAAATTCTTAAACAACCAGACTGTATGGAAACTTGTGTGCACACATTCACATATTCTGACGTATGTCGAGTCAATAATACGTCGACAGTCAACTAATCGAGTCAGTTTCGCGTGACTTGGTATCAAATTGAAACTATAATATCGATTGAATTACATAATTGCATACAAATAAGTCAAACCCCTTTTTGCGGAAATAATGTTACATATCCATAATTCATAGATACGAAATTAAATACATATCTCACATCAAATGTTGCTTATATACTAGCAAAATCCATAATGGATTAATGTGAGGCAAGAAGTAATTAAATGTCTTTAGCACCGGATTGTGAAATATATCATGTCTAAAATCTATTCAATCTGATAAGTAATTATTAATTATTTCTAATGAAAGAATTCATGATTACGTCACTTTGAAACGTGTAAGACGTATAACTTATAGAAACTAAATAATTTTAACAGAATAACTAACTATATTTATAAGTTTTTTGATTAACAAAAAGAAAATTCTTTTGCGTATTTTGTTCTTTTTTATTATATTAAGATTGTACACAAATCGAGAATATTTCAGTGTATTACTTGTAAATTTAAATCAGGATTTTAAGAGTTTCTATTTAACGATGAATTTCAATCAACTGATTTTACATGTCTACGTAAATTTCCAAAAATCCAAAAAATAATTAGAAAAGAGACTTTGTTCAGTATGAAAAAATCTAAAAATATTTAGTTTTTATTTTAAAGTAACAGAAAATGATTTTTTTTATAACAGCAGATAATAAAGTTGATAAATAGCATTTTTTAAGTCATACTTCAAGATATGCGGAGTTACGATATTCTCTTAAGTTGACCGTTTTTTTTCGCGCTTAGAGGTCCTTACATGTCCAAGAACAACCGGGCAACCTTCGCCCATAGCATACATTTCAGAACTCGAACCTTCGAGGATTACGTATGTGCGGATAAGCCACATGTGAATTACTGATGCAATTGATCAACCTTACAAAGTGGGTCAACAATTTTGCCATAATCCGTATACGTGTCGATTCGCGATAAGTTCGGTTCCTCATAACGAGTTTGCACCTTTTAAGGACACCTTATAGCACACGAGTCGTCCTTTAGAGAGGATCTTCCTCGACTGAAATACACTTTATTAACATCGAAACTAATAAAATTCTCAAATCTCGCATGTTGCCAGAATCTTTAGAAGGATCAAAAGAAAAAAAATATATATATTATTAATTATATTATTATAATATTATTAAATATAAATAATTTAATATAATAATAATATATAAATTAGAGTTGGCATATTTTCCTTGGTCGTAACTAAAATGTTTTGATATTGTGCCGTTCTGCAGCTATTAAGGATCTGGTAAGATTACGATCAGCCTAGTCAGTAAATAAAATGACTCGACTCATCGCGACATAATCGAGCAATTCGTTCAATCTGGTCTGTGCTTCATTGACAGCAGCACTATGACCTAATTCTTGCGACCGTGAACGTGTAAGCATGTCATTACACGAATGTCAATGTCGCTTATACAGAGGCACTCGACGATAACGCATGGTAATTTTGAAATTGCACTTCGTACTTTCATCGTACGGCTAAAAAAGGTGAAACATGCATAACTCTCCTAATATTATAATAGTTTTAACAGCTTTTCCAACTTATTCTATAAATACGCGATAATATGGATTTTGTTAAAAAGCAATTAAACTTATAATTAAAATGGAACTAAATATTTTTCGAAAATAAGCAAAATTATTATGTTAAATTATTTATAATAGTTATAATTATTTATGATACAATTTGTAATACATATTTCTTTTTTACTTTGATTCTTTAAAATATAATAAGTGTTAAAGAAAATGTATCTACATTTACAATAAGTGGCAAATGTTTTCGAAAATACCAGATTTTATACCAGATTAAATATTCAAAATATGTCGATGCTCGTATAAATTATAAAATTGATTATTTTTCTAAAGCACGAAATTCTGATTTACGGTTATCAGTAACAGCGAGCGTAACAAATGAAATTTAAGAAAATAAAAAAACTATACAATTCCGTGAGGACTATGAACTCTAATAATCTGTAGGTAAGTGTTCGAATTCCATATAATAATAAAGTGAAAATTATCTTGATAAATCAATCGACACCTTGTTCTCATTCTACATAAAAAAGTTCTAATCTACACAATCACGATGCAATGTAATCTTGATAAATTCGTCTGCAAATCTCGCTAAATCATATTTAGGTGATTTCACATCGCGCAATTTTTTGTAATGGATAATTAATTATGTATCTTACATAATTATTTTGACAGTTTAATAAAATTAGTTTCAGATCTGTATCTCTAATTAAATTTTTATAGATATTTCAGCAAAACCGTTCTTTCCGTGTAAAAGCCGTTTTCTGAGAAGTCGAAAAAGCCGGTTTCCTTTCATATTTGTATGACCAATTTTGATTAGCCTTCTAATAACATGACAGATTTTGTGCGATAGAACATAAATTTGCTCTGCACCTTTAGGATGCATTTAAATTTCGTGACAGCGCACCTTTGTGATGCGACCAAGGCGGGTGACCCTCATACAATTTCTTAGGGGACCCTCCACACCCTTCGTACTTTAGCGGGCCTGTTCAGAGAGTTTGGGATCGTACGGTATGTCGAGGAGGCATCCGTATATTTTCGTGTCACATCCTTTCTCTATGCTTCTTCTTTTGGTGTTCGCCTTGGTACAAAGGCTACGACATACTCCTTCTCTTTCTTTCTTTCTCTCTCTCTCTCTCTCTCTCTCTCACCTCTTGGAATCCGATACAAGATAACCGTTGCTCCCGATCGCGTTGTTGAGCTGAATTATTTGTACAATGTTTCGACGAGATAAAAGCCTCACAGATTACACAGGATTAGACCGTCGGTGTTTTAAAAACTTTCACGACATTCTTGTCAGCGTTCCCAAAATTTTAGACTTTGGTATGTATAATAATAATCACAAACATACAGCTTTCTCCAAAAGTTCTCCTAATTGTAACATTATAATAAGTCAAACTAATCAGTATTTACAAAGAAAAAAGAAATATATAACACATTTTGCGATAAACAGCTTGAACAAAATCATTTCAAAAACTTATTTGTTTTTTTTTTCAATTTTTGAAACTTGATTCATTATAGCATAATTACAGATTACGAATTATTCTTACAAATTTTACAATCTTGATATCGATAAGATAGAGGCAGTTATTCGATGATATCATATATGTACAGAGAATTGTCAATATACGAATTTAGAATTCGAATATTGCTTTTATATATCGAATCTATATTTTATTATCTACTGTAACATACTAAAACAATTCTGTAATAACGAATAAATTATTGTAGAAGAAAATTATTATATTTTATATATAACAAAATATGTTTCTGTATCGAAGAAATAAAACCTGTTATTAAAGATGTATCTTATTAAATTAATGATTTACTTCATTATATCGTTTCAGAAATAAATAATGTCATAGAATGTTTTCAGCGATGATGAAATATTTAATTATTTATTACATAAAGTTAGGCGATGTCTTCACGACCACCGTTATCATCACTTCGCGCTATGCAGGAAAAAGCAAGCTGTCCAAAGTGTCACACGTTTTGCGCGTATACTAAAAGTCCTCGCTTGTCACTCTCTTTTCACGTTAATGAAATTATCGTGCGCTTAGTTAATACCTAAATATAGGAGCGATCGCGTTCCACATTGTGGCTGGAGTATTGCAACGGGTAACTCTTTAAAAGAAAGCACTCCGATAATCGTGGAATGTGCAACTATGCGGGACGTATACAAAAGTAAACGACCATGTAGACATCAACGGAATTGCGTATATAGCGATTTTTTTTTTTGTGAAATTAAAGTTTTAAAATTGCATTAAATAAAGCTTTTCATTTTCAATAATTTTAAAAATCAATACAGGTCTGAGCCAAAAAATATTTAGCTTTATATACCATAAAAAATATTTATATTTTATAAACAATATAATTATAAAGCATTTAAAAAAATTAAATTTAACAGAAAAGAAATTTTATATAAAATATGATTATACATGTAAGATTTAAATTTACTTCATGTAATAGATACTCCACTTATATAGTATCCTTCTCTCTGAGAAGCTATCGGTGAAACTGTTGAAATCGTTAAATGACTTAACATGTACGTATAAGGAAGTTTCGAACAAACAAGTCGAATGCCAATTAATTCTCTGGCAGTCTGAGGTGAAAGTAAACGAGTATGAGGATACCCTGCACGAGATTCGTGTCACGGCATTGTCCACGTCATTCGCCGACTTCGTGATCTGCATACAGCGTTCGATGCACCGTAAAAGCATACAAAAAAACGTAAAGTAGTAAGACGTAAGCAATAAGCAAATCGGCCAATCACAGTAAAGCCTATAAGGCAATAATGTAAGCAATGGCCAATCCAAAATGTTGATTTGGTTACTGCTTACTTTTTATTGTTTACGTTTTTTTTTTATGGGCCACAGCCTTAATAGAATTTATTAATGACTATCGCTAATTACTTTTTATAAAAAACCGTTATATATATACATATATATATATGAAGTTTTAATAATTTTTAATAATTCGAGCGATGTGATCTTTTTACACGGGATATATCAGAATGTTACATTACGTTTATCTATACTCTTTATGGGCGACAGTGTTTTCAGAAGAAACATTGCAGAAATAGTTTTGGGCTGGCATCGATTCACTTTACAGTGACGCACCGAAAATCTGAAACTACATCCGCTATAAAAACACTTTCGCATGGATACCAGCCGCCAGGAGGGCCGGACAGTATATTATTATTATTATAATTAAACGCGCCCACCATGATGCAGTGTACAAGATATTCTGCATACTATTAATTCAATGTCTACTTCATCCTAAAATTGAAATAAAGGAATTATAAATGATTGCACATGAAGATTGTATAAAAATTAAATTTTGAAGATATATAGCTAAATAAATTTTTTATTTAATTGTGAATGGATCTTGATATTATTTTTTTAAATGTGAAATTAGGATGTTAGAAAATTTAGAGATAAGAGGAGAACTTTTTTTCTAGGTAATTAATTAATTGCATGTAAAAACTTATTACCTATACATAAATGAAGGAAAATGCAGCGTAATGTGATAGAACCCTTCATACGAGTGATCTCCTCGAAGTACATCACGATCAGAGGCACCGTATGTCTAACGGAATATGCATACTGCAGAAAGATGAATACCAACGGATCATGCTTGGAAACCTCTCCTTTTTAGGCAACCATGCATAAAAGCGGATAATCGTCTATCCGGATACGTAATTGCTGAACCTCCCTTTTTCATAAAGTATTCAATTCATTAATTAAAATTTAATGATGGACATTGTGGTAAAATTATCTTTTGATACATAAAAGGAGCTTTTATAATTAAAAAATATTATTTAAAATTTTCTTAACACTACCGATGATTAACGTATAAGTATCTATGATTATTATTTAAATATATTATTTAAATAGATAAATATGTATTATTATAAAAAGTGAGAAAGTGTAACATAAATTGATCGATTTAATCATTTACAATATTTATTGCAATAAAAATCATTAAAAATCTTAGAAAATGTATCATTATGAATTTGAAAAAAATTATTAATCAGTTATTTTGATTACTTTGATAATTCTAGGGTTAACCATGTACTTTATGCGTATAATTTTCATCTTTTGTAATAAAGAAATTATTCCTAATTATGAAAAAAACTGCTTGCTTTTTGCACTTGTTTTTTGCGCATTTCTTAAAATTGATATCTGTATTTACGGAAAAATATCGGAGAAACAATGAACTGATGCTGTAACAGATTAGGTTAGTGACTCTGGTAATGACTTTGTCGCAGTCCCTACAGGATGCATTACTTGGTATCATGGAACATCGCATAATTAATAACCGGCTCTCCGCATAATACCGAAGCATTGACACTGTACTCCGCAACTGAGAATTCGAAAGCACAACGGTATCTTTGTTATCGCGCTTTCACTTTTAAGAGGATAATATACAAATTTTTTTTTCTTGTTACAGATCAATAGCAAATACAGCGAGGAACTCGCGCAGGAATGTCTGGAATGGATCAAGACGATAACCGGCGAAAACATAAACACCAACGGGGACATGGACAACTTCTACGAGACCCTGAGAGATGGCACCTTACTTTGCAGGTATTTGAAAAAAATCGGAAAACCGACGCCGATTGAATTAAGGAATCACCGAAACGAGATAAAAATGCTTTTGCTAATCGTATTTTGTTCTTTTGTTAGACTGGTGAATGACATCAAGGAGGGTTCAGTGAAGAAAATTAACAAGACGTCGCTGGCCTTTAAATGCATGGAGAATATAAATGCCTTCCTGGAGGCTGCGAAATCATTAGGTGTTCCGCCGCAAGAGACCTTCCAGACCGTAGACCTCTGGGAAAGACAGAATCTAAATTCCGTTGTTATTTGCTTACAATCTCTTGGAAGGAAGGTACGGTTCCATTCCGTAAATGTAGATATACCGGGTGGCTGAAATTTTGACATACAATAATTTTTTTACTACTGCAGGAATGTCAAATATCTTTGCATTATAAAATAAAATGTGAAAATAAAAATTTTCTTATAAATTAAATCTTAAGACTAGTAATATATATCAGAAGTTTGCTATTTAATTTGTTAGTAAGAAACTTAATTTATTTATTTAATATATATTTAAAATTTAATCGATCATATTTAATATCAAATGTTAATGAATTCGTAAAAATAATGTACAATTAAATTCTGATTAGAGACCGTAAAGTAAAATCAACTAATGCATATAATTTTATTTGAGAAGCATAAATTTTTCTATATTATATATTTTAATCATTCTCAATCACAGAGACGTCAAATCATTATATTCGTAACGCAGAAAGATCTTAATTTCCTGA
Source organism: Mycetomoellerius zeteki (assembly GCF_001594055.1). Lineage (NCBI taxonomy): Eukaryota > Metazoa > Arthropoda > Insecta > Hymenoptera > Formicidae > Mycetomoellerius > Mycetomoellerius zeteki. The sequence continues at coordinate 677,852 of NW_017257184.1, forward strand.
TACGAATATTCATTATCTTTTATTGTTATTAGATATTTACGTCTCTACAAATGGATTTGTTATCAGTATTTATATATCGCTCTTTACTTTTATCAAGCATCTTAATGCACGATAATTTTGCCTAGTTTGTAACGCCTCGAAAATTCCGACATTCCATAAGATTTACCTTTACAGGCGGGTAACTATGGCAAACCAAGCATTGGTCCTAAAGAAGCAGATAAAAATGTACGCAATTTCACTGAGGAACAATTGAGGGCCGGACAGGGCGTGATAAGTCTACAATACGGCAGTAATAAAGGTGCTAATCAAAGTGGCATTAATTTCGGCAACACAAGACACATGTAAAACATCCACCTCCGCATTTGCGTTGAGAAACAAAACCATTCTGTTCTCATCTCTCTTCTGACTTTATTCCCGTACAAGTACTCCTCTAGATGTAGCGTAATGCATAATAGATGTTAACGAGGTCCAAAATAAAAAGTATACTGAACGATATGTACCTTCACCACGACAGAGAAGAATTAAAACATAAGAATATGAGACATAAGATTCTTCAAATAAAAAAAAATAATGCAAGGTGTGTATATATATAACTTACGAAAAAGGTGACTAATCCTTAGATGCATAAAACAGGGATTTATAACATGTTTTTTTTAATTATATTTTTTTAATTCCATTATCATCAATCATATCTTTCTCTTCTTTTAGATAATTTAAAAAAAATATTAAGCTATGCTTTGACACTCAATTTATTCAACCCAAAATTTATCAAATCAATTTTCTATTAAATTTCTAATTTTTATTGCCATGCATCCAAGGATTAAATCTTATCTAAGTTTTGTATTGATATAAACTATTTAATTTCATTTCTTGTTGTTACTTTCATTTCAAATCTATCGCGTAATGATTCGGAATCGATATATGATGTCATACTTAATACGTTAGAGTGAGGACTCCGAGAAGTACGTAATATTTTTTATATTCCGTTTCTTGATTATATGACAATTCAAATTGAATCTTTTTTACTTACGTGTTAAATATACATACGTTATCAGTATGTATGCATCGATTATAGTTATATGTATATCAAAACTACAAACGCGACTGTGTAGCTCTCAGGATAGGAAATACACGAACATTCTTACACAACACAAAGGAACAAATAAAAGAATATTGTGCGTTAGCATTAGCTCGGACAGCCACTATAATTGTTGAATGTTTCAAAGTATATTGTACAACGAAGGAAGACTGGCTAATTGCGCCATTGTCATTACAATTGAATATCTTGAAGTCAATCAAATCATTCTAGAAATTTGTGTTTAACGAAAGATAATAATTATATATGTATAATTATATATTAAGTATTTTGTACAAATATCTATTGATGGTTAGAAAAATAATTTTTCATAACATGCTGATGATATGAGTTAATAAAGTCATCAATAAGTGATTTTTATATTAAATGTTACTTATGATGAAGTACAATTGTATGTTACACTTTTAATTTTCTTCTACCCTGTAAGTCGAAACAACTAATCTTTTCAGAATATTTAATATATGACCTTTCTAAAATATTTTATTTTAATATAAATGTGTAATATACTACAATAAAAGAAATACAACATATATACATTCAGTTATTTATTAAAAGGATAATAATCCAATCCAGTGTTGTACTTAAATTCGCGTTTTTTATTACGATTCTGCTTCTTTGTCATTTCCATAAGTTTTTGGACGCTAGGCCTGTATAAATAAGATATAATTATAAGCATATAATTATAAGTTACATCGTAAATAACGTAAAGCAGAATTGTGAATTGTACCTGTAAGGTGGTGGTAACATCTCTTCATGAAACGTACATTTTATGTTAGACGGTTTGTTTTGTTTGAATATTCTTGATCTAACGATATCGATATCTCTATCATATTTATCTAAGATTTTGTCTACTTCGCTTGGTGGTACATCAAAATATATTAAAAAATGGCTGGAAATATAAAAGAAAAATAGACAAAATATATAAAGTAAAATACGAGAAGATATACTTTACTATTGTTAGAATATATAATAATGAAGAAATAATTTATCAGTTGCGCATTTAGTTTGTTCCAATTAGGGCAGAACTTAATTATGCTTTAATATTATTGTAAGTATAATGTTACTTTGCTTCACGATGAACATGTCCATGTGCACTAGTTTTGCATGGAAGTAGCATCACTCCACAATTTTCAATTTTTCTGATAAAACCACCGGTATTAAATATTGTTTCAGCTGTTCTCTTTAAGACTGTTACCAGTTCTGGCTACAAATACATATCAAATTTTCGTTGATTATTTTACAATGGATAACGATTATTTGTATGAGACAACATATTATATCATGCATACGATTATCGTAATGTTTTATTGCACAAATCTCTGATGTAAAAAAATATAACCTATACTTGTTACAGTATACTTGTTACAGTACGATACCTTTTTCATGATTCGCAGCAATAAGGGCATTTCATATGTAGGCATATTTGTAATTTTTTTTTGACACTAACTATACAATTCCCAAAAAACTAAGAATAATATAATGACAATACTTCAACAATTGATCTCACTGCGAAAGAAAATCACAAACTACATTAATCTTGATCAATCTACACAAATTGCTTTTCTTGTCCAATTCTGAAGTCTCAGCGGAAATTGAAGAAACTCGACATATCGACTATTTCGACTGTTGGGAAGATAAATAATGATTTTATCGATATTTGATATTTAGTTTCCAAGAGTGGACGTTGGTGCGCTAATACGAAGTTTCATGTAAAAGGCCACTCAACCATGGTGGAAGGGATATAATCTTTCCACCATGACTCAGACGGTATTGACGATAGACCTCAGATTTGCCTCAGATTTCTCTGTGGAATCGTGAAATGTGAATGTGCAAGTGAGAGAAGAATATTAAACAGAAAATAAAACACGTATCAGAAAATTTGAACAACTACTTTAACAATTAAAAACATTTTACTTACATTTTACACAAAGGTATTGTCACTTCTATTATAAACGGTATTGTAAAACTATAATAACATTTATCAATAGATTCATTACTTTTGATAGTTTTAGTTATTTTCCAAATTTTTATGATTTTACTGATAGTACAGACAGAAACCGTAATTCGCTATTCGGTGATGTTCTGCGTTTATTTAGTTTCATGTTTCTGTTAATAAATATTTGAAAAAATATATCTTAACGGTTTATATTGATTGTTGAAACAAAAGGTCTGTTTTTTATTTCTTACTAGACTGCACTAGAATTTTCTCTCTCGAAAACGAGAGAGAAAGTTCTAGTGCAGTCTAGTAAGGAATAAAGACCAAACATATATCTATATTTTACAATTTTACTTTAAATTCCAAAAGTATACACTATTTCAAACCCAAGAAACTTGTTATTTCAGGTATTCGGTGTACACAGTGAAGATGGCAGAATTATCGAGCAATAAAGAGGATAAAGAAATCAGTGATAAAAGTGATCAGGAGACACAGTATCTCGACGCTAATAATGTAAACGATGACAAAAGTGATAATATAAACGATGACAAAAGTGATAAAAATGATGACAAAAGTAATACCACAAACAATAACAAAAATGATTGCGACCCAAGGGAATCTGTCCGTAGGCAATTTTACAAAAGTTGCATAAGAAGAGATAATATTAAGTTAGAACTTGACGATAGTACACCTCAAGAAGAAAGACGCAGATTGTTATTAGAGTACCAGAAGAAGTATGTATAACAGATTACTTATAGAAATATTCTATTGTTATAAATGTATATCTTATATTAAAAATTAATAAACACTTAGTGTTATATGTACTATGTAGAAAATCTATAGAAAAGAATTAATATACTTGTGATAAAATACATATGTTAAACAATTATTTTGTATACATTGATAGAAGCATTATTAACAAATGATAATAAAAAATTTAAATAAAAAACTTAATGAGAGGATATTGAAATATTTAATAATAATTAATGAAGTTAAATGATTAATTTAAAACTTGTTTTCATTGCCATTGAAGAGAAAGAAAAATGTTTAACGTTTTTAGCTATAACTATAATTGTTACCACTTATAGACATCATAATTATTGGAGCTTTTCAGCAGGAGCATTTTTAACAAAATGACTGAGTCCGTGATGTCTTGCTAGAAAACTCTTATATCATTAGTTTTTACTGGCTTCTATCATATTTTTAATCTAACATTTAGAATGATTTTAGAATCATTTTATGATTCTTATAGACATAGAGATGAAACAATCAATGCTGCACGTGGTATACAAGAGTTTTCTACATCAAAAAATGAAGATCTGGATGAGGAAAAATATATAGGTAAGGCGGAATATATAGGTGAAGAGTATATGGATGCGGAAGAGTACATGGATGAAGAGGAGTATATGGAAGTAGAAGATTATGCCTCGTCGTATTATAAGATTCTTCCGAACGAATTCAAAACAAGTCGAATGATGCTATCAGAATGGATGCTAGATGTGCCACAAGATTTCATTGAAAATTGGATTATGGTTCCATGTCCAATAGGAAAACGAGTTAGAGTAATCTCAGGCTGGGTATTAACTCATCTTTGGTTATATTTATTATTATCAAATAAGAAATCTTTATTACAAACGTATAATTATTTTAACAAATTTTTTAAATCAGGGTGAAACAAGAGCATATTCTAGAAAAGGTATCCTACATGGTGTCTTTCCTTCAGCACTTCCAGGTGGAAATCCTGATAGTGACTTTCATCACTCTGCTGCTATCGACTGTCTATGGATAAAGAACCGAAAACTCTTTTATATATTAGACGTGCTGTATTGGAGTCTATTGCCATTCACAAATTGTCAGGTAATACATATATATTTCACATATAAATCAATCTGTATTTGTAAAATAATTGATATAAATTAGAATACATATATAAGCAATAAATATATTTATATATTATTTTATATATACATACGATATATTATTTTAGGCCGAGTTCAGGTTTTTCTGGATCAAGAATAAGTTCCAGGAAATACCACAATTCAAAGAACGTAATACTGATACAAATAGATATCCTATTTTACCTCTACCAAATATTAATTGTAATTCGAACGTTAATTCAGCCTTGGCAAATCTTGATAATGAACAACCTCTAGACGGATTACTATTTTATCATCGTCAAGCATTATATACTTATGGACTTACCCCACTTGTGACGTGGTTAAAACCTTTTATGTTACCCGAAGTACTTGGAATATCTGTAATTTCACCATTTGACGAGAAACCAAATGATTATATAAATTTCGAACATCACATCCAAAAAATAAAAGCCAAGAAAAATCGACAGGATAATACTACAAAGAGTGATACTAATTCCGTAAGTTCCTGCAGTGTTATATAATGAATACTAACTTTGCATGTATGTTAATTTTTTACCTAATATATTCTTTTTAATTTTATAGATGGAAATAGGTGTCGTTTAAAGATTAAAAACTCATTTGTTATAGCGATTTATAGCGATCTCAAACTAGATAACTTATATAATAATGTGCAAAATTGAAGTATACATATTTTTTTATATTATCAAATACAATATGTTTGACAAATTTTTTTTATAAAAATTAATATAAATTATCCTATTTTTTTATGACAACGACAATGTAAATAATTATTGCAGCAATCAAGATATATTACTGTATTTGAACTATGTATATCACAAGACATTAAAATAAGAAAAGTTCAAACATCAATATGCACTGTATGAAATATATCAAGAGCTTTGTCACTAAAGTATAACAATATATTATTCATAATTTCTACATTTGTCACTTTCATCTAAAAAAAGAAAAACACATTAGACTGAAAAATAAACATCTATCAAACTATGTATTTTGTTTTAACATGATTTCAATGTAAAATAAGAGGAAGAATAAAAACGATGTGAAGACTCACTCTATTCTCCATTATTGTTATCCCAGGCAGATTAATCCTGCGCAATGTACATAACCCTAACTGTAAACCTCCTACCACTAACATTTGTTTATGTAAAACTTCATGGAACATTTCCATGTGTTCGTAATCAAGAAATACATTAACTCTGTTATTTTGATCTCCGACAATGCTGTAAATTAATAAATACATACAATATAAAATAAATATAAATAATATTGAACATTTTCGTTCAATTAAACGTTAACCTACATACGCTGATAATATTTCCTTCAAATCTGAACTATGAAATTTAACTTTAATGGCATCTGTAAGTGGTAATTCTGGCACTGTGTATTCCATTTGAACTTCGCCAGAAATTATTGGCTCATCCTTGTTATTGATTGTAATTATAATTGGAACCAACCAACGCAAGTCATCCTCATTAGCTGGTAACGTAACTATTAAACAGTCAAACATACGACCGATGATGGTATGTACCGCGTTCATACAGCTGCGAGTACCACGACAGAGTAGAAGAGGCAATCTTGTAGAATTCTGTATATTTAACGTAGTCTGTGTTAAGCTCCATAATAATAATATCCCTTTATAAATGGATTTTTCAACACCATTCTCACGACCATTGATTTTAGTTACAACTTCAATCTAAAATATATTTTATAAACAAGTTTAAATCTGATTGTCTTTTTAACAATATACATATTTTAATAAAATATTACAAAATATTTTAAGATGCTCTCTCTCTCTTTCTCTATTATATGAAAAAATATTAAGAATTAAAAATTGCCAGTATTTTTTATTAGACCTTGATTACTGGATTGTCATTATTTGGTTTAGATGTAATATCTTCCATGACAGAAAACTTTGCGTCATAAGTTACATCTTCACTCGGTAAGGTGCTTGCAATCTCTTCTCGCAATCTCTTCGAATATAGTTTGAAGTGAACATCATCTTGTTCAATGTCGAACAGAGCAGATACTGCATAAATGTTCCATGTTTGGGCTACTAAGCCTGTAAGGTTAAATTGTAAGTAAAATTAAAAGATTATATATTCAAATAAAAAGAGATGTTAAATATTTAAGCTCAATGGTCGATTAACGTAAAACCAAACTACATCCAACTACATCTTAAGAATTATAGTCACAAGAAATTTTTGTGCTACATCAATTCCAAGCGCGTTTGAAGTACGGTTTTCTTTCTTAGATATGAAAAAGCGCGTTGTTTACTTTCCAGTCCATCGATTTCGTCCTCTTCTTCTGGCCATGTACTTAGGTCGAACCGTTGTCGTTGACGCATTCGAGGTGCTCGCGGAGTATACATGACGTTATCTCGGCTGTCCGGCGTACCGGTACTTACGTTATCTGACATATTGTGGAGGAATTAAAAACCGCTCATGGATAATTAAGGCACGAGATATGTAGGTATTCTCATCCGCTATCTTGGTTCCACTTGATTGATAGATTACAGTACGATTAGTGACAAAGGTATATGTTAAGAGCCCAAATTTTGATAAAAATACACTGAATCGATGCGTAAATATACTAAATTTCGCGTAAATAAATATTTGGCAAGAAAAAAGTGTCACTCTGTCCTGCGAACCTGCGATGGTTAGAAAATCCATCACAGCAGTGGTTTACTGCGTTAAAAACACATACAATTTACTGCTTTTAAAATACAAATTCACTACTTTAACAGAGAATTTATGTTTTTAAGGCATAGTAAACCACTGTTGTAACTGATTTTCCAACCCGAATAGTCATCCACTTTAAGGATTAATATCTCTGTTTGCGGAGCAGAGCGACACCTTTTTCTTATCAAATCTTTATTTTTACGCAAAAATGCATCGATTCAGTGTATTTTTATCAAAATTTGAGATGAGCGGGCTCTTCTTAATTAACATTTACCTTCGCCGCTAATCATACTACAGGCCTGTTCTTTTTGGCTGAACTTTTGCACCAGTTCATCTTTTTTCGTTTTCTCTCCAGGAGGAAAGAAGAGGAAGAAAGATAAACTGGTGCAAAAGTTTAGCTAAAAAGAACGGGCACGAAGCACTTTGATATATGATCGATTACCTCACTATATTTTCACGAATTGCCTTTTCCGTCTGCGACGGAATGTTTAGGCTGCCTTCTGATAAAGAAAGAAACAACGGAACGGAATATTGACTGAAAAGAGATAGGATGAGGGTTATCCAGCATTATAACAATGAAACTTGCATTAAGAGCAGTTAAGAGTTACAGAATAGGCTTGCTGTGGCGTCTCCCGTACGAAATAAGAGGTTACTTTGTGTACAACTGGCTGGTACAGCTGTTTGCTTTTTAAACATGGCGTCCAAAATTAGTTTGTTAGTTATTCCTCTCAGCGGACTCCCTCTCAATTCGGCGCACAAAGGGTGTATTCGAGGAGCATGCGACGCGACAAACCTATAGTTTGAATCTGTGTGCAATGTTTTTTTTTTTAGGTAACTCAAAAAGAGATTACGCCAAAATTAATAAATATAATAAATAATTACATAATATATAAATACATAAAATAATATAAATATCACATCCTACACGTGGCATTGTCAATCAACATCGATCAACTTCGCTGACCTTGTTCTCTTCGCTCGATTATAAAAAACTTTATGCAGTTGCTCCATTTATCTTTCATGTCCACACGATCGCCAAGGCAGACCTTCGCCAATCACATTCGGTCACGCGTCTCCCTTTCTCCTTCCTCTTTTTACGCGCATGTATTCGAGTGCAATCGCGTCTTTCGATCGATGTTGACGTGGGTCGTGTTTATGTCCCGCGTTGTTTTTGTCTCCCGCGCAAAAACGCAGAACGGTTTTCTCGAGGGAGGTTAAGAAGCACGATATCCAGAGCATCTCCGTGACTCTCGTCCTCCGAAGTCGATCGCGTCGAGTTGCTTTACCATTGTGCTTCGGATGAGCGCGAGTGCGCAATGACAACGATAGAAGTCACATTCCCGTCAGACAGACCACCCGGGAAAATTCTGAAATGGAGGGTACGCTCGGACACAATGGTCGCAGCGGGCAGAATATTGCTGGTGTACCAGGACGCGACGCCAACCGCCGACGACGAAGAGACCAAGGAGCCTGAGAAGAAGCTGCGGGCCACGAATTTCGGCCGCGTCAAGCAGTTCCTGGCCAAGGAGGGTGACGTTGTCCAACCTGGGTATGCATAATTCTTCCCACAATCCTCATTTGGAATGATAGCAAATGGTAGTTACGTGAAATTCCGTAGCGTCATCGCGCTCAAAAATCTGCAGAACTGCCAATTTCAAATGTCTTCAAAAGAGAAATGCGCATAACTTTTTTATTATCTTGCATAGACGAGAATTTTGTGAAAAGATTCAAAGGTCTTATTAACTCAGCACATTGCATCTGTATCGTAAAGTGATAGATCTTCAGATCTTTAACAAGATGAGATAATAAAAAGCTTCTACTTTGTTTCTTAAAATAGAAGAAAGTTAAAAATAATCTGTATATTCTTTTAAAATAAATATTTTATTCTTAATAATGCAATATTCTTCTTATTAAGAGAATATTAAACAGTGATTGATCAGTTTTTACAAATACAATCACTTAACTATACTTATGCTATTATAGAATGGACTTAAGCCTTAGTACACACGATTGAATCATTCGTATCTTGTATATTTTTTTATTTGAAATATTCACCTATTTAAGTAATGGTTTCTCTTTCGCTTTTTTTTTAATGTACAACTTTACAAATACTTTCTAAATATGTTAAAAGAAAATATTTAAGAATCACTTAATGATTTTTGTATTCTCGTAAACGTGATGAAAATTAATCCGGAACATCAACAACGCTTATAATAAAAGATTAGAAAAATCATCGTGTGTACTAAGGATTGAGTGAAAATAAAGATTTTATATAGTATATTGCATACAGAAACACTTTTTAATTAAAATGGTTTTATATTATGTAGCCTATTTAAAATATACTTGAATTTTGTGATGTCTGCATAGTCGATTAGTGTTCCAGGCAAGTGATAGTTCTACTGGAAGGATGTACACATCCCACTGTGATGATAGACTTGTGTGCAGAATGCGGGGCCGATTTGAGGGTACAAGAAACCAGCAAAGACGGAAACACAGTTGGAGTATCTCAGGCCAGTGTGCCTATGGTACACAGCATACCAGAGCTGAAAGTATGTCCGGAATTAGCAGAGAAAATTGGGAAAGAGGATGAGCAACGTCTTTTAACAGATCGGAAATTAGTGCTACTTGTGGATCTCGATCAAACAATCGTTCATACCACAAATGATAATATTCCACCCAATTTAAAAGTATGCGTTTATTTTTTGCTGTCATAATTCTCTATAAAAATTATTGATATAAAATTTGCGAGCATTATTGCAAAATAATCAAATATTTCTTTTCAAAAGGATGTTTTCCATTTTCAATTATATGGGCCGAACTCTCCATGGTACCACACCAGATTAAGACCGAACACTCGGCATTTTCTCTCGGAAATGAGTCGTTTGTACGAATTACATATTTGTACTTTCGGAGCAAGAATTTATGCGCACACTGTTGCGTCATTACTAGATAAGGATGGAGTTCTGTTCTCTCACAGGATACTTTCGAGAGACGAATGTTTTGATCCAGCATCCAAAACTGCAAATCTCAAGTATTTATAAATTACTATCTTAAATTTTATGTAACATTATTAGAGATAAATATTTAGAGACCAATTCTGTATTACCTTATTTATTGCAGAGCTTTGTTTCCCTGCGGTGATGACTTAGTATGTATTATAGACGATAGAGAAGATGTATGGCAGGGGTGTGGAAATTTGGTTCAGGTCAAACCCTATCATTTTTTCCGTCACACCGGTGATATTAATGCACTACCAGGTTTGGAAAAGGCTGAAGTGTCGCGTTTGCCGGAGCCGGCGAATGCAAATGAATCCTGTACAAATTCGCAAAACAAGGATAGCAAGAATGATGCATCTGAATTATCAAATGAAGCCGAACAGCCATTAAACAATCCCTCTGTGAAAGAAACAAATCATGAAGATGAAGAAGATGAAACTATGGACGAGATGAAAAATAAGAATAAAAAAGACGAAGATGATAAAGTGACTACTGAAAAGGATGCAGAATCTAATGTTCAGACTAGTACTGCGAAAGAAGATGATAAAAAAAAAATAACGAAAATTACAGCATCTGTGGAAACGAATAAAAACAGTAAGCAAGCGGTGCCAAAGCAGGACAGTAATATAATAGATGATGATGATGATGATTATCTACTATACTTGGAAGATATTCTTCGGAGAATTCATACAGAGTTTTACGCTACATTGGATCAAGAGAGTGCTCGAAAGTCTTTGCGGGATATAATCCCACGGGTACGCTCTCAAGTTTTAAAAGGATTATGCTTAACTTTCAGTGGCTTGATACCCACTCATCAAAAACTTCACCAAAGCCGTGCATATAAAGTCGCAAGAGCGTTTGGAGCGGAAGTAACTCAAGTAACGCTTTTGTATTTGTTATTTTTATAATAATTTGTGTTTCACGATAAATAACAATAAAATTTTGCCAGGACTTAACGGAGAAAACCACGCATTTGGTTGCTATTAGAAAAGGTACAGCGAAAGCAAACGCAGCTAGAAAAGACACAAATATTAAAATCGTAAATTCGGATTGGTTATGGACGTGCGCGGAACGCTGGGAACACGTGGATGAACGCTTGTTTCCTCTAACATCACAGGTATAAATGCCATAATTTTCCAATGTTAAGTTACGTTATTTAAACAATTACTTTTATAGTAATTTATTAAAACGCACGTTGTCTCGACATTAATAATAAACATGAAGTATCGTAGGCACGCGGATCGAGAGTACCACCACCGCATTGTAGTAGTCCGGAACGCGTCGAAGATGTAGAAAGCGATAAAACAAATTCCTTCGCCAATTCTATCAATCCATTAATGTCTTTCACTCAAGAGGAGATCGAATTTATGGATAAAGAGGTAGATGAGGATATGGAAGATATGGTTTTCGAAGACGAGGAAGATGACATGGAAGAATGCGGTACAAAGATACGTCGTCGGAGCTCCGATTCTGAAGATTCTGTGAACGGTAAAGTCCATTTTAGATGATCTATAATATACGATTCGGATATAATTCTGTTTGTAATTTTATGTATTATTTTATTACGTTAGAGTATTATGGTAAAGTCTGGGTGGACTAAAGTTTCTAAATTGCTTTTATTACAATTACAATTTTTGTGCGAAGAAATTGTAAACTTCTTGCCCATTCTGAAAAGAACCAGTTATTTTAAAAATTTACTTGTTTGAAAGTTTCCATTTTCTAAGGCACAATAGAGTATCATGACTTGTTATTATGGGATGTTATATAGTACATATGATTTATTATCATAGAATTAAATTTCATATTTCGCAGACTTTGTTTCCATCAGAATGAAATATTTTTTCACTTCTTAATATTGTGTATGCAGAGAATCAAACCTATATTTTTATTTAACAGACAATCATTCTACTATTGAACTGTTCATTATTTATCTTCGATTTTTTTGCTGAGAATTATAAATTATTTAAAAAAATATATATATATATCTCAAAAACAACAATTTTTTATTATAATTTTATACTTATAAATTAAATGTTTTTCTTATGTTACAGATATAAGTGAATTGGGAGTTCCAAGAAGAAAAAAGAGAAAGATTTACAACGGCAACAATGATAAAGATTTTTCCAAAGATGTAGACAACCATGACAGTGAAGATGATGATGATGATAATAACGACAGTGACGACGATGATCTTGTTGCACGTTTTAGAAGAGGAGGAGAATTACCTGATGACTTAGATCTAGGTGATAATTCACAGGATTCTGTGGATGATTTTGAAGAAGATAACGAAGATGACAGAGAATGGAATGCGTTGGGTGCTGCACTTGAAAGGGAATTTCTTTCTGAGTGACATGTGTTTGAATATAAGTAGTTCTCTTGAATGATTAACTCAGGATGTTTTACGTTATTCATAAATTTCAAGTTCGATACCCGAGGCAGGGTTATTGATAATAAAACGTTATTTGTATACTCTGATTAAGCAAGATATAGAAATATTAAAGATTTCGAAAGAGTAGATTGAAATAGCTGAAGTTTTTAAAAATGAAAAAAATTCTCTACAATATCGAACACTAGATCTCTATTGAATTTTTAAATTTTGCACATATATTTAAAAGCATGATCAATTGTAACAAAGTAATTATTGTTCTTCAAAAGTAATTTGTGAATAGTATTATAGCACTGTGAATAACACATGTGCCATTGAATATATTTGCGAGATTTTTTCTCATGAAAATATATCGAAAACCGATTTTATCTCTTTATGTATATATATAAATATAATTAGAAAATAAAAAATTTATTTTCTAATATTTTTAGAGCTATCGCATTAACGTTGATGATTCCAAGCAAGCTTTTGTATTGAGATCCCAGAATGTATCAGAAAATTTGAAAATAAAAACTTGTACTTACAATTCGCAATGTACAATTTCTCAATTAAATATTTATAATTTATTAATTATAGAATTTCTCAATACAATAGTATCTTATACTTTCTATGTTACTGTTGGAACACTATCTGGTTGTGGGTCATCGGGATTATCATAGTATTTCAGATACATCTTCTTATGAGTGAAGTCTCGCGAGCCTTCCAGTCTTCCTCTTCGTGGTGCTTTTGAATAATCAAAGCTCGAGTCTTTTTTGCCATATAATTTATTCGTTTCTTCTATGTCTTCCCTAATTTTTAAAAGAAATAAAAATTTTTTAATGTAATCATAAATGTTTCTAGGTAGTCTCGTGAAGTTTTTAATAACGGTATACACACCTATAATTAAATCCAACAATTTCCTTTCCTGTGACTGGATCTACTATATCGCCTAGAGGATATATCACTTCGACAACCTATACAGATTTTGATTTAGTAAAAATTAGTCATTCATAAAATTTTATTTATTTTAAATCTATAATCTTTTTCTCATATAATCGCACAATAGCAATAATTAAACATAACTAAATAGAATAACACATACCTCGTGCGTGATCAGACGCGTTAATTTCTGTGGTAATATCTTTATCAAAATCACATCACCGTTTTTACATAACTTCTTCGGATCATGGGCATAAACAAATTCGTTTTCCCTGAAGTACTGTTGAACACGAAGAATATAACCTCAACTAGGAATCTAAATAAATATTATATGGTACATGATACACGTATGTATACTAACCATATGAATGTGATCATTAAATTGCAATTGCGGTACTCTCACTTTGGCGGCATTCTGCTTCGACGAAGGCACGCATGTTCCCAGAAAATACCGCAACGCGGTCTTACCCGCCTTACCCGCTGCTTTGGCGGCCATCTTTTAATGAAAGATCACCTGATCGCTCATACATGGGTCTATAATCTATACTACTGACAAGCGTTGTAAGTCTATACATATACATATATAGACTTTATAGACTATAGATGATTTCAAATTTAGATTAACTTATTAAATACTGCCTGTAATATTTCATTAACAAAAATAAGAGATTAATAATTATACTAATAATGTAATAATTTTGTGATCTATCGCTCTTTTACCTTAAACAATTAAAAAAAATTACGTTTCCCAAAATGAGAAAAAAAACTGTATTTTTCAACTTGATAAAAAATTATTAATAATTTCTTCTAATCAAATAAATTTTTATTAATCAAAATAATATCGGCATAAAAAATATATTCCTAACATAATCAAATATGTCATTTTTGTCATTTTCATTTTACAACCCTTAAAAATCCATCTTTTTTTAATTGTAATGTACGATAATATCTTTTTATAAAGTTAAGTATTCGTTCACTTTTGATGATTGATGATTGATAGGGTAATTATTTAATTTGTACATAATGAAAACTCAAAAATTACGTTTTTTGAATTGTCATCACTTTGAAGTCACTTATTTAAGAGAGAGAGACAGAGCGATGTGTATATAAATAAATTAAATTAAACTATGTACTTAGAATTTAATAAAAAATTGTAATTTTGTCGATTAAATTAATCAACGATTGAGTTAATCAGAGTTTAATCGGAGAAATGCGGACACATAGAGAATATTTTCATTTATTTGTTTTTCAGCTACGCTTTCTACTTTTCTCATTATCTCTTTTTCTCTTCTACGCGTAAACGTATAGTATATTTGTCTTGTTTCGAATGCAGGTAAAAAGAATAGAACTCTAATCGTACTAGCTAATGCACACATGCATTTGGAAGGTACTCTTTGACGGATTAGAGAAATTAAAAACTGCAATGGAAAAGAAGAAAGAGATAATACGATGACATTGCTTTTTTCTGTAAAGAGATTTGAGAACTACAAAATATCGTTTTCGTGAAAGCGATATTTTATTTTGCTCATTTATAGTTCTTTTTTCACATATCTACCATATACCATGACGTTTTAGTTGTATTTTGTATTGTATTTTATACATGTTTTTATAATACATGTAAAATAATATACCAAGATATTTATGAAAAAATCATCTTTTTGTTCTTTTATTAATGCTTCTATCAAAAAGATTGGTGACAAATTTTTTATTGATATCCAAAAAGAGTCGCACTATAGTGGCGATATTGCGGTCAAAGTGGTGCATGTAGTATTTATAGAAATATATCGATGGTATATTGCAACACCGAAGTTATCAACGAGAGAACATTTTTTTTAAATCTCCAGGGAAATCATAAGATAAAAAATATAATGAAAATCTGACATTATTTATATTATCTTAAATTTTTCTTAAACTACGTGATTCTGTACTGTTTCTAGTAAACTTAATTTATATCGTTGTTACTAAACTTACTTCAATTTACGTAGATTATATTTGTCGGATTTTTTCTTTTTCTTTAATAGTATAAGATATAAGTAATAAATTTACTTAATTGATCAGGTTACGGACATAGCCAAGTATAACCTTGTAAGTACCAAGTAAACCCAAGCTATACAACGCTGAAACTAAGGAGTTTCGAGATAATAATTAATATCCAATTACTAACAGAGCAACTTTAGTTTTCCGTGATGGCGAGTTTAATTAAGCACTTCCTTCGTCAATAATACAGTGGCCGTTGTATGCATGTGTATGTTCACATAAAATATGTGAGATGAAATATTTATCAGTTCGCAATATTCTTGGTTTCTAGATATCGATTAAAATTTCAAGGTATTGTGAATAAAGATGAAACAATTTTCTTAACATTACTATAATCGCCACTTCGTGATTTATATTCTAAGAATCTATATTCTGAGAACCACTGGTGCATCTGTGCATTATCCGCGACACATCACATGACTGAAGCTGCGTGAACGTACCATGAAGTTTCCTCTAGGTTCCCGTCGAAGGTAAATTACATTTAACCCTTCGATTGCTGCACGTTACGTGCATAAGCTACTGAAGCGAACAGATCCATACGCTGTCTTCTGTTCGGTAGACTTGCAACGTGATGCACTAACGTGGTTAGGAAATTATGCGATTACGTAATAGAACTTGCATGTACGTCCTTGTGTGATCTACCTTCGATTTACAATGACACTTATGCAATTATTAGATCTTTAGCCCTTTCAAATTGCTTAAGGTTAAATTTCTTAAAATAGAATCCCCAAATTTTCTAGAAAAGGAGTAGAAGTACCTTGTACTTTGTGAAAAAATATGATTTTATTTATAATATGGTGATTCGTTAAAAATTTATGCATATTGTTATATAGAAATTATGAATATAAATATGATTATTTTTTCTATGTAAAACATTAATATATATACCACTTAAATATAAAAGCTAATTAAGGAATACAATTGATATATTTTTCTGGTAATACTATTAAAATCACATATTTTAATTATATTACATTTTTATAATTCTTTCAATTTTCAATGTAGAAACAAGAGATCAAAGTTTCTATTTTGCATTAGTTAAATTACAAACAAATTTTTGAATTTACTTTTGAACAGAAGTTTTTCAAATCTGTATTTAACAAATTTTTAGATCTCAAGTTTTATTAATTTATATATATATATATATATACATTTAAAATTAGTATCACTAATATACGGCGAAAAGATAGTGTATAAGCTATTAGCATACAAAAAGCAGAAGAAAATAATTTTTTTAAATTTCATAGTATTAATATTATTTATATAATTTATTAATTTACATTTTAATTAAATAATCACATTGTAATAATATTATTTATTATCATTTTTTACATAATATTAATTTTAAAAACATTAAATAAATTAGTATTCCGTTCTTACACGAAAATTTGTACAAACATAAAATAATCTCGTATAACTGTGAGAAAAATTCATTATACAAAAAAAAATGATAAAAATGAGAGACATCACAGGATTGATAAATAATCATTAGTTTACAGTTGGATCGTAGCTTTGAATAGTTTAAAAGAGATATTCATAGAATGAATATCTCGCAAGAGAAATTCGCGAACTGATGCAGGAAAGGACAAAGGTTGTGGAAAACACGACAGATCAATTTTTGTATGTACATTAAAGATCAGATATTCCGAAATATATTGCTCTTATCTTGCGCGCGCGCGCTTCCCTTCGTTTTGCGTAATACACGCGCACACTGAGGAATCGTGCATCTGCGAACCTTGCTGTTACTGTGGAATGCAAAGGAGCGAGGGAATTCACGGATGATCGCTCTGCGAATCGGTCGGCGACTGAGCCGTCAGTCATCCAGGAAATTCCATTGTCGATGGAAAAATCGGGACTACGGTCGCACGACTCGGTCGTTACCTCCGTTATTATGATGCCGCGCCTTCGATTCTGCGGATTCATTCGGTTTCCGGAGGCAACAGTGAAACGAAATGAAACAACACGTGTTATTGTGCGAAAATACGATCGCACGAATTCGGCGCGTCGAGCAAACGTTTCGCGCGCAAATGATAACTTGAGCGTATCGGAATATCGATGTAAGATCGTATGTGTTTATTTGATGCGATACGCGGTATGAAGAATATATATAGATAATTCGCATATTTGCATTTATAAATCTCTCACTTATTTAATCTTATGCAATAATATCTTTATGCAATAATAAGAAACAAAAGTCTATGTAATGTTGAATTTCAAAATTGAGATCACTACTAGAACGTCAATAGCGTCGATTTGTCAATCATCCACGTGAGCTGCAATTATATAACAGAACAGTTTATATGGCGATAGATAGATTTTGCGACATTATTTCTTTTTTTATTATTCGACTAAATTGCGTCTCGACATTCACAGTTTTTTTCGAGACTGCACCTGCATTATCCCGTTCTCAAAAGCAGCGTGTTGGAATTTCCATATAAATATGACCTCGCGATTGCTATTGCGCTTCGGCGGTCACAGCTCAACGATCTTGCACAAATGAACGCATAAATTAAACTCCTCATTCTAGTGCACACGACTTACGCACTCAAACAACGGTAGATCGTTGATATTTGTCCTGGAATTTTATATATATATAATACTAAATGAAAACTGCAATGTCACATCGGAAAATTAAATAAATGCTACACTTAATTACTTATAAATGTACAATAAGATCCTTAAAACGATAGTTTTGGCTCCGTATGGAGTAGTGTGCAAAATTGAAATTAATTTCTCTATCCATTTCTAACTTTTTTAAACCATTCCATACATAAATACAAAAAAAAAACAGATCAAGTGATACGAATGTAATACTAGCAGAGATACAACTATAAAAACAAAACTTTAAGAAGACTCAACAGTCATTAACAATTTGTACGAAAAAATACGGAAGAAATGATGTTATATCTCTTTACTTCATAAATATTAATGGCAACAAATATAAATTAATGATATGAGTAATAAATAAATTATTATAAGAAAGCAGGTACATTAAAAAAGAAATAACTATACGTTGTTTATAATGAATACGGAATCAGAAGCAAAATTTGAACAAAACGTTCAAGCATACTTAATATGACCGAATATGTATAATTCAATTTATATACATGACGTATCTTGCACCAATAAATAATAATGAGTTTAAATAAGTAATTAAGTATTAATTATTTATTAATGCACATATAATAAATCATAAACTGCTACGTTTATAAATATATATATATATATATGAATATTTTTGTAATTTATTAAACAAATATGTATCTTAGGTTTATGTGATTTGCATATTTATTTCCATCAATTTATGTGTATAAATTATATTTGGGAAAAAATGCTCTAGAGATGTGCCTCTGCTAAATGTTTATTCGTTTTTAAATTTATTTCTATTTTTATTTGTATTAATAAATGAAATATATATAGAGAGAGAGGGGGGAAGGAGAGAGAGAGAGAGAGAGAGAGAGAGAGAGAGAGAGAGAGTTACATGTAGTTTAATAGTCTCTTATTAAGTATAGATACTAGTTTTTTTGTTTTTCACTTTATATTAAATTACACTTTACATTTTACGATTAAATTAAAACGTTATGCGAATTATTTTGCACATATAATGATGATTATAATATCCTACCTCTCAATAATTTTTAGAGATTATTTGAATGTATACAAAAAATAAATAAGTTATAAATATAAATATTAAATTTAATAAATGAATAAAATTTTTATCAACTACTCAACAAAATTGAAGAATTATTTAAAATTAGTGCTAAAAAGGAATAAATTCATAGTTATGTATTTTTGTGAAAGAAGGTCGCAAGGCGATATTTAAAAAAGCGTTTTAAAGCTTGAAACCTCAACTTTTGTATGCTTTGAACCTCATGTGGTTTCTGCAACAATTTCACTTCAAACAGCACTAATTTAGAGTGAAGCTTGGAAAATGAAAAAATAAAGTTTAACTTTGATGACGTGTACGGGAAGAACAAGTTATTTTCTACAAATTTCTTCAATTATATCGTAAAATAACAAGTACGAACTCAACTTGCTGCGTTTATATATTGGATATAAGAACATTTACCGAACTTCATTTGCCACACCATGTACAATAATTCAATAATTTTATTGTACGGATAATAATACATAGCAGTTAAAAAAATTTTTAATTATGAAGAAAAAAAGTCTGAATCAAAGAATGTGAAAAAAATCAAAAGAAACTGACTTGTTTGTACTTTAGGGAAATAAAAGTGATTAAGAAAGAATTGACCGACTTATATAATTTAAATTTGTGTGCAGAGATGTGTTTATTGTTGATTCATTCGGTGCAAATTTTATGCGAAAAGTGATTTAAATAACGGAGTGCATTTATGAATGATCATGCGCGCCTCAAATAGGCAACCCATTACACAGACCTGCATGTTGATGCAACACATGTGCGTGTGTGTGTGTTTGTGTATTGTACGTATATATTACATATGTATGTGAAATTAAATAATTAATGCACTCGTCGTGCGCGTCTATGTTGTTCTAATAAAAAAAAAGATAATACTAACAATTAGATGCCTCTATATACGATTATCCTATAAAATAATAATGCATATATTTCTTATTTATACGTGTTTAGAACACATTTTATATTTATGAAGATTGTGTTATTATATTACAATTAGAAATGTATTTGTTGCGTATTATAATATAATAGCACGACGGCTTGAAAACGAGAATAGAAGCCGCTTATTGTTTAGTTTGTTTATCTTTGGTATTTCGCGGCCGATCGGCGTGATCCCGTGTGACGAGCTGATCTTCTCCACTCTCAGGCGCGACGAAACGTGTGGATCGTTTGCGATTTTTCACGCGTACTGATTCGTAGATAAACAGAACGTAAGGGGGTATTTCCGTAAAGCACAGCTGGTGCCTGGAGCAGGGAGTAGTATATTTACACGTGTAATCGTTCTTTGATTTATGGGGGACCAAAAGAGGGTGGAAGAGAAGGGGAAAGAGGAAGAGGGTTTCTTTACACCCTTATTCCGACCCTTCTGATTCGCGTACTGAATCAATCATCATAAGCTGCAATTGTTCGTAACACGCGCTTTCCTTCCGCAGTTTTACAGTCGTTCGATATTGTCGAACATTATTTCGTATTATGGATTGAATTGTTCGTTTCACAGTCATATTGTTTCGTATTTCCACAAATCTTCGTGCGGAATTTTAATTTATGTGGTGCTTTTAAAATAATATTATATTAAAAAACTGCTTTTAATATTAATGTCATATATTTGTTACAAAAATCACAAAAATATGTTTTCATCAAACACGCAATAGAGACTGAAGTATACTAGACAAAATGTATGATTAATGTATTTAAGAGTTAAATAAATTTTCTAGGCATGTTTAGCCTGTTATACGCAAATATCGATTGCTCTGCGTTGATATTTTCTATTAGATTTATTTGGACAAGTATATATCATTGAAATTAAATAGAATGGCAATCATTTGGATATATAGTCACATACGTCGCCGGAAATTTCTAGTATAATGCAACACTTAACTTTCATACATTTCGCCCAAAGTTTGAAACTATAGACGAGGTCATGGGCCATCTAACTTATACTCGAAAACGTTATAACTCAGGTAAAGCCCCTGAGGGATTGGACGGTGTCGACGCGTGTGAAAGAGAATGTGTCATGGGATGTTACACTCCCTTCCTGTTCATCTGGTCGACAGCTTTGTCCATCTACTATCATCCTTTACTTCCTCCCCCGCGCGGTCCTTGTCCTTTGAAACCTACTTTCATTCCGTGTAATAGCTTTTTGAATATCGCAACTCAATGCGAAGCACGAGTGTATCGGCTGGTTATTGCGGTGCATTGATTCTTGAAAGGAAGACCACATGAACATACGGTCGAAAATCTGTTGGGAATTTCATTTCCCACATTATCCGTTTTTTTGATTGTGAACAGGAACGAGGCAAACATGTGCCAATAGCCGTTAGATATTTCTTTTCTTCCTTTTACATTAGTCATATGCAATAAATTTTGCAATTTCGGTTAATAGTTGAAAAAAGAAGTCTTATTTGCAATTATAAATTCAAAATTGTATTATATGTATTATCTCATAAAATTCGCTGTCAGTTAGAGAAGATAACTCATGATGTAAAGAGTATGGTGCAATGTAATCAGAAGAAGTGATGATTTAATCTGATAATGTCACAAATATATCCTCAATGTTAGTAATAATCTTCCTTTTTGCTCAGTAATGAAAAAAGAAAGGCGTCTCGTGTGAAGTCAAAATTTAAAAAGAATAAAACGTCATGATTAGATATAAAATTAAAAGTTGTTCCCCGAGATCTTGTGTAAATTGTCTATAACGCTTCAAAGCCCATACTATCTGTGTGATGGTAGAAATTAGAATTTTTTAAATAAATATTTATATATCAAATATTGATCCTTTTCAATATGAAAAGAAATCAATATTTACTTCCTGCAATATAAACTGTGTGATAATGTCAAAGATCTTACAAGTTTTTTGAAAAAATTATAACAATTCAATGAAATAAGAATGGACCATAAAATTATTGAATCATCAGAAAAACTGAAACTTTTACACCTTTATAGTAATATATGATGGTCACATCAATGGTTGTTAGCATCCTCTAAAGTTTCTAAGCGTAACTTGTACAACCAAAAAAATATCAAGATACTCTTCTCTCTCTTCTGAACAGCGAGGACTAAACAACTTGTTTTCTATATAAAAAAAACCTAAACTACAATAATAGAAATTTATGGTGTAAGAAGAAACTCTATTTCGCAATTTGCTTACCTTTAATACAATGAATTCAAGGTAAACCATTGATAGACCAAATCATTATGCATGTAATGGATCTTTTATATACAATGAATATATCATAATTTCTAGGTGTTGAATCGCTTGTAAAATTCTTGAACCTAACTTTCATGAAAAATTTCCTTTTTATGCTTTTCTGAAAAGCAGAAGAGATAATTTATTTTGAGTCGTTTTGAACAAAGGCCAAGTGCCATCGTAGTAACGATTTATATTATACCATATAGTGTAACGAACTTACGAAAAACTTCGGTAAAGGGAACCTGTTCTCGTCAATCGAGAGGATCTTTTGTTGTCGCAGGACAACGCGACCCCATACTGCGCAAAGATCACGCGACAGATAATTGCAAAGTTAGGTTCGAAGGTTCTACTTCATCCATCATATCTTCCATTTCTCTACGAATTGTCATCTTTTTCGAGGTTTCTTTTTAGAAAACAAACAACGGAAAATGATTAATAATCACGGAGATTTAAAAAAGCATAAATAAATTGTCTCTTACTATTAAAAGTATTAAAACAATTAAGTTTTATATATATATGTATAATTTATATAATATTGGAGAAAAATGTTGAATGTATATTGAAGTATTTTGATCAACGTATTTTGATCAACATGAAAATTATACTTACAATCAGATTAAAAAATATATTATTATGATAAATTATCTCTCCCTCTATACAGTTATCTTTTTCTTTTAAAAAAGAAAACAATTTCCATCGGATTTGATATTTAGAAATCGCGTTTTTCTGTCTGTCAAAGAAAATATATGACAAACAAAATAATGAATCATTGCACTACTATAAAATCTAAAGAGACACAGCTGCCTCATTCGGAAAAGTACTCTTTTGTAAGGTTTCGTTTTGTCCAGATTCATTACGACAAAGTTGGACGGTCTCCGGAATTGGAGAAGTCCTTTTTAACTGTTGAACAACCACATGTCGAATCTATCTCAAAGTCAAAGTTAAGTAACTACTGCACGGTCGAGTAATCGAAATAACTTGCAATTTAAAATAGCCAAATAAAAAAAATCTAAATCCTAGTAATAATTCGTAAAGCAGAACAATTTAATTATATTAATGTTTTAACTGAGAACAATCCCATCCGACTGATAAATTTCATATTATAGTGCGGCTTTCCGCTGGGATATATCATGAACTTTGCTTTTCAGGCAAATGGATCGTGCACGTGTTACCTGTCCGGATTACACTTAGACGTTTCAAGTTATTACGACATATATGTAACTTGAATAATAGAGGAACATCGAGCGTGGTTGCTATGTTCATTGGAGAATTATAATGACTGATATTAACTTGATAGGGAGAATCAAAAGTGTAGAACATGGTATCTAATGTGTTTGCTATGTTGGTTTTCAACATAGTATGGCGTTAGTTATGTACTCGTCATGTTACAGTGTAATTTACGTTGATTTGTATCCGTCTATAATCTCACATGTTATATATGATGTACAAGGTAGGCCGAAATACGAGAAGAAGATTATTACGGCTTAAATTAAATCGAAATAATAGAATAAATTTTTTCAAATAATGTTTCGTTTTCGACAAAGAGGACTTTGAAACTTAATCAAGTACGCTTACACTGACATTTGACACAATGGTTTTTGCTACAGATTGTATAATTCATTTATTATCAAGACTTCCCTGAGTTAATTCTTAAAATAAACGAGTGAATTTTTGTGACATAAAGAATAATTTTACTTCTCTCTCTTACATATTTATTATTTATTTAGTTGAGAAATTATTGAAAACGTTGGTCGTTTTGTATGTTGTATAATATATACAAAGTTATATTCTACGAATTAAATTTAGAATGGATTGTTTATAACGTACTTTATCCTTTTAATTTTTCAAGTACACACTCGATATATCTTCAAAATTCTTTTTCTAAAAAACAAGGTCTTATTTGAAAAAAAATTTATTCTATCATTTCGAATTATTTTCAGCTAAAGAACCTATTTTCGGTCTATTCTATATATATATTAATGTATATAGGTACATTATTACGTAGCAAAAAGATTGAGATTCACTATATGTTTTACTATAGAATCTGCTTAAGCATCTTAAAGAATTTCAATTAATTAAAAATCTCTTGCAAATATATTACGACATTGTTTGCCACAGCTAATTACCTCGCGAACTTTATCGAACTTAGCAGATTTCTCTCTCGCTCCAATATATTATATAATGCAACAATCGCACTTTCCCGATTCTGCATATCAATCAGATAATCTAGTGTTAATAACGTCAGTTAGTCTCTAAACAAGTCGATGGCAGTAGTAGATCTTAAAAGAGCGAGTAAGAAAGGGGGTATGGGGTAGCACACAACTAAGAGAGTCGAAAGGGACAGAGAGAGAGTGGACGGCTATAAACCGAGAGGTTGTTTCGGTCGAGGGAACGAGATTATCGCTGTAAAGTTCCTATCTAACGAATTTATGAAACGCTACACCGTTGAGCCCTGATTTAATAACCACAGACTCCGGCTGATCCCCTCCGTCCTCTTGCATTCCCCGTCCTCCGTTATCGTAAATTCGCGTCGTTGGTGAGCGTAGGTGTACGAAAGCCTCTTCTTATTCGTCGCGGAGGAAGAGTGACGATGGATCAGAAGGGAAGAACGCGAATCTTTCTAAGAATTCCTAGGAATTCCTTTCGCCCGTTCTCTTTCGGTTGCAGACCCGCTCGGACTCATCCCAGAGATCCCGTCAACGAGATATCGGTCGTTCGGTCTTTCCGGAACGGCTGCTCCCTCGGATCCCACGAACTTAATCCCGCTTAATCCCCGATTGCATCTGCATCCGAGAAACGCAAGCGCGGTTCTATTTTTTTCGTGTGTAACTCAATAGAATGGAAGATTCACATCTTGGTAAACATAGTGAAAATTAATGTTTTACCAGATTTTAATGCGGACATAAGAAAAGATTAACAGAAAGATGAAGCGATATTCTCCTTTTATGCATACAATTCGAAGATGTACACCTCTATCGAAAATTTAATCTACAGTGCCACTCCTAGGTCTAGTTTTTCATTTTCTAGCTAACTTGCGTTTAGACTAACTTGATGATAATGTAAAAAGTAGTATTTTTCTAGCTGTGATTAATTGCTAATGGTTTTGTAATGAGTAACTTTTAAAGTTACCACTACAAAACCATCAGTTTATTAATTAATTATAGCTAAAGAAATGCAATTGTTATATCATCATTAAGTTAAGTGACATTAAGTCTAAACTACAAATTAACAAGAAAATGAAAAACCGGATCTTAATGTAACATATTCGTTTCTGAGTTTCTTATACCTTGCTATGCTATAACTTTTTTATAAACAAAGATATATTTATTTGTTAACGTTATATTCTTTAATGTCTGGTGTTTTAGTTGAAAAATTTATTATAATATATTCATTTTTGTATAATATTTTTCACAATATCCAATGTGATAAATACATTCGTAAAGCGGTAGATATATAGAGTGGCATTGAAGAGTTAAGATCAACTTGTACAGTATACCTACACATCTGATTATAAGAGAGAAACACATTGCTTAATTTATTGCAACTGTTTAATTTTCCATCTAAGTAAGCTAAAATGAAGGGATAGCGTACTTCTTGCTCCATTCCTTTATTTTATAAGAGTTCGTCGACTCAGGACGAAGGGTACCGGCTGCCAACAGATGTTGTCCCTGTGAAAAATTTCCTCGCTCGAATACCAATGCGGCGTAATCTCCTTTTATAGGTGGCTCAAGAGGATGTCGGCTCATGAGTATTTCAACGTCTAGTTCTCGCGTCGATGCGCGAGATAGATGCATTTAAATCTCCTAATCATTTCACGTCGAACTGCCACGTTTTTTTCTTGGGAGGCCCGCGTTTTCGTTCATGCTGTTTTTTCACTTGCGAGCGAGAATGTGAAAGCAATAAAGCACGTCATTGTTTTTGGCTTTTCAATGATGATGTTGCGAGTGCTCCCACAATTTTCTCACGCTCCCAATGTACCTATGTACTACCATATGTAGTTACCGCGAACAAATCTTCTGATCTTGCTTCGTCGTTTTTGAAGCCTCCTCAACGATTGCGAAGCAATTTTGGAGTATTACTGGTAACAACGTCGTCCTCGAAAATAGTATACTGTTGCGTGCATTTGAGGAGCATCAAGTTTGTGAAAAATGTTTTAGAAAAATGACGGAAATTTAAGTTTCAGATCACGGCAAGGAATGTATTTCTGTTGAATAATTATGGATTTATCTCAGATTTAATTTTGTAATATATTTATTAATACATAAAAACATCGTGCAAAAATAAATATGTTATGATATATTTATTAATTTTATAATTTTATCTCAGATTTAACGTAGTATATATTACAAACTCACGCAATTCCTCAAAATTATATCAGACTTAAAATTTCTTACTCTTTTTTTTTGGTACTATCATACTCCGTTAGCAAGATCAGATTGTCATTGATGTGACATTTTTAACTAAAAATTGATATTATGAAATAAATTGTTAACATTATTAATGTATTATCATCATTTATCTACATTTTCTCTAGATTAAAATATAATAAAATTATTTATATACATCATATACATGTTATAAATAAATTAAATTATCCTGTAAATCTTGCGTTACATCTAAATTGGTATACGATTCTACATTAGACACGTATACATGTACATATACTATATCTGTGTATCCCGGTATTAATTTTTAAAGAACACGAACGCGCCAACGGTGCAATGCAACTCACTGTTACAGCTCACGGCGCTGTTACGTGTTGTCTACTCGATACATTCTGGATGATCTGCAATTTACAACGTCGCCAGGTGACGTTGCTAGGATAGAACGATGGAGATGGAGATGGCGAAGGGATGGTCGATGCATGTGCCTTCTGCAGAACTAGAAACGCGCAAATAATGCAATGAATTGTGCAATACTGATTCTCGATGGTTGATGCTAAACTGATGTTTAATTCGTAAATATTTCAAGAAATAAAATTTCGTAAATATTTCAAGAAATAAAATTTTATAAGCCTAGTATAAGACAAGTAACTCTGTTTGCTATGAGACAAATTTATGTAAAACCATACGATATCGACTACGCATTTGATTGCATTAGAATTATCAAAATTTATATTAACATATGTAATTTAATAAAAGTACGTAATAAAGTTGCTTTATTATCACATACTTAAAATAGTCAGTGAATTCTGTTTACGCGAAAGCAATTTATCAAAACATTCTTAAATGCAGAGTCGTTAAATATACTCTCTTGGTTATCTATATGTGTACGTTGCTGATGTATCGCTTTCTTATAGTGATTCGCGATTGGAATTCGATTTTTTGCTAAATTAACCTGCGCTAGATTAACGATCGAAGCGACGGCGATGATTTATAAAAAGAACGTGTACTGCATTTTACGCGTAGGGATTTAACGTAAATCGATACTCTGGCCGATCGAACACCAGCGACGAGGAGCGTTCCGTTCATAAGTCAGCGGGGAAAAGCTGCGGCGGAGTAGCCTGAATCTTGACGTTAATCGTTGGGGCATGTGTACACACTCCAGGTGATATTCTCTCGGTGGCCGACGTTTATTGCTCTCGAGGTAATGCCTTTCCTTGGGCCGTAAACAGGCCGTAATTTACGGATCTGCTTCGACTCTGGGTTCCGGAAGAATAATTGCCGCGACACTCGCGTCACTATGTATATTCACGTACGTACATCGTGTCTTATATGGCAATTTTTTTTGGAGTCAACAACTTCAATTGCAACTTATAGTTACGACGATATTGATAACATTGATAATACTTATTGTACGTAAATTGTCAACTGATTAGATCAACTCCTGAATTTAGAGTACAAATATTTCCTTTCTTCATATTAGAAAGCAGAAGCAATCAGAATAATATTTTAAGTTTATCTTTTGATATAACTTTAGTACTTTTCACTGCTTATTATTGAAAAAAAAATATAGGATAAGCTTTTCTCTTTTAATGTGAATTGCAAGATATTTATTTCAAATTGACTTCAGTACTTATAATTATGCTAATAATTACATTATTTAAATTTAAACATAATTTAGCTAAAAGTACAAATTCGCTTCACAAAAGACATCGTTAATCGGAATCTCAGTGTTAATTATATTTATAATCTTGTCGAGGATTCATCATTTCTTACAACTTCAATTTATTCAATTTTACAGCAATCGGCAGAGGAAAGAAATGACTTATGCGGATGATATAACACTGACATTTCTCTTCCAGTTGCGGGAAGATAAAAAAAGAGAGAAAGATATAAAGCATTTATAAGTTTTCGTTCTGCGAAAATTTTCGCGTTCTCCGAAAGCCACGCTCGCGCTGCTAATATATATCAAGACCATAGCCGTCTCGAAGATGCGCGTCTTCATTGATTCCACCTTCCCAATTTCTTTTTTCGCGTTCTGCTTCCCGACAGAGAGTCTGAACCGAGAGATGTAACTCGAGTTCCCAACCACGCGCAAATGTCGTTTGTGGACGTGCTTTTGCGAGCGCGTACATCATCCCGTGGCGTAACTAACGGATGTACGACGTCGAGAATGACGACGACGACGACGACGACGACGACGACGACGACGACGACGATGACGACGACTGGTGCGTCTGTTTCCATGGTTACGATGGACGTGGAGCTAGGACCATACGACTCGTGCAACCCCCTTCGACGCTGATGCGCGTAGGGGTTCGAGAGGGGTCTCGCCGAGAAAGGGGCTGGCCGCAGGCGAATTAAGAGTTTGAAAGGGCCTCTATCTTCTTCTACCCAACCTTTTTCCCATCTCCCTTTGCCTTTCCTTTACCTACCCTTCCCGCTATTCCCTCGCCCACCCTCATGTGCCCTTCTTTGACGTCTCTCTTCGATTCTTCTCCTCTAGGCTCTAATCACGGATCGACGAGCGCCTTCGTCTTCCACTGATGTTAGGAATAGCTGGATGGTTGAGTATCGTTAGTATCGAGCACCATCCGCAAACTTGCGAGTAATCGTAATTAAGACAGTAATTAATGTACGTGCTCTGTATGTTTAATTGGATAATTTTATTACCCTGGTGCTATTAGGAATAAACTTCATTATTGATATCAAATATGTTATTGATTTATTATGAAATACTCTAATGTGAAAGACAATCGTGGACAATTCATGCAATGCATGCAATGACGTACCAACACAATAATATCTTGCTGCAAATTGTCTGCATTGTATATATACATATATATGTATTGTAATTGTTTGCTGGAAATAACGATTTTGCATGCATTTCTATAAGTAAATCAAATAACAACAATAATAACGATAAAATCATTTCCTCGTAAGGAAATCAAATTTCCGTAGATTTAATATTTTTTCTTTATGTAAAGGCGTCTTCAGATGACATGGCCAACGTATGCCAACATTAGCAAATATCATACACTTATATATGATATACATAATTATCCATATTGAATGTAGTCAATATTTAACGAATGTGTGCAAAGTTGTACTTATACATGAGTCATCGTCTAGAGGCGCCTTAAGAGTATTTTGCCAATGATATTCATGTTGTTTCATTATTTTTTTTGTTCAAAATCTCTCAATTAGTCGTATGAATATTTTTATCTTACGGTTACTTGAGAATAATGGCTTCGAACGATCAATTAAGAGTCCAGCAATTTAAACCGGTTTATTGGTTTGCGAGACTCGTTTGTGCAAGCGTTAATGAATCGTTAGTTGGTAATTTAAGCAGGATGCATTTCCAATGCGCACGGATTGAACAGGATTAATGATCAATGACATATGATTCCCTGCGGCGTACCTTGCTTTGAAACGCATATAATTGCGAAGAGACTTTAAATTTCGTTATAATTCTACTTTTAATTATCGGTAAAAATTGTATGACATATTTCCTTCTCTCTCTCTCTCTCTCTCTCTCTCTCTATTTTTCTTTGTTATCAAACATTCTATCGCAACTAAACTCTGGAAGAGTTGATTGCATGTGAAATAAATCTTTTAATTTTTCTTTTATTGTATGAATCGCTTTCTCTCTTTCTCAAATTTCTTGCATTGAGAATATAATAAAATTTTATTTTTGTATATAATACAAAGCTAATATTGATATATTAAATATTACAATAATAATTTATAGATCCTATATCGGTCGAAGCTAGATCTTAAATACTTAAATAATTCAATCTTAAATCACTAAATATGCTATATGTTAGCAATTTGAAAGGGTTACGAGCCAAATGCAATACAAATACATTTTATACAGAAATTTAATATAAGAAAAATATAATATAAAGATGTTTAGCAATTACACGTAGCATTACAAACAGTTTCAACCTCGATCGGGTCATTTTCAATGTAAATAATCCAAGAATTCAGTAAAAAACATATATGTCGATCGCATTCCTTATCGCTTGATATGTGCAGTCCAAAAAATAACGTTTAATGATCATGAAAATGAACGCGTCTAATTTTTTGGGATCTACAATCTTACAGATAATTCAATTACAATTATTTGCATTACAATTCAGATTAATTATTAAGTATGTATAAATGTATAGTAATTTAGTGCCGCCTATTAAGTTACGTACATATAAATATCTTGATTTATCGTAGTGGTGTAAGTCCGACAATAATTAAGATACGCAAATATATACTGCTATATATGTACCTACTTGAAATGTCCGGAAATTTTTTCGGCGCACATTTGTTAGACTACAAGTGTGGTATATATGTCAAGTACATATATAGCATATTTAGTGATTCAAGATTGAATTATTTAAGCATTTAAGATCTAGTTTTGACCGATATAGGGTTCTAGTTTATCGATTGTATTCTCACATATATGGTCTAAAAATGAGATTATCATTAATAATTTATATATATTTACATAAATAATTTATATAATTTAATATTATATATATGAATATCAAACAGCGTACTAATGGAAAATTCGAATTTCGAAAATATTTAATTGTACATTAATAAATGAATATAGTATGCATGAAATTTTTGTACCTAATTATTACATATGTAGAATTTAAGATCTATGTTTGTTGTATTCATTGCTCTTAATAAAAATCATAATATTACGTTAATTAATAATAATAAAACTTTAAAATATCTTATAAAATACAGAGTTATCAATAAAGACGAATAGATATTTAATTAAAAATGCAAACTTAATTGAAATATGTATTCATCTCGGTTACATTTTCAATACGATATTTGCGTGGATTTATTTTTCAACAATACTTAATATTAAACCCAAGTGTAAAAATTTGTCGATATATTCAGAATTTATTCAGGATATATGTATTTAGAATTTTTTTTACAAACATACAGAAAAAAACAGATTTATAGATATCCACTGTGATTGGTGCTTTAATGACAAGAAAAATGAACACTACAACTCGCGCAGCAGATTCGCCATATCGAATATCATACGTTGATTTATGTACCGAGCACAAGCAATCGTAATTAAGGGGTTTGTAGTCCGAGTAATACGAGCAGAGCCGTATAGCTCTTGCAATATGGCCCGATCAGTAATTGCGTTTGATACGGCGCTGTGAAAGTTTATACGCGCGGACACACCGACGGTGCCATCGACAGAATTGCTTTTTAACATTCGGCGGTTTAATTATGTACGCGCGAGTGAGGCAGAATCATGGCGAAAACACACATTGAAAGTGCTATCAAACGTATCATTATCATGATAACTTGCACCATTTAATTACGCCACTTCTTCCATTCGACACGAGTAAAATTGTTGTATTTGATCGCGTATTGCGTACTGAAGTTGTATTTACGACCCAATGAATTATGTACCTGTGATTACGCGAAATTTTTATTAACAAAACGATGAATTCTGGAAAACTTAAAATCATACTTGTAAATAAGAAAAGAAGAGCATATCCGTAAATGAAGCGCAAAGAATATGACGGAAAAAGACTTGTTAATTAGAACGCATTATGCCTCGATATCTTCATGAGATTCCTAATGATATTATTTCTTTCTGAAATGAGAAATGCGAATTAGATTTTAGCTTTGCAAAGGAATTCATTGCACAAATGTAGCTGCTATAATTTTTACTTTAATGGCAAGTGCGTCTTCTTTTTTTATTGATGAGAACGTTCCAGACAGTTTATAATTCACAATAGAATTCGGAATATTATATAATCATGTTTTATATGATGTAATAAAAGACCACTTAAAAAATCAGGCAATATATGTACATATTCATACAATATATATTAGAATATACAAAATTACATGAAATTCTGTCCCAATTTATGAATTATATATTTATGTGACATATTCAGTGCCACACAATGGGTAGTTTTTTAATTAAAAATAAACACGAGTTTAAAAATAATAATTTTAATTTATTTTGCTTACATAGAAAATATGAAAGTTTGACATGATTAACGATATCATAAAAATAATATCATATGATACGGTGTGCTACAGTTCAACAAGACGTTTATAAATCTTTATTTGATATTCTCGGAATTCTTGTTTTCGAAAACTTTGTTCCACATTTTAAATTAAAACTGTAATCCAATATTAAATATGCAATTTGCAGGGATTTCATTAATCTCATTATATATTGGATATTAGTATTATGATAATATCATTATGCATTCCCTTTTCATATTTTTCTTTACATTAATAAAATATTATGTATATGCATTTCTCATTGTTCAATAAAATATTTAAATAATTTCAGAGCCAACAAACTCATCTCTTTATCACAAAAATTGTATCTTACAAGATTTCGTGGGTCTTGAAGAACGTTTTTAACGATGACACGATAAATTCTTCTCAGGTATCAAACGTTTCTGTAGGGATGCTCGTAGGCTCTACAAATTGCATCTATATAGTGCTCGAGGGATAAAACGACTCGGGTTAACGTATCATCAACGAATAGGATATGAATCGCGATGATTTTGTTCGCCTCTTCGTCGCGGACGAAGCTCGTAAGCTTCCCGTGGTGCAGACAGAGCCCGTGTCACTACTTCCGCGAGCATACGATATATCATCGATGCGGCAGAAGCTTTTAAGCTGTCCTGAAAATACCGGCCGGCTGTACGAGTTATTAATGTCCCGCCTCCTTATAAAGTACTCAATTTTCGTTCTGTAAGGAGGAGAAATATTAGCCGTAATACGGCCACCGCCGCACAACGAAACGCCGCAGTATATCAGCTCGACGAAAATTACAGCGCCGACAAAGATGTTAATATCGGTGAACCGGGGAAGTTCGGGTCTCTACTCTACGCGCGCTCGCGCTTCCATTCGCTGAGTACATTGTTTTGACAAAAGGGCGCCAGCGAACTTTACAGAGGACTTTACATGAAACTCAGTGGTCGTCGGTAGGAGAGCACTGTTCTTGGACGGTACGTGCGCGATAAATCGGACACACGCGCCGAGGACCCGAAAAGTGCCTGTAGTTTGATACTCCAACTCTCCTGCGATGACACAATCTCATTGTTTTAATATCGTTTGTTACATCTTTGTTTCTCTCGAAACATTAACATTAAAATTAATTTTTGCGCGTTATTGCAAGTGCATCATACAAATTAATTTATCTCGAGATTTGTTTTTGCGAATAAACGTTGAATAAAAGTTCGGTAAATAAAGGCTATAATAACTTTATAGCGTAATTCAAGGGAATCCTAAAGTAGTTTGTTTTACCATAGGATTTACTCACATACGATTTACGTGATTGACACATCCTACATATCAGTGTTGTCAGGTCTGTTCAAAAGTTATCCCCATATATTGCAATTTTTTCAATATCTTTAGCCATAATTTGAATATTTCTTTGTATTTTCTTTCCGCACAAAGTGCTTCAAAAATTTTCTTCCAGAAATTTTTTGTACCTCTAAAAAATTTCTGGAAAGAAAGAAACCTTCAAATTTAGGAAAAAATCTCTCTACCTGGCAAGCTGGTGGGTTACACAGCTACATTCTATATATACTACATCAATATATATATATATATATCTCACCCACATATATACATTTTTCGTAGAATGATGTCGTATAGAATTAGATATCTAATTCTAAGAACTTGACATTGTTTTTTCGTCTAATCTACTAATCTGCAGTCTTCAGTTTTATAAGTACAAATTGCTTTTACAAATGTTGTCACGATTTGACAGCTTTAGACGTCATTGAGAAATGGATCTTAATTTCAAAAATTTTTGTCATTTTCAGCATAAATTCCACGTTATACTAATATTAATGTGTAATATACTTCAATTCTGGAAAAGAATTTCCAAATATGTAAAAGCAATATATGCGATATCTTTCTACGAAAATTATTGCGTTTAATCAATAAAATATACGCTTTTAGAATCCCCTTTATTATTTCAGATCAGTAAAGACAGAAGTCTCAGATTCTTGCTACGCAGAATATACAATTATTATACATTATTATGCAAAAATATTGAATAAACATTAAAAAAATATTTTGTAAATTGTGTGCTGATTGGGACAATGTCGTTACGTGTATATAAAAATTATAAGTGCAAATCTCGAGAAATATTTCCAGGCTTTACTTCGTACGCGGTAAAACTTGCATTTCAGTCGCTTTTTATAGATAGTAATAGTGGAACTTGGCCTGCAATATACAGTAATGGTGCGATGTGTGCGGATCATTCATGAGGACGTGAACTTTTCGCGTTGAGGTGGTGTATGCAAAACTCGCGGTCCACGGTCGGTACTCCCGGGGATGATTCTGAATCCCTGGCATCGTCGAAGAATACGTGGGGCCACACACTTTAAGCAAACTTTTCATCTGAAGG
The DNA here is from genome assembly GCF_001594055.1 of Mycetomoellerius zeteki. Taxonomy (NCBI): domain Eukaryota; kingdom Metazoa; phylum Arthropoda; class Insecta; order Hymenoptera; family Formicidae; genus Mycetomoellerius; species Mycetomoellerius zeteki. The sequence goes on from NW_017257184.1 coordinate 713,446, forward strand.
TCTTCCTATGGCTCCAGCATTCGGTTCCTTTCATATCCCACTCCGTTTCTGGGAGGAGCTTGTTTATAGCACCCTGTAGATATCGTAAAATAGGAAATAGCACCCCGGGGGCAAGACGGAGTTTTCCCCGAGACGTGATTGGAGTTAAGACAAGTCCTTCTGTCCGCTGGCATCGAGGCCGCGTCTCCTTGTCGCTCCCGACCGAAAAATAAAGCATCAACGTCTCCGGTCTCGGAGTTATTTTAGTGAACGCGATGGAAAGAAGACGCGATGTCACTTTTTAAGCGTGCGTTTGTCCTCGTTGATTTTTTGTCCGCGCCAGATGTCGTATCCCAACTAATTGTAACCGATCACCGTTGTTTCGTTTTGCTTTAAGCATAAGGCTTATAAGTGAAGGCTTTTTGGAAGGTCATCACTTGAATTCATTCTTGGTACACGAGACTAAACTACGTCTGCGAAAACGCCGTTCTAAAAAGAAAGCGCTGTTTTTTATTAAAATCAATTATTAATTTATACTTAACGATGACATTTTATTTACAATAAAATTACTTTTAAAATCTTTCTTGGAATTTCTACCTTAAAATATATACATATTCTAAAGTTAATATATAACATAAATATATATCTCCTCCTCCTCCTTCTTGAAGTGACTTCTGAACTCCGAAATTCGCTATGATATTCTCAGGAACTACTTAATTGCCAAGAGCGGTAAATGAACAATGTCGACAAACTTTATGAGATCAGATGAGATAATAATTTACACCAACTACTCTATGAGACAATATGTTAATTATACAATACTAATAAAAATTAATAATTAGTACAAAATTATGAAAAGAAGACAAATATGCATGTGTTCTTTATGTCAAATAATACACGTATAACTGTAAATGATGCTATAAGAATATTTGCGTTGTTCCACTTATAATTAATCGTAAGCCTAAGGCCCCATTGCACCAACGTTACTTTAATTTTAAGCAAGGCTTAAAACTTTCTCTCTCTATCAATTGTAAAAAAAAGAAAGAAAAAATTTTAAGCTTCGCTTAAGGTCAAAATAATTGGTGCAATCAGGCCTGGGACCTCTATTTAATAATTGTCACTTGAATCTATTGTCTCAAAATTGTATCAAATGAAATACTTATAAGAAAGATTTCGACTGATTACGAGTTTCCTAACAGAAAAGCGGTTATAAATTTAGATTTGAAATTTTCTGTCTATTTAATACTGAAATTGCTTACTTTAAGCTTTTTTAAATCGTTTCATGTTATATAAACGTACACTCAAAATATGCGCAATGAAATGAATTGCTGTTTTGCAAAATGGTATGCCGCGTGTTTCTCTACTTTAATATTCACAAATCATGTAAATCCTTTAATGAGACGTAATGCCGGTTGAATTAAGCCATGAAAATGTAATGATAAAACGAAACATACTTTCCATTTTACACATGTTCAATTGACTTTAAAAAATGAAAAATATAAGGAGCAAAATTCGTAACGTAGATTATGACAAATTTACACGAATTCATGACGTATATTTACACGAATCTGTATTCATTATATTCAATTATGAAAACACATCTGTAGACACATTTATTGCGATCGCATGCTTATAATTTACAAATGAATTGTCGAATTGGTCAACCTTTATTTGATGACAATAGTCCTCAGTTACCATTTGTAAAAGATGCAAGTCATTGTAATGGATAGCCGTTATGCTTTAACGTTTGACAGAATAGTTTCTTTTAAAACATGTATATAGAGAGAATGTCAAAAAGTTCCACAAACGCTTTTAAGAATCGTGGATTTAAAAACGAAAAAAAACTCATACAAAAACATCGGGGCTCTTACAAACAATACAAAGGGAATGCAAGAGATTTTATGAAACTTTTTTTACGAGATATAACTAATCAAAGAAGCGGCTTTTTACATAAGATCCATAAACGTAGGAAGATAATAAAACTTTATTTTTTATTTAATTTAAAGAGTTAAAAAATTTAAGTCTGTATATAGTATATTACCTCAAAATATAACGTAATAATTAAAAAATAAAAAAAGTAATAGAAATAACATCTCATAAAATTTTTTTGTTAAGAAGTTATTTTCATATTGGATTGTTTGTACCGTTTTTCAATATTTTAAATAATAACTATGCATGAGTGATTTATTATTATGTTTATTTCTTTTTAGAAATATATGAATGAGTTTTATCATTCACTATTCTGCTCCATCTGTTTCAAATACAAGTATGAATTTTATCTTTATCATTTTTATTATTTTAAAATTAATTATCTTATTTTTACATTATTTTAAACGTTTACAGGAGTATCCAAGCGTTACTTATTTTCATATTATTTCCTTACTTTAAAAGTGTCAACTTAAAAACAAAAATATAATATAACTTTTGAGTTATTGCCATAACTGAGTTAGATAAAGATTACTCTATCAATCATGAAAAGTGAACTAACTTAACTTCACAGACTGTCCTTCAAATAGCATATGTATCATTCTTAAGATATTTAAAGAGATCAAATATCTTTTATAAAAGTGATACTTTTTAAGTTGTGTCGTCTTTGCAAATAAAAAAGAGAAACTTCTACAGAGAATATTTACAGAGTTAAGACAGTTTTGATGATCGAAGTTTGAAAAAGAAATGTTTTACTTTGAGTTTAGTCATTTTAGTTGATCAAGGAAAATATAAACTGTTGTCGACATTTCGAGTTATGTCACTTCTGAATTATTCCAGAGAGAGAGAGAGAGAGAGAGAGAGAGAGGTTTAATATAATTTGTAGGATATTAAAATCGCCACAACTTAAAAAGAGTTTTTTAAGGATTGTAAAACAAAATTCACATTTGATCACGTTTTTAAAAAAAAGTATATTTTCTTTTTTATCAATATTATTTATTTAGTCAAGAATTTTCTGTTAAGTTGAAAAATAGTCTTTCCCTTTTCTAAAAAAATTTAATTTTTTGAGTTATATCACTTTTGAAGTAAGAAAACGATGTCTTGTTTGAAAATTTTTGATAAGGAAAAATCGATTTCTCTCATATCAGATCACAGATATCGTTTTTCAACATTTTAAACAACTACCTATATGAAGGATGTCACATTGCACGAGAAGGATTTCATATCGGATTACACGTATCGTTTTTCAATATATATTCTAAATAATGACTCCGTATGTGAGAAATTTATCATTGTGTTTACGATAAATTTCTTAAAAAAAAAAAAAAAAGAATAAACTTCAATTTTCGTTTTAAAATATCAAGATATTTGTTCAAAGATATGCATTAATATATTCGTATATATTCCTATCATCTTTATTCAGATTTAATTAAATTAGGGAACAGGGGTGTCTTGCTCTCAAAATTATCGCCTATTAAAATGTATAATATAGATGTGTATGGATGTATAATTGTACGTGAGCGTCCACAATGTGTCGAGTTCGGGCTCGTCGATCGTGGGTGCACTAAGCTCACTGACCGTGCGAATCAGTCATCCCTGCAGAATCACATCGTTACGCTTGATCGGTGTCGTACTCTCGTGAGTATTAGGGGTATTTTCGATTCCAGGTGGGGCTCGGTCGTTCTCGGTTACGCTCGGTTTTCGCGCGGGCACGATGTTTCGTTTGATTCCGCCACAGTTTCAAATATCGAAGACCGTTCAAGTTTGAACATCGAGAGAGCTTTCTTTCAATGAAACATCTCAAAAATCAACATCTACCTCATAGTGAAAGCGATTGGACAAATTTGGTGCGCCCTAGTGCGCACTTTAAAGTCGTCGTACATACTCTCTAAATCTGAATCAGTGGATAGTCACTAATTACCCAGTGGCATACTTGGCACTGATAATCAGTGAAGTTCAACTAAAAAAGAAAGAATGTTTGAGCATTGTATAACTAAAATACTGATATTTGCACGTTAATTTCAATCTTCCAATACCATATTCATTGAATTTAAGCACTAAAACAAGGTTAGTTAAATCACATAATAAAGATTAGCTAAGTTAGGAATCTCACATTTAATTCACTGACCAGTGGCATATTTGACAGTGATATCAGTGATTATCCACTGATTCAGATTTAGAGAGTAAATTGATGTAAAGATGTGTGTTTAATATCATAATAATAAAATCATAATAATTTCTTACGTATAAACGTAAGAACGGGTTAAATCGCGAAATCTTTAATACAATTTATTATGCTGATTTGATAAAATTATATTTTGTAATTCACAAAATGTATGCATTTCACTTTTACACTTAGGCTGCTATTCATAGCCGATTCTTACAATTAGAGAGCTGTATTAGCATCTTAAGACGTTACTCAAGACAGTTTTACAATAAGAATCAACTATGAATATCAGCCTTAGATTAGATTAGTGTATAATGGCCTTAATATGCACCAGTTAGTGCGCACTAGTTCGTCCAACCGAATTCGCTGTAAGAAACCGTTTCGTTTAAATTGAACGCGTTATATCGCGACGTGCGTCGCATGCAACGGAGGCTTTATTAAATGGCGAATGTAATTAAGGGCGGTATTATACAATACAATAGTCGGTTCTTATTTTAAGAGCACCTTAAATAATGTCTTAAGATGTTAATACTGCTCTGTAGCTGGTATTCATAGTCCATTCTTATTTTCAGACCGTCTTAAGGAGATCCTAAAGCCGTTTGTATTACCGGCTAAATCGTAATTTTTGTATAACAATTACTTTTTTCCTCTTTGAGTTTGATTGAAATCTTAATATTTATTCCTATAATTATGCGTGGTCTACAATAGACAGTAGCAATAGTGGATTAAGGAGTAGGAGAAAAAAATCAACCAATCATAGTCGAATGTGAGGAGAATAATCAACTATGATTGTTCGATTTCTACGCCTACTCTTTAATCCACTACTGCTATTGTAGACCACGTATATATCCTGTTCCTAATATTCTATTGTGCGTAGGCCCTTATCGTTTTCCTCGTGATAGCCAAGATGGCTGCGTTCAGCTATAGCAGAGAAAACTAATTAATCAGTTATACGCATTTTTTGTCGCTTTTTATTGTCTTACGGTTATACGACTAAAAACTTAAACTTTTACGTGTAATGGCCTTAAGATTCTTTAAGACCTTGAGACCTCAAATATAAAATCCGACGATGAATAATGCAGGATCTATAATGCGGAGTCTACAATAGAAATCGTAGCGGTCGTAGAGTCTCAAGTCGTAGAAAATTAACCAATCACAGTCGAATATGAAAAGAATAATCGACTATGATTGGTCAATTTTCTATGACTTAAGACTCTACGACCGCTATGACTTCTATTGTAGACCCCGCATAATAGAAGTCGTAACAGTCGTAGAGGTCTTAAGTCGTAGAGTATTGACCAATCATAGTCGATTATTCTTCTCATATTCGACTGTGATTGGTTAATTTTCGACTTAAGACTCTATGACCGCTATTTCTATTGTAGACCACACATAACAGTTTAAGGTTCTCCCGGTCGTAAGTCGTAAATGCACCGAGCAGATCGCATAGGATAAACTCGCGGCGAGTATTATGGCCACATGGCTGTAATTTTTCCAATAATTGTTAAATGTAGCGTTTTTGCAGTCATTTTGAAAGCTTATGGCCATCTTTTCCGTCGTAAAGCCACTCGAGTTCACCCTAAGCTCGATTTACATACCACGCAGAACGCGAGTCGCGCGGGAATGCGATCCGCGATTCGCGTGCTATGCGGATCGAGCTTTACACCGCGAGCGTCAGTTGTCAGTATTTCGCATTTCACGCCGGTCGTTGGTCAAAAGAAAGTTTGTCCTCGCGATCCGTCACGTTTCTAATCGGGAACGAATCACACGCGCCGACGAGCGTCCAGAGCGCCGGGACGCGCCGGGAGTGACGTGCGACGTTCGCGTCGCATCAATTCGCGCGCCGATCGTAAATCAGTTGCGAATTCTCGATCGCGTTCCGCGGCCACCATTCGCAGTTGTTGCTTCGTCGCGGTGTCATGGCGGCTTGTCTTCCGTATTTCGGCGCGTACGGTTGTCTCGTCGCGAGAATGTCGTCCCGCGTCTAAAAGTCTTTCAGAATCTCTACCCGCGTCTGATCGAACGCAGAAAGTGCCGAGTGTCGA
>NW_017257184.1:719574-756109 GCF_001594055.1 Mycetomoellerius zeteki
CGTGTATTTGTGCGTTTAATTCGACGCTGTCTCCTATGACCGTTACGAGAATGAAGATTCTTTGAGAAAACCGATTTGGGATTTAGGCTGGATTATCCCACCTTTCGGTAAACTTCAGCTCATCGAGCTTAGATCGGATTGCATCAATGTTATAATTTTACTTTAAGCAAGACTTAAAACTCTATCTGTCTCGTTTTAAAGCCGAAAAGAGACAGAGACAGAAAGAGTTTTAAGCCTCGCTTAAAATCAAAGATTTCGTTTACACCGTGCATTTAGGCTGCGACCTATACAATAGGTGTCCTTGTTTATCTTGTAAGTCAAACAAAAATACCGATCGTGCATTTAGGTCGCGGACTAAGTGCACGGTGTAAACGTAGGCCTGTTCCTTTTGGCTGAACTTTTGCACCAGTTTATCTTTCTTTCTCTTTTTTCCTCCTTGAGAGAAAAAGAAGAAAGATGAACTGGTGCAAAAGTTCAGCCAAGAAAAACAGGCTTAATGTAACATTGGTGTAATCGGGCCTAATTCTCTTACTCTCTTATGCTCTTACGCTTTTACTCCTTTGATTATCCAACAGATAAATTATCACAAAGTTCTGGAGTTATCTGGAGATGGAACAACGACCCTGAGTCAGTCGTAATGTCACCGTTTGGCGAGGTCACCTGAGGTCACCGATTGGCTGTCCGTGGCAATAGCAATATGGTGAGTGAACATTATATTTGCCTAACTAATATGTATATGTCCGTTTCAATGTATACAGTTGAAAAATTTAAGTTGAATTTAACATATTTCATGTACCCTAAACGGTCTACTTAAACTCTTTGTGTTAATTTAACGCAAGATGAATATGTTAGAAACCAACACAATATTATGTATTAAAAAATAACAAAAAAGTAATACTGACACAATTTATAAACAAATTGTAAAAGCATATTTTCTTCAGTAAAATTAACATTTATGATATGTTAAATTGACACATATTTATCTTAGAGTTTACGTTTTAAAATATTATTTTTATGTTATTTAAATTTTATAGTATATAATATTTAAATAATATAGTCACACATTATGTTAAATTAACTCAAATACTTTAAAAATTCAAATAAAAATTGAATGGACTCTTTTGAACACAAGTACAAAATATGTTTTATAGTTTTTTATTAAATAAATCATCTTTAATCTCAAATCAACTAACTTTTCATCTTCTAATTCTTAGACTTTAGATCACATTAAACACAAATGAAAAGCACAGGGAATAGGAACAGGAAATAACAGGTTTCAACCAATTAGAAATCTTGTATTCTGTATAGGTTGAAATCTGTTATTTCCTGTTCCTAGTGCCTGTGCTTTTCAATTATACTTTGTGTGCAATTATACTTTGGAATTAGAATAACAAGTAAGTTAAATCGAAATTAAAGAAATGGACATTAATTTTTTGCGGTCTAAATCATTTTTCACTTTAAAGGATTTAATGATTTTCGCTCACTTGTGAAAAATGATTTAGACCGCAAAAAATTAATATCCATTTCTTTAATTTCGATTTAACTAACTTGTTATTCTAATTCCAAAAGAAAATATTTTATCCTTCACTTTATCTAATCAACTAATTTAACATTAATCAAAGAATTTTTATTATCTGAGAGAATTCATGGACCTCTAAAAATGTAGTTTGCTGATTATAATCTCGTACTCTATTTAAATACTTAATTAATTATGAGATAAATTATGCATAATGTCGAGTGTAACTTGACATAGGGTTGCAAATCAATATTAATAGATATTCATTCAGTGACGATAGCTGATAGCGATGACTTAATTCTTTTCATATTGATGAAATTACGTCAAATCTTATAAACTAAGAGAGACTTGACACTACAGGGTGTTTCATTTTAAGTGATATGGTCGATTATCTCGCGAATCGATGATTTTATTGAAAAATTTTTCGAACGAAAGCTGCATGGCTTGAAGGGGAACACATGATGGAAATGTGGACTTGACCATTTTTGAACTCCATTATTTTTGTTATGAAATATTGAGTAGGGGTAGTAGCAACTTATAGAAATGATTAAACATAACTCAAATTAGGTTGTAATGACTTAAAAATCAATGGCATAATTAAAAATTAATGGAGATAGACAATTTAACTCAAGAAACTGTATTATATTTGACTCAAATTTAATTTATTATTTATCAAGTGTACACTAGAGATCCTATTATAACAGAGTCTGGCCACAAATAATTTTGTCAAAACAAGAGTGAAAAAGAAAGGTATATGTAATTATATACCGTCTCTATATATATTATCTTATTCTAGCTTATACTATATTATTCATTTAACTTATTGAAATTGACAAAAACGACGAGCTGATCAAGAGTTTGTCACCTAATGGTCAAATTTTGTTATAAGCTCTCTAGTGTACACGTTAATGTAGACGTTCATTTATAATTAACAATTTAAAATTAAAAAATGGATTGATCTACATTTTATAACATATGAAGTTAAAAAGAACATGGAAAAGTTAAAAAGAACAAAATATTATTCAACTCAAGGGATTGGGTTACCATTGTTCCTTTGATATTCAACAATGTGAAAGAGAATTGAAAACAATAGAAATAATTACCGCAGATGTAAGTTAAAAAAAAACGTTAAAAAAATATGCCACGCTTTAATTTACCATTTAATCATTTCATCTACGAAGATAATGGAACTCTTTGGAGTTGAAGGTTCGAGCCACGGCTTCGCGAGCTCGGCCGGTTCGGATATCTCGATAATAATATCGTAAGCATCCCCTGATCCGGACGCGTCTGTGATTCGCGCGGTCCCAACTCGACAGTGGTAGTATACACACGTACAGAGATCGCGTAGAAGCGCCTAGGGTGGCGTCGTTCTCTCCGGAGCAGCGGGGTCAAGGGGCAACGGGGGAAACGGGTAGGGCGATAGACGAGGGGAGGAGAAGCGCAGCGGGTGGCGCGCGGCGCTCGAGCGGTGGTGGGGTCAGCGCGGCAGGGGAAACCAGGGGAAACGTAGCAGTCGTAGCACGCGGGTTGCCGAGAGAGGCACACAGGCAGGGGTAACGGCCACCACGCCGGTAGGGGTGGCAGTGGATCCCTCGAAAGTCCGACGGTGCTTCTCTCTCTCCACTCTCAGTCCCGAGAGCGGAGCCAAGAGAGGCGGGAGAGCGCGACGCGTACTCGAACCTCGCTCGCTCGCTCGTCGTTCCGCGCCTCGTATACCGCGCGATACCGTGCGGACCGTCGGTGTTCCGTTGCGTTCGTTCTCTCTTTCGCGTCTGCCGTATACGTGACGTTACGAGAGTGACGTCTCCTCGCGCGACGATCTTCGTACACGTCGTTCGTTGCTACAACCGCGGGTAAGCGAGACGTCAAGGTGTTGTGGAATCTGCGCTCCTCGGGTATTCGCTGCGATATCAGAGTGCGTCAAATGATGCCTCACCCTTTCCGCTGTGCTGTGAGAAGGGTGGACTAATCTTGCGAAAGCAGTGCCGAAAGGATTGCCGTCATCGAGGAAACGTCGCTCACGCTGTCTCCTGGTGAGAGGGGATGATGTGGACGGCCTTGGAGCAGATGTCCGCGTGTGTTTTATAGAGCAGAGGGTGGACCGAAGCGCAACGATTATCGGAGAGCTCTGAATTTTCCTGTTACTACCAATGAAATATTGCGACTGACGTTTGATAATGATGTCGGACAGAGAGAGAAAGGGAGAGAGAGAGAGAGAGAGAAAGAGCTCGTCGTCAATCGATCTCGCGCTGCACCGACTGATCCGAATCGCGAATTCTTGAAAGTTTCCGTGCTGAGCTTCCCATCTTAAAGGAACGGCGCGATGCTCTCGGTAGAAACACGAGAATCGCACTCGTCCTCTCACGCGAGATCGATCGTCACGTGCTCCAGACGGCTGCCGGAATTCGCGTGCCGATCGCGGAAGCCCGTCACGTGCCTCTCGCCGCGAAGGAGGGTGGGTCGAGCCGCGTCGGGTCTCGATTATCCTCGCATTCGCTATCTCGCGGATGCACTTCGATTTTCGTGACGCGCGCGCGAATTTTTCTCGTTCCGTTCTATTTTTAGGTTTTTTTTTTTTAATCTACCTCCATCACAGGACGTTTCAGTGCGCGCTTTCGAAACACGACGACCGAGTCTGCCAACGATGCTCTCGACGCATCCACGTTACGCACGGATTACGTTTTTTATCCCTCCTCTGTCCAACCTTTGCTCTTCCCTTTTTCCCTCTTTGAAAAAGAGTGCACGCGAGTTAGTGATTTGACGTGAATGGGATTTACGGGCAAAGTGACAGCTCGCTGCCCGTGACGTACGGCGCGTCCTTAAAATAAACGTCGATGATACATGTTGTTTGCGATACCTATCATCTCTAGTCCTTTTTTTCTGAACGTCATTTCGACCCTCCGGCTGCGCAGGGGTGGGGCAGGGATGAGAGAGAATGTAACACGGGACCCTCGCGCGCATCGGGCGGCCACGGGAACAATCGTAGCGCAGGAACAACACGCGCGAAGCGGTTCAAGGGTCGTCGGGACACAAAGCGACCGTGCCATGCATATGCACGAGGGACTTTGTGTACCCAGTTTGCGGCCCGGTGATTACAGGTGGGAATAAACCGATACCGAGAGATACTGTTGCCTAAATACGCGTCGTGACCCACTTCCGCAAGTTTCGGACATCCGCCTCCGTTCTGGCGGCGAGGTACTACCTATCTACCTACCTAACGTTGCTAGTCTCCCTCGTCTCGTAATGCGAAATATCAACATTTGCACATCGAATTGTGTGTGTGTATGCGCGCGCGCGCAAATGCGACGATGAAAGTTAGGCGTTAATTTTACGAACGACGAGAAGTGGAAATATCCCGCGCGAATTTTCAGAGCGAATAATGCGTCTCGTCATTTGTTGTTTCAGAATATAGGTTTTGAAAAACATGCCGCGAAAAAAAAAAAGAAAAAAACACTCGATGAGATCATAACGTGATCGAAACGGTTTCTCAATTATTTCGAGCAATAATACTGTGATCTCTCAATTGCTGTTTCATTTTGTTCTACATTTAGTTGGATGTCCCGATATTATTTTATCTGAACGTACATTACCGCGAATATGAAGAATGATAATTTACGAGCGACTTTTTTAATATTCGAAGCACGCGGAAGCGCATATCGGTGTATCAATCCACAAGTATGTCCGACCTGCCGGGACGATCAATTTAAAAGGCCGTCCGTTTGCACGAAACACGAAGATGATTTATGTCCACATCCGACGCGAATAACGCTCGCTCGCTCTCGCTCTTTCGTTCGCGATCCGGCAGCCGACGGTACGAAATTATCCGAGATATCTCAATTAGCCGCGTAAATCATCAATTGATTCGAAAACCAAACGATAAATGATTCGCGCTGTATCCGCATTTTCCCGACTACGGGATATGATTTTCTACGGAATTTTGCGCTCAATGAAAACGGAGACGTCGCCGTAAATCAGCTGATCCGCGATCATCTCGTTTCCGCGCGAGTTGCGATCAGTGATTTCAGACAGAGATTCTGCGAAATCCTATTAAAGATTGCTAGTCGATCGAACGTGTTGTGAAATGCAATGGCGATCACAGAGTATTATATACGCGTGCTTTTACCGCATTGAACACTCGTTACACGCGTGTATTACAATTGGTATAAATGACGCGTGTCAATAAAGCAAATAACTTATAATAAATATTTCTGATGAAATATTTCATTGCAACGCGTGGACAAAAATTGCAGTATGATAAACATAGTCGACGATATTATTATAATTATGATTCATTTTTTAAAAATTATTAATTTTCATTTCCACCGATGCAGATTAACTTTAATTTCGGTTCAACTTATTCTTTACACACATTTTTTTTTAATTCTAAGAATTGTGTTCATTTTTATCAATGTAGATTAACTTTAATCTCTGTTTAATTTACTTTTTATTCTCTTCTAATTTTTAGGCCCGATTGCACTAAGGTTACTTTAACTTTAAGCGAGGCTTAAAACTTTTTCTTTCTCTGTCTCTCGCCTTTAGAGAGAGAGAGAGAGAGAGAGAGAGAGAGAGAGAGGATTTTAATCCTCACTTAAAGTCAAAGTGACGTTGATGCAATTGGGTCTTAGGATTAGAAAAAGATGAAAAGTAGGTTATATTAAATACAGTATCTTTTAAGACCGTAATGTGAATACACAACAAATTAGAAATAAAGACCCTCGGTCAAGCTGAATCTTTAGTGTTTAAATAATTTCGTTTGAGAATTTATATACTCATATCCCATCCTGCAAACTGTCCGTCGAATTTCAGTCTTGAAATACAATTCTAACAGAACTAGAGCAGTAATATCATAAATTAAATTGACAATCAATTTAATAATATTGATGCTTTTATCGGCATTTTAAAAGATGTTAATAATATGATGCTGATAAGCGTCAAACTAAAAAAGTAAATTAAACCAAGAGATTAAAGTTAATCTATATTTTTTGGTAGAAATAGCCATCAGAAAAAGATGAAGAGTAAGCTGAATCAAGATTAAAGTTAATCTATATTAGTGGAAATGAGTACATCAAACTTATCTGTGATGTGATTTTCTTTTATCATATTAATCCGTAAATCACTACACATACATTCAGCATAAATATTGTGCTTGGCTGAGTAATTTAAGACAGCGGATACATAAACTAGCGGGGACTAAATCTGGCTTAGGAGTACGTTACAGAGAAAAAACGACCGACGAGCTCTTTCTTCGCCGAACGGAATTCATCTCGACATTTGTAGTCGCGTCGCTTACAACGCTTTAGTGTCCAAGTTTAACGAGTCTCTTACGGCGACATTACGCCCGGGGGAATTCGACCAGATTCTTCCAAAATCCGATAATCGGACTGTGCATTCGGCAGTAGTGAATCAATCCGGTTTATCTTAGAGAGAAAACGTATACCGTCGCGACCTCTTTTATACGCAGGAGATTAGTAGCGATCGCGTCGGGAAGTCGGGTCGTCGATTTTCTGACGCGGAGCTTTAACAAATTCCAGATTCTTCGGTGTCGTCTTGTGTCGATTGTTGATTCTTGTGGTCTAGTGAAGTGTCGATTCGCGCTGCAGAGAGAAAACACGACGATTTGGTGCACGAAGAGATGCGCGACGCGGACAAGAGGTCCGATTTTGTCGCGGTGGAACTGCAGCTTCCTCGTGTGGCGGTGCATCGTCGATGCTGAATCGCGTGCTTGGCACGTACGCAGTGGTAGTGGTTCTCGAGTGGACTCTTTCGCGCGGATGACAGCTGGACGTTTTCGCCGCGGGGGTGACAGTGAGATCCTCGAGCTCATTGTCAGTTGAGCTGAGAAGAGACGAGTCTCTCGCGTCGCCGAGAGTTCGAGATACGCCGTCGGTGATATCCGACGAGGACTACTGCGCGAATCGGGTGGTGATCTGTAGTGATGCCGTGATGGGCTGCAGCTCGAGATCGTTCTTCCTGACCACGCTCCTCCTCGTGGCTGGATTACTGTCGATCGCCCTGTTCGCCGAGATATCTTGCGCGACACGTAAGTCTCTGGTTACATATTTATGGGAATTATCGTGAATAAATTTTGCAATTGATTTATAAAAAATTCAGTTGCGTTTTAGAAATAATTGTTTTTCATAATAATAAAGAAACAGATATTTTTTTTAAGTATTCATGTGTTATATATAAGTATGTGTGGATATATATATATAACTATTCAAAATTAAGTTATTTGAAAATAATAGATACGAAATTTTTAGCAAAAAATTAAATTTGAAAATATTAAAATAAATTATTAAATAGTATTAAATTTATTTATTACGTTTATTTTAATTTTTGTTTTTTCCGAAATTTAATGTACGCTGTTTATGAAAATTCGTGTATTTAAAATATTAGTATATTCGACTTACATCGTGAATTTTATGGTTAACCAATTGAATGTATGATTTCATTATTTTTGATTTAATGTGTTAATTGGCATAAAGAATACACGGATGCAAACAATGCGAATTAATTGAATTGGAATTTTTACATATTTGTGAGAGTTGACAATTTTTATGTCTGACAATTTTTCTGAAAATTTTTATTAGTCACGCGATAGTAGGAGCAAATTTGTAATTTGTGAAAGATAGCATTTTATTACAAATTTAATTGCAATTTTGATGTAGAAAATGTTAATGATAGTGTTGCTTTTATATTCATTATATAATAAATGAAGGCACTCGTTAACTTGGCTTTTTACCCGTTATTGCATTTTCTGCCTTTGTGAAATTCTATCGATATTATCATGTTAAGGGCAAGATGATCATATAATGAACGATAAATGCATAACTTGACTGTAGCGCCGACATGAAAGATTTCAGTTATGCAATTCAATAATGCATGTACGTGTAGAGACTTATAATGCAAATTGATCTGTTTTATAACTTCTATCCGACGTAAATTTTATGATGCACGATAAAAATCTCAATGCACGAATAAAATTTCTCTTTTATAGTAACATTTCAACATTGTTTATAGTAACATTTATTACTTAATGTCAAGCTTGGTAAAAGAATTAAAATAATAATTGAGAATGAAAAATGTAAATTAAAATAGTAGAACTCGTAAACATAAAGAATATAAAGCTGTCCTTTTTTAATGTAATATTCTGGTACGCAACTTTTACAAATCAGAAAATAATGACAATGATAAAAAAGAGAATAAATACGTAGTATTAAAATTTTAAAATATTACTATAAATTAAAAATTCAACATTTAGATGCGACTTGGTATTCAGCATGATAGCTGCATATGCATTGATTTTTTTTCGAAATTTTTGTTATACATAAACGAGTACAAAAAAAAAAGAATTTTATATAAATTTCTGAGAGAGATTGACATTTCCGCATATGGTAGGTTTCAGGGAAGGAAATGGTGTTAAAATCTGTCCTCTCGGTTTAAAGTGACGCGCCCGAAATTATGGCAGATTACACGAGTGTAATATAAAATTCCTGCCTCGTATCTTTTTTTTTGTCCGCGTTCTTCCCTCTCGAAATACAATCGCGTAATTGCGGGCGATTAGCATTCCGCTCAAGGAGATCGCGGAGATTCCGTCGCATCCGGCCGAGGAAGCCTCTCATTAGACTGCGTACCGGAACTCGATGGGTCTAATTATTTTCCGAGTACCTGCAAACTCGAGAGAGATTCGCGTTTCGGGGGTGATTCGAATCGGGGTCACGCGCATGCATCGATATCCCTTTCTCGGTTTCTCCCTTCGTTTCTCTCTCTCTCTCTCTCTCTCTCTCCCCCCTCTCCCTCGTCCACATATCTGTTTCCCTTGTACGCCCTTAATGCTACGTTCGCGCATGTACAGACACGAGCGTGTACAGCCGCAAACTGTTCCTCTGCTCTTGCACAAGCAGCCATTCCTGAAATAGATACGCGCGAGCATATTTCGCGAATAGTGCGTGGAAGGAAGTTGCGCTCGTGTAAGAAGAAGTATGGACCTGTATCTATAACTTGAAAGTAGTAACATTTACGCTCGGCTTTATGAGTCGTGCGAAAATGTTTATGGCTCTCGTACATACGATAAAAGTTGCCGTAAACACTTATTTTGGTTCTCTCATACGACATTATCGAAGGAATGTACTTTCTATATTATTATATATACTGACAAAGATATGTGTTCGTATTGTAAAAGAGATTTAAATAAATTTGTTAAACAGAGAGATATCTTTTAATAAAAGACTTTTATATCTGTTAGGAAAATGCAATATGAGATATCTTTTTCTCTGTTATACTAGCAATGTAAAAAAAAATATAATTATGCGTATATATAGAGATTTGGACGAATTCAATCATATTTATCGAAATATCAACACGATCGAACAATACGAAGCTTATACACATTTTTGAATTAAATCCGGCTGGCATTTCAACAATTGTCACGCCAGAAAATTTTTGGAAAATGATTAAAATTGTTAAAAAAAAAGCATCGAATAAAAACGCGGGGACATCGCGCGTGATGATGAAATGGCTTGTTTAGTCGAGAGCGTACGCGAAAAGACAGGGACGACACAACGAAGTATAATCTCCCCTTCTTTGCTGTGTCGGATCGTACTGGATTGTCAGGGGTTGAGTTCTCGGTGGATCATGGTGGGTGAGAGAACGCGGTCGCAAACGAGAGGAACGAAGGAGGGGACGATGATGGCTTCTCGCTCAAAGGACGCTGAAGCGAATGGGATGCGGACGTCGTTGTCACGACCAGGCGTGAGGTCGCTGATATTCCCTTGTCTTTTATTAAGGAGGGCTTCCTTTCTACGTTTGCGCCGCTCGTTCCTCCTTTCACACTCTCGTTGCTCTGTTTAGTAGCCGCTGCCGATGTTCTTTTCTATGCGCTTCTCTCTGTCCGTCTCTCGTTGTACCAACACCGCCGCAATACACCCCTGCGAATAATGCTATAATTATTTCTCTGTCCCTTTTTTCTTTACTTTTTGCTTTCTCTCCATCTATCTCTCCCTACCTCTATCTCCATCTCCCTTTACCTAAGTTCATCTTTGTACTCTCCACAAACGATTCTTTGCACCCTGTCCGCCCCGCCATATATTGCTGTTTTTTTTCTCGTGGTCATTAACGCGCAGCAAACCGTGCGATGAATGTTTAATTTCGGCTTCCTCGCGGTCCGCGAGAAATTGGTGGATCGCTCGCACAGTATTTTCGCTGAAATTGAAGTCCAGAAAGTTTTGGATTTATTTAGCGATAAATTAAAAAGCTGTATTATTCATAGTATATTCCTGCAATAAAATGGAGTAAGCGCTATAAACGAGATATATTTAAACAGTTAAACGATCGAGATTTATAAAATAATGGATAAATAATATATCAATTCAAAAGATGATCTTTTTTTTTTCAGAAACACTTAATAGTTTCTAAAACTATTATTCAATCTCAAACGATGAGTATCATTTGATGGTCAGGATTATGCGTTATAAGTATATTAATTTTAATTTCACTACGAGGGTTGCTGTGATACTGTATCCCCAAGAATGCTCGAAAAATACCGTTTGCTTGATATCGTTCTATATATGATGCAAGAACTTTTGGAAGATATCCGCGATACGACCGCGTTTCCTTCCTTTGCTCCTTCGGTTCTTCCCAGAAAACTTTCTTGCTCTTTTTCCCCGACCAAGCGATCTCGTCGTCTCGAATTCTTCGCATTTATTCTGGACCTCTCTTTGAGATAGTATGTAATTATATTTGTCCCGGTATATAATACAGTGTTTTTTTTCTCCCCTGTCATTATGTAGGCATTACGTACTTCAATAAGACGCGTTTGATTTTACGGAGGAGTAGCTGCGCATAGAGGCTTCGTTTTGATCAAAAGCGTCGCTTTAAGAGTCTGCGTCCTACGCCATCTTTCAAAGTACCATTTATTTTTTTTTATGTTGTAATATTGGCTTTTGTAAGAACGCATCCGACCGTTATAGATATATCTTAAATGTTACACGCTTCGTTCTTCATTTATTTCGCTTTGTAGTTAGCTATCTTAAGATCCGTGCTGCTTTGTTCGATATTTTTCTTACTTCACATTTCTTATTAAACGTGGCACAAATAAATGCTGTTAATGGTGTAATGGTGTGATCATTTCTAAGAAGGTAACGAGATACGTTTGTATTTCTTCGCACCATGTTCTTTATTACTACTAACTCGTCTGTCTACGATCTCTTTATGCAACACCATATTTTTGCATTCTTTATCTACTTTCGCGGTCTCGCTTATTATGTCTTTCTCTATTCTTCTGAGTGGACATCCCAGTTTCCACTGTCTCATTTTCTTTATCATGCTCTCCATTTCTTTCCCTTCCTGTCTTTTGGTGCGACGTTTCCTCTCGCGTTTCGCTCTATAAACTATATTTCTATTTCGCGACGATTCATACATTTTTTGTAGATACCCGTTAGTGTCGTGTATGTCGAGATTTTTCAAAGCGCGACATAGATTCGCAGGTAGTATCCTACTGTCTCACTTTCTGGGTCACTCTTCCCCATCCCTTACAAACGTCGCAATAAAAGTTTGCGACTTCTTCGTAACACGGGCACACCTGCGGTCTCCTCTCTCTCTTCGTGTGTTCTTCGCTTTACCCTCGTCCCACATCCAACGAGATTGATAACGCATCTTTTTATAGTTCGGATCGAACGGGGGGCTTTTTGTCGCTCGTTGAGGCGTCTCGCAAAAAAGTTGGTCCCGTCATCAGCAACGCCGCGGAAATCCGTGTAAATGCGTCGTCGATAATCTAAATGATGCGAAGAAATCTCTTTTCTCTCGGCGGCTACCACGTTTCACGAAGAATGCGAACGGAAGAAAAAAAATTGAGTGAGCGCGCTGGTTACATCGCGCGAATGCGAAAATCGATTTTAGTCGCGCTCGACTTTCACACCGCGTGCAAATAAACGCCCGTTACACGCGGCAGATTTTTCCCGGTTTCGTGCTTTAACGAGTGACTTATAGGCAGTAAACAATACTTGCGTCTACGTTTGTAGCAACGTCATGCCATTTCCCTGGATTCCGACGCAACAGCCAAATAAGAAATTATTGTCTCTCTCACAGCACCTCGTCCAGTTCGTATAGTCATGATGAAAGCAACATGTCGACCCCTTGCGAATATATATTCGCCATATATCTGATTTTGAGAAATAGATATCGAATAATAGTTAAGATAGATAGGACAAACCGAAACTCGCTAGGAAGTTAGTATTGCGTTCCATTTACGTATTTATGGCGAAAGAAACAATGGAAAAGTTACCGTAAAATATCTCTTTTGTAACATAGATACTTTTCCCTAAGTTTCATTTAAACCTCAAACGAGTACAGTACAATAAAAAAAAATCTGATTCAAGAGGAGGTAAATTTTTTGAGTCTTTCATCACTTCTTATTAATGTTTTTCAGTTTGTTTTTCAGAAAGTAAATCTAAGTGACGTATGATTAAAAAAGTATCTGTTACTATATGACATGTTATTTTGAGTAATAACTAATTTCGAGATGTAAACCGCTGACCAAAATTGTGTACACCAATGCCTACTAATGCCCAGTAATGCCCAAGTAATGCCCAATTTTTATGTTCACTAATGCCTTAATAATGCCCATTAATTCTGACAAAACACTTTATATATTTCTGTATCTATTAAAACCTAAAAGTAAAATAAATTACTTGTTTTTCTATAATTTTACTATTTGATCATTACAAAATAACTTTAAAAAATTTAATCTTTACTAAGAAGTACATATCTACTATCTGTTTGTTTTTTTATTTCTATGACGCTTTCATTAATTTAATATAGAGTTTATAGGAGCAACTTAAATCGTAATACGTATCAGTGTATTGAGACAATTGGCTACAATGTAGTATATTCGTATTTTATTTAGTATAAAGAAACTATACAGCGCACGGAACCATTCCTGGCATGAAAATGTAGAGATAACTTCCCTCTATCATATCAGTACATTTTAATCATAATAATTAATTATTTAAAAAATTTAATGATAAAATGTGAAAATGTCCCAACGACCCCCGGACTCCCCCACTAGTGTCATGATAGTTCCCGGTTAGGTCTCGTGCTTTGAGAAGAAAAAAAAGTCATTTTGGATGAAATCGTAACGTTGATACATTATTCTGAATGTAGTCATGAAAAAAATACCGTCACGTAGGGACAAATGCTATAAAATATTACGGACCTCATATAAACCCTTGTGGCTCTCTGTCGCACAGTTTATCGACTCGATTCGTGGTCTGCAGGGCAGATATTTTATCGTTCGTTACGACATATGCAAAATTGATCAAATTGTGAATTTTTTTCACGACCGTTCACCGATCGCGATTACAAAATCATTGACCGCCCGCCCCCCCTAACGTAACGCAACGTAACGTAAAGCGATGCGCGGTGTAGCGGCGGTTTGCGATGCCGATGCGCCTGGTCTCGTTTTATTGGCGTTGCTCATCCCGGCGTGAACGGGCGATATTACGCATTAGAGATTACGCTTGTGAGCCGAGCTCGGCGTCGGATCGCGTTCGTTTTCGCGAAACCATCGAACCGGGAGCAATCGATACGCGGCTCCGTGAAATTATGAGCATCATCGCGCCGACGTTTTATCCATCCCGTGGATTTATATTTCGAAAAATCCCTCGGCAACGAGTACATCGTATTGCGTAACTCTGGTGTATACAATATATGTGTGATGCGTGAATTGAGATAAATGCATTGAATTGTGTATAAATGTATTGAATTGTGTATAAATGAATTCTCTCGATAGTGTATTATATATACCTACGTTAGATTTAGTAAATTAAATGGATATCGAATTTGAAAATGATGAAAATGTTTTTACACTTTATGTAAGTCTTATCAGTTTTATTTGAATCTAAAACATACAGATTTATTTAAGATTCAATAAAAAAAGTTTTGATAAATCAATACAATAATATTGCATATGCCATTGCATCTAGAAATAAAGGTATACATTTTATAGAAAATATTTTTGCATTTGTTCCAGTTGGAAATCCTTGTTATAGTTTCTAGCGTGCGTAATCAAGGACAGTAAGTTCAGAGTTAGAGTTGCGGTTCGAGGCTCTAAGTTTGACGGCGCTGTTTGAGACAATTACCGTCTTTGACGTTAACGACATTAATAATTAATAATCGATATTTCGAAATTTAGCAACTTCGTGCCGCGGCTCTCTCCGTAACATTGATAATCGTATTCACGGTTGATTTGAAATACAATGTGCTCGTCGATCCATACTTGCAAATATATTAATTGCATGCTTTTGATAAGAGCGCAAACAACAATGTTATTGGAATATTAACGCATCAGCGAGAGCGTAGGTTATTGTGTGACCGCGGTATTCCCAATTGTCCGGTACGACTGTTTATAAAATCCCGCATTATTTGGATAAGGAAATGTTGCAAGAGAAAAATATTTGCTTTGAACAATGCAAAGTTTGAAAATTGTCGATTTGATGGATTTATTCTAAGAACTAACAATAAGAATGATTTTTAACCAATTTCGAAACGTTCTTTTTGCCTATCTTATTCTCGAAAACAATCTGTTGTATTAATTATAAAATAAGATGGATGTTTGCGCGCGACGCTACTTTTTCATTTTATTACATGATTATGATAAAATTAAATTTCCATTATTATTTTTTTATTAATCCTATGTGATAAAAATATCTTTGTGTTATATTTCTACATGTCTAATATTTGAACAAGACAATGATTGTGCTTGTTATTAGTTTCTGTGGTTTGCGAGTATAACGTTTGATGATCGACACTGTCGCTGTCAAGTCACGTTACAGTACAGTTAAATGAAGCACAAAACAGTTCACTTCCGTTTACGTCATCGCTTTTAAACAATCGACATCTTTGATATTTGCTTCATTAATAATAATCCGTGATATCCTCATTGTCTATTTGATGTCGATGTGAGTTTTCGTTGCCTAACGTATCTCTATTATACTCTGTCGTATAATAACTATGGCAAATTGTTTTCATTGATTTAAGTTAATTACACTGGCATTGATACTGATAGTTGTTGTATCAAGCATCAACAAATAAATTGAAAATGGTTCTGATTTGTTAATGCTTTTGGTCGTCAAATTGGAAAAAAAATTGGGACACAATTTTATATAACTTTGTTATTGTTACAATTCAGTTTATGTATAAATGTTTATAATAATAACAAAATAATATACAATTGTGTCCCAATTTTTTATATACATATAAATGAAATTATATATAACAATAACAATATTATATAAAATTGTGTTTCAATTTTTATCGATATGTCGTGCAAGTTATCTCTCAATTGTTTGTGCTTATGCGCATCTCGATATACGATATTTTCTTTTCCAAATCTTCTACTATATCTTAGACTCGTAGTCTAATGTGAATCTTATAAAAAAGCATGTCAGTGAAATACTCAGAATGAAATTTCATATTTCCAGATACAATATAATAGTAACATTTTGATTACAGAAATATAGAGCGTTTTAATTGATTGTGTGAAGCAAAATAATCAACTCTCGTGAAATCTACACTAAAATATTATACAATTGTTATGAAACACTCCGTAATATTACATACGCGATGAAATAGTTATTGGATACTTACGTTATTAAACTTCTTTGTCCCAAGTGACATAAGATCAAGTTGAAAATGAATTACTTATCCTGCAGTTACTCTGTTGGAGAAATGTTTTCTCTTCTTCGTTTGTTGCACTTAACGCAACACAATACTATCTAGCGACACTTGTGAATAAACGATTTATTAAGATTGTACGTACTAATTACTAGAGTATATAATTATTGAAGCAATGTTTTATAATCTTGTTTTATCTGATATCTATTCGAAATCAATAAGTTGCTTTTATTCAAGATATGACGGCACCATATGAGATATGACGATGTTTTGCATCTTTTAATAGTTTAGTACTCGTGACCGTGTTTCGAGGAATAATATTACGACATACGGCGTAGTTAGCGTTGTGAACCTACCGGTTTGAGTTTTGCTATGCGAATAATAACAAGGCACGTGACACACAAAACAAATATCAAAGCCATACACCAGCCAGCAATTACTATCTATGATAGTAATAGTTACGAAATAAATGTATGCTAAATATTTTATTTCTTGTATTTTAACATAATTTCCATATGTTAATTGTCATACATTTTACGCTTTATTTTATGGACTCATTAGTGTTATTTAAGAGAACGATTAGTTCTATTTAATAATTAATTGAAATGAAAATCTCTCTGTGTATCATCGTTATTATTGTTTGCAATGTGCTCGTGACTACAAAGACTATTATGTTTCATAGTTATTATGATAAACGATTATTATCTTGGGTTAAAAATTTGATTCATAAGTATTGAAGCTACTTATCGAATCGTATTGTCGACGATATTTTCCGTGATTTATTTATTTGAAGTATAGGATTTGGAACGATAGAGAATGGAACATATATATAATTGTTGTTTTATAATATTTTTACAGTTACCTTCTTAGCGATGCTTGAATTTGAATATGTCCGGAATCGCATTGTAAATTTTTAATTTAAGTTTATCAACTATTTTGAAATTGATAATGTGAAATAATATATGCGAATTGCCGAATTTACATTCAAAATCGGGAAGAAGTATTATGTTAATTATTGATAATATGATTGATTTGAAATAGAAAAAAAGGAACACACTTAAAGCATAATTATTTTATAATAGATTTGATATATCCCATTCTAGAGGATAGCGTGAGGCTTTAATGTTTGCCTTTGTTCGTATTGCACGCTCTGTATTTGTGTAGCGAGACTTGAGTCGGCAGGTAACGATGAGAGCTGTTCCGCGTGTTGTCATGTTACTTTTCGAATAGGGTTATGAAAAATACTGGAAGATACCAGCAGCGACATTATATATCGTATTCATAATTATTGCAGTAAGCAATTAAGGATTTGTTAACGTATCGAAGAGACATTTCAACTTGACTATTAAAGCAAATTCTCTCGTCTTACTTAAGATTCAATAATAATTTAATCTCAAATTATATATTTAAACTAAAGAAGCGTAATATGTTCAAACTCAAGCAAAAAGATAATTTTACAGTTGAAACTATAGATTCAATTTTATAATTGAAGCTGTAGCTTATAAATATTGTAAAACAATAATTTATAATTCACTCTCCAAAATTTTTAGAGTGGAATATCTAACTCTAAAGATCGAAATCTTAGGGGAGAATGGTCTAAATCGGATTTATTTGCAGTTTTTGCTCTCTATAAGGCGTAAATAAAGTCCGATCGTAAAACTGAAGGTGCCATTGGAAAGATCATTTAATTCCCTTCTTTTTTTTGCTTTAGACCATTTGGACGTATCTCTCACCTGTGTTGAACTATAATGGAAAATGTAAAAACATTCTTTCCGGTCCGATTTGGAACCAAATTGGACCATCCTCTAAATCAAATCGAAAACTCTTATTTTTATGGATTTTTAGATAGAATTTTAGATAGAATTTTAGAATAAAATATTTTAATGTATTTTTCTTAGTATTGAATAAAAACGAGCAATTTGACAGTCAAAGATAAAAATTTTTTCAGAAAAAAGAATTACTGACAGTTTATATTATTAGAATTGAAATCAATAAAACTGAACTAGTCTGAGTCATCAGACTCATGATATTTTACTGATTTAATTCCTTGGACCAGATCTAGTTATCCGATTACCAGTACTACAATCAGGCCTATAAATTATCTACTATACTTTCCGATTTGGACACGGGTCCTTTCGAACTTTGGAACAAATTTTACAATAAACCGCAAAAGTGATCACAAAATGCTTGATATTTTTTAATTCTACACTCTTTAATTATCTTAAATTAATTACTTTTCAAATTTTTAACACCTTTTAAATAATGATTTACAAGGATTTTCTTTTTTAAAAAATTTTCACGGCTGAAAATACATATTTGCGTCTATTTTATGAATGTTATGACAGAGAACTGTCAAACTGCTATCACATGTTCGGTGTCTTATAAGGAATTTACATTATAAATAGTACGCAAATCTGTTTAACCGTATTCATTTAAATTAAAAAGGTCCTATTTGGAATACGGTCCGATTTAGACCACTCTCTCTTACTCTTAATAAATAATATTAAAGTTATTCTTCATCCTCAAGAGAGCAGAACAAGTTATGATAATGTCAAAATGATATTAAAATGAATCAGAAATGATTAAAAAATGACTTAATGATCATTTTAAAGTCATTTTGACATCATTTTGATATCACAACGACTTGTTATTCTGCTTAGGTCAGTACTGGCTTAATTGTCATTCTTTAAAATTAGATTTAACTCCAAAGATTTTAGGTAATTATAAGTACATTAGCCAATTAATTATTATTTATCGCGCTTCTATTCCTATTTCAAATGAATAAATCGTAGGAAATGTCGTTAATATACAGTTTCATAAATAATTATTTCAATAAAATTTTTTTAATGAATTCTCGTATTTAAATATATTATCTACTCTAATAACCAATTGCAATTTTAATTGGTAAATTTAAATTAATTAATTCTTTCTTTTAATGGCTTAAATAATTTAAATTTAAATTTTAAATTTAATGAAAATGGTTGATATTAGTTATTTTATTTTTAGAAAATAATTGACCTGTATTGTTTGAAAGATAAAAATTTATCTTAGTTTCGATCAAAAAGCTATTTATAATTGTGTCTTAAGATCGATTTTAACTCACTTCTCTATCAGAAAGGTGACTGTAAATGCAGGGTTTAGTGAGTAGTCAGTAAGTAGTTTTATTGCATTTGCTTCGTAATTCGTAAGGAAGTCCCAAAGATAGAGAGCGATTCCATTTTTTCTTCTTAGTACGCTATCTTTTCAACATTTGGGCGTCGGGATGTCAGTGATTGCGCCAATGTCATGCTTGCGCTTTGCGCTGATAAACGGGACGTTACTTGCGCGTGCTGCAGAAAAGTGCTTTCAGACAGCCGAGGAGATTTACGAGTACGATAGGTGCTTCGAAACGCTGAGCTGATAAAAAGTCCGTCACTGAAAATTCGTGAATTTTCGACCAACTTATGAAAAACGAGTTTTTCCTTGTCAGAGAAGGAGAGGGAGGGAGGGAGAGAGAGAGAGAGAACAATAAAATGAATTAGTATCCGACAATAAGTATTTGAAATGAATGTCGATATGTGTTAATAAGTATCGAGGAAAAGAACAAGAGAATGAGAAACAAATTTATTACAAATCTATAAGTACCATTGCTTTTAAAATAAGATATGAAAAGTAAGAAATATTAATTTATACCTTCTAATATTATCTTCATTAGTAATTGTAATATTGATTGCACATGTCTGATTAATTTTATTTTAATATATTAATTTGTGATATTAAAGTATGAGAGATGTTGCATATTATTAGTTAGGTAGAATATAGTATGAAACTTGATAAGTCCTTAATATTCGTTGTTTGTAATTGAATATTGATATAAATAATTATGATTTAACATGTAATGTATGTTACCTAACCAGAATAATTTTATTATAACATTAATCAACGGATGAAATGGTATCCAGCAAAAACAGTGTATTTTATAATATTTAACTTAATAGTTATCAAATTATTAAGTTATTAAATTATTTCAATCAGTCACATTTTAGTTGACTGAAATAACAAAAATATTAATCATTTTGATAAAATGGCTGTGTTTTATTTAAAAAATTTTCTTTTATACATTGAAAATTTTAAACTAAATTATTATATTTTTCATATACATTTACGAATATTTTCAAAGGTTAATTGCATATTACTTGATTGAACACGTTGCCTGATGGATCATAACGCTTAATTCCCATTTCTATCATTGTAGATAAATTTTAATTTTCGTTTAATTTATTTTTTATCTTTTTTTAGTTCGAAGAATTAGAAAAGGATAAAGAGTGAGTTAAATTGAGATTAAAGTTCATCTACATTGGAATAAATAGATGAACATAAGTCATGATATAATCTAATATATGATTTTATTGACACGATTTATCGGACGTTCAATCAATTCACATTAGGATTATGTGGTTGTAAATTTTAATACTCTTAGAGATACGTATGTCATGATGTGCGACGGAACATCGATTTTATCATTGTTGTTATGTTTTAAAGATCTTCATTCAACCTCAGAAATCCTTACATTTCTTCTTCTCTCTCCTCCATGGGACCAACGTTTTCTCCGGAAACGACGGCTGATCCGATCATTTATTTTACGCGTGAGGACTCATTTCTCCTGCATTACATCAGGCCGCCGGGTAAGATTTATATATTTTCGAGGATAGAACTGTAGTATCTGCTTTATGACTCGGCAGATGAGCGAAATGGCTTCCCATCTTCGTCGCCACTCCTCGCTTCTCCTATAGAATCCCGGGGGAGTCTTCTGGCAACGACCACGTTGCTGTGCACGACTAACGCATCGACAACTTTTAATGTTCCCTTTTGATTTGCTATCTCGCCGTTCCTTCGTCGTTTCTCTACATACTCCGTACAGTTTATCTGTTCCTTCTCCATCTAGCGACGATGGTGTAGGAGAGAAAAATGGGTAGTACATTGGCATGTCATTCGGCTCGCAAAAGAATTCTTTCTCTTTCTTTTTTTCTCCGCACGAGCAACAATGCTTTTGTATACGTCGTGACATACGCGACATGAGGAAATCGACGTTCTTCAAACGACTGTATGCATCGTCCACAATTGCATACGGCGGCATTTTGGATTTCCGAATAGCAAGAAAGAGCGAACGCGAATGCGATACGTGATTGTGGGAAATCGACCGAATAGTCGTATACCGATCTCAGAATCGAATGAGCCGTACTTGACTTGTTATTTTTGCTGTCATCGAGACGCCAGAAATCTCCATTGAAGTCTTTGAATGTTTGTATTTTTGTTCCGCAAATCACGCAGGGATTTGAACAGTAACAGCAATGTGTTACTGTTAAAAATTTCATTGACATGTTGCCTTTTTATTATTTACTATCTGCGCTTTTCTTGTGTTGGTGAATTGAACGAATCTTAAGAATGCTTGACAGTATTTATGCAATATTAAAAGCACTTTCGATTTTCAATTGACAAACAACTCTACTTACATAATCAATAAACTCGAATCGATACTGCAGTTACGCGAAGGAAAGTCACGCCAATTCTTTCGATATATATATATGTATACAAGGCAAGTTTGTGCTTGCGAAAAAAAAATAAAGTTTCTGTATTTCTTTCGATTATATATTTATCAAAAAATAAGCATTAATAAAAAATATATAAATCTCTCTATAAAATTGTCAGGAAAGAAATTTCGAAATAACTTAAAGAGATAAAGATGCACAATTAATTTTCAAAATATTTTTAAATTATATATTTATAAATTATATATTTATAAAATCCGTTCGTTTTTTACGTTATGTATGAATCTTTCGATTTTAGAAATGATGAATTCGTGATCGATTTAAAAAATTCAATCGGTTCAATTTGTTCGGTTATTTTAACGATATGTCCAAAAAAAATTGTGCCCACAGTTTTAATGGAATATTCAATGTCGTGGTGATGGAATCTTGCGCGATGATATAACAGTCACTTCTAATCTTTTGATCCACATTTTCGATGCACGTGAGCGTGTGTACATACGTATAAAGCTGCCGCGTAAATTTTGCGCTCGTCAGTATGAAAGTTTCAGTGTTCTCGGCGCACTTTTCATTCTGAAATTTTCATGAAGGCGCATTGATCCGCGAACGATTCATCGGATGTGTCGACATACGTTTTATATGCCGCAACAAATTTTACGCACATTTGTACGTGATAAACGTTTGCAAGTCGTCAGCATATTGTTGCTGTCAGTTTGCTAAAAGCACCGATTATTGGAAGAGTTATAACAATTGCTTGACAATGTTATCGTTTTCGATTGCCTTTTGACCTATCGTTCGCTGTATTCGCGGCAATATTCGCAGAGCGAGTATGGATGGAGACGCAAACTATACAATTAACGTAGCTAATGCGAATACTTATGGTAAATAGTTGACACTCCCAAGCTATACAAGTTGCTATATAGGTATACCGGCGAGTATCGAGCGTTAATATTCGCGATATTTTGGCGCATATATCAGCGTAATTTGTAGTGGCGCAGGTAAATCGATCCCAAGTGAATAAATGAGTAAAATAATTTTATTTGACATTCGTATATAATATATATATATATATTTATACTTAATACACATATATGACAGTAAACGCAAAATATTCATATAGGGGAAATTTTTACAAAATGCTTTATAGAAAGTAAACATTAAGCAATTTATCAATATAATGAGCATATTCTATTTTAATGTAAACAAAGAGCTTTGCATAAAAATAACCGTATTCATGATTTTAGAAATTGAATTTTTCGACTGTACAAATATTTTTTTTGTCCAAATACAATTTTTAATTTTACTTATTATTAAGATATTATATTTTAATTTCTACATATTTTTTTAAGTAAAATAATTTTGAGAAATAAATTTATTTCTTGTTATTAAGTTGCTAATTAATGATTATTTTCTAAAAATAAGATTTTTTAAAAAGATGTTTCTGTATATATTATACGAATACTTCTTGCACTTACTGTATATAGTTAGACATAGTAAACGCTTTCTGTTTATGTTTAGAAACAGATGATTCGAATTAAATTATAAAGCAAGAAACAAGTAATCGCTATTTTATACTAGGAGGGAGATAAAGGACGAAACACTTGACACAATTCTCATTCTTCACTCTTTTCTGCCTAGAGCTTTTGCACGTTTCATACGAGCAGTCTCGCCAATCTGCACAGTGTCGAGTATATAGGGGCATTATCTCTCTATAATAATGGCGAGTGCACGAATCGATGGAGAGACAAAAGCAGACAGTCGGTGGGTGGCAAAGGGCGTAAAAGCGGGTGAGAAGGGAGGAGGAAGGGAAAGTGGGAGAAAGAGAGACGAAGGAAGCGAGAGATAGAGCCGGACGCGAGCTGGGCGTTGCATTATCGTTATATTTACGCTCGGACAAGTCTGTTCAATCGTTATGGATATATATAAGCTACACGGTAGAAACGAGCAAGCAGACCTTCCGTGTTGTTACTCCTATGAGATGAGCGTCCTTGCCTGCTTTCTACCCGTTAATGCTCGGCGCTTCGAGCTTTTGAAAGATAATTGCACATAATGTATAGAAGCTCAATTTGTAATTAGTGTAATTTAAAATTTGATATTTTTTGTACCAGTTGCATAAATTACCCTCTTCCTCTACTCTTCCATAATAATAAAAGAATTATTTTAATTAAATTATGTACATTTTTAGTATTATATATTACTCTCAAAATCTTTTGGAGTGAAATCTCTCTATATTCACTTCAAAAGACTGAAAATTGAGTCAGTCTTGAAAAAGAGTGGAAATATTTTCATTCTTGAACAAGAGTGACAGATTTTCACTCTTTATAGGAGTGAGATTTTATTTTTTTGGAGCATAAGATTTCGCTCTTTTTTGAGTGAAAGTTATTCTAAGGAATGAAGTCTCATTCCAAAAAAAGGAAGAAAGTGAGATTTTGTTTCTTTGGAGTGAATCTCACTTTCAAAGAGTGAAATTTTACTCCAAAAGAGTGAAAATCTGCCACTCTTGTTTAAGCAGAGTGAAAAGTTTTCACTTTTTTTTTCAAAAAACTGGCTCAATTTTCACTCTAAAAAGATTTAGAGAGTATAGATAGATATAAGTTTGTAAAAAAAGTATACTAAAAATTTAGCACATTACTAAATTTTATATACATATTATCATGATTTTCATGGAGCATAATTATATTTTATATTAAGTTTATTCTTTGCAATATCGAGAGAGAATAGGATTAGACAAAGAACCTAAAATTTTGCAGCGCTTAGAAATCTCTTGGATATCAACATTTGTTACGTCTGCGTCTACATTGCTTTGTGTCCTTCGATTGCACGCAAATTACATTTTCATTCATGGAGTCTGGGAAAATTCTATCGGCGCACGCCGGTGCGAGTTTACGCGAGGCAGGCAAGCGCGCGTACTTTACCACGCCATGCATGTAAAACGCCTCCTCCCATTGTAAAGTATTTCGGCAGCAGTGTTTTGCTGGGAAATCGAATCAGCACAGACCGGCGCCGTTTCATCGCCGCCGGTTGTGATTTAACGCGTATCCCTACGCCGGCAAAGCGCTTATAGCATTGGGAATGCTTCATTGTCGATTGTGTGTCGCACTGAAATCGAGCCTCAGAATCTACTCTCCTCTCTCGCTGAATATCGTTCGGCGGTGGTGGCACTCGAAACGGCGCGGCGCATCTCGATACGCCAGAGTATTTGACTGATACAATTGAAACATCAAACATACAGAACTGATTGATCTCCCTCCTATACGACGTAAAAGAGAATGCCCGGTGGAAGTGTCAGCCGTTTAGTCGTGCGCGCGGAATCGCATTTGCGTCATACGAATATCCCCGCGCAATCGAATATGGTTGTTCACCACCGCCGATGGGTATAGTGATGTATTTTCATGTGCGTTTTTGTTTCTTCTTTCTTTTTCTTGTTGATTGTTGTACGCGTATGATTTTTCCGCCTACACATGATAGTTGTACAAACAATTCTTTTATATATATATATATAGGTAATAGAAACCGATTTAGTAAATTTTGAAAAATAGTTGTCTAAGATTCTCTCACTCTCTTTTTTTCTGTAAAAAAAATGTTACACTATATATCATTAAAAATTAATTGTACATTTTAATTGTATAATTTAATTGAGAAATTAATCATTAAATTTAAATTTTATAAACAATAAGTTATTTTTCTCGAACAACTCTTTTGTAATAAATCACAGTTAAAGGAATCCAAGCCGATGTGAGCCAACACAAATTAGTCGTATGTAGAAATCGTTTATTTTTGTTTCAAATATTTTAAACAAAAAAATTCTTTTCAGACTTCGACTCTTGGATCATCCTAAGTGTGAAATTAAACAGATACTCAATAATTGTTTAACAAAGTAATGGCGAATATGGTATGAATGTCACTAGCTCATCATTAACTGTCGTCAATTGTTAAAAGCTTAAATGTCATTTGTCATATTTAAGCGAATATTTAAATAAAACGTTTAAAATTATATTGCAATTATATTAACGATGTCAAATTGCGACGTCCTTACGCTTAAATATTATGAGAGCGTGTATTTTGTAATACATAATTTTAGGGCAAAATAGTTTTTTAAATATGTATAAATACTCGTATTTCGAGCGAGATTTTTTTAATTTTCTTTAATTCCTTGCGAATAATCCTTAATTCAAAATAATTTTAATTTAGTCCTTTACTCTGTCAAAATTTATATTTTCTTCGGGATACTCTTATAAGATATTTAAATATGGGAATATTTCAGCTCTCTGGAAAAATATTTTAATTTCAATTCTAAAAAGATCTTGCACAAAATGACTTAAAATCAGAATTAATTATACAATGTCAACAACAAAATATTCTTGCAAACATATATACAATATATATATACATATAATCTCTGTACGTACTACAAATACATGAGTACACACATCGTGCATATCCACATTTTCATTAAATTAATATGCTTTGTTATATATAGAATGCGCATAATATCAGTACTGATAATACATTTTGTTATCTCCGTTCCATGTAATACCCGTAACATCCGAGCGAATGGCATTGTCTAAGAGTCCTCCCTCGTAGAATCGTTCCAAGTGTTTCATTATATTCCCATTCGATGAATCGACTACACACGCGCCATATGTCTCTTACGGCGTATATATAGGGGTTATTGCACGACGGACAAAAATATACGGAGTCGCGAAAGCCGATTTACATTCTGTATTTAGAACAAACGTACGCCGCGTACATCGTACACGCTCGAGAAATACGCGTCTATTTATGATCTATAACAAAATATGGAATACAATAATTGCAATCATTTGCGAATGAATTAATATAGAAAAGAAGTATAAATATTCTGGAATTGATGTTACTTGTTTTCTCTGCGGGAATTCTTTGATCAATTTAAAGTCGATCTCTTATTAACATCGCAAATACACTGAAAAAAATGCATGTAATTTTACATGGAAATTACATGTATATGACTGGAAAGTTATATAAATTACATAAATGTGCTTGGAAATTTACTGGAAATTGTAAATTTCCAATCATATTTAGGCAATTTTCCAGTCATGAACATATAATTTCCATGTAAAATTACATGCATTTTTTTCAGTGTATAAATATGTATCAATTTGCTTGAACTATAAGAAAATTACACAAAAATATTGTTAGGCATTAAAACTCGCTTTGATCGAGTATTTGGTCTCCGCTTATTTGTGTTATGTCAATTTAATTTTACATCTTTCTAATTTTCAACATGAAACGCTCCGATATCTGAAACTTAAATTTAATTTTACATCGTTGAAGTAAAACCAATTAAAAAATAATTGAGAAATTATCAATATTTCTTTAACATATCGAACGTAAAATATTGCTATTCTGAAGTACCTATCTAAAGTATTGATGTTTCATATATTCTTGATAAAGTAGGGGAATGAATCTCGCGATAATACGCAGTGACCGAGTCAGCCGTAGAGAAGATTTATGAAGCGGATCGAATGGATCCACGATCGAGAGACTTCTTTCATCCACAAGTACGTGTAATGAACCATTTCCGGTAACGCGATTGACTTTAATTATGGGTCCCCGAAAAGAATCGACGCGCCTTGAACGCTGCGGGCTATTAACTTTAATGACGACGCAAGGGAAGATACTGTTTACAATGAGACATTAAAAATAATTGACCGCTAGTCTCTCGACTGTCTTCGCTACGTTGCGCGATTGCATCGTCGCTGCTCGTACAGTGTAGTCGCTATCGCGCATACAGAGCAACTGCAATACACGCAGGTCGATGTAAATGGGAAGCGAGGCGAAAAAAGTTAATTGCATGTCAGCATAAATAACGCTCGTTTTGGATGTGCAGCACTGTTGTAAATTTCATCATGTCGCGACCACCATCCCCGCGAAGGAAAAATTGCTTCTTCCGGCCCACGGTAGATTAGGTTCACCGCGCGATTAGGTGCATACCGATAGCGGGATTTCAACTTCGCCGGCGGTCACGAGAGTCCTTCGGAACGCTACGTGGTTAGATTATTTTTGTAGGACTTGTACGATTGCTCGCGCGCGCGCGAGCGAGAGAGAGAGAGAGAGAGAGCTGCCAAGGACGCCGGTTCGCGAAATTGGTTGTACGAGAAATCAATTCCGGGTTGTGCACCTTGCGTTTTCCATTACTCACCGCGACTCAATTCTATCTAAATGAAATGGAAACTTTCGCTGTGCCAACGTAAATGTTATCTTCGAAGTGTGCGCGGTTTATGTAAAAGATAGAGCGCCGTTACGGAATCGTAAAGAAGCAATCGATCATACTGTATGTTAAACGGAAGTGCAGATATACCGCTTTTATATCCAAGCAGGAAATGTGAGAGAAGCTTGGAGCTATAGTATTGGTTTAAGAAGTAGCGATATATTTCACACAATTAATACATCGATTATATGAAATAAAAAATTCAACTGTTTAATTTATTAATAGTAGGATTAAACCTTTTCGATGCAAATTCACAAATGAATGAAAACTAAATATATTTCGTCCTCAATTATATTTAATTAAAAGATCTAATTAAAGAATTTTTATTATTTGGAAGAATTTATAGAAATCCCAAAAATATAGTTTGTCGATTATATTGCGTATTGATTCGAATGCATGGAGACTTAAACTATTGGAGAATATCACAAAGCATTATATTTAATCCAGCTTAGGTATATAGGACTATAAAAAGTTAATTTTTTAATGTTTTATTTAAATGTTACTTTAATTATCATTTTTTTAAACAATATATGTATATGACTAACGTCAGGTGAATTCAGTGCTTCTCTCTTCAAATTTTAATAAATTATTAATTATAAGTTAATTAGTATTTAATTCTTTCTAAATAAAAATTCACACAAAAATATTATTAGGCACCAAAATATTATTAGGCAAAATCCGTCTTAACTGAATATCGCCATCTTCATTTATTTGTGTTCAAATATTTCTAATACATATATTTTTAATGCAAGTTTTAAATCGTCTTAATTTGTGTATAAATTTTAATGTAAAAATTATTTAAATTATTTTTATATATTTTATAATCATATTTATATAGGAAACAGTAGAATCTAATAAGATTGAATAGTTAAGTTTTCCGAATGAATTAGTAGAACACAGGTTGAATATAATTACTTATGTTTATTAACTTCCAAAGGGGACGATGAAAAAGGAGTTGTTATGACGATGAGACTTTAATAAGGTATCAAATAATTTTAAAAGCTTTCACTGCAAGCTCTAAGTTAATAGTCTCAGAAATGGACGACGGAGAAATCCACGAGATAAATATTTTATATTTTTCCCGTGGCAATAGGTATGCAAATTCGTGTTAATGTTCATACAATTCGTTTAATTCTCGCTTGTTTTTCTCGCCTCGTAAATAACCGCCATGGAAATGAACTATGTCAAAACTGACGAGAAAGTCTCACAAATTTCCCATGACCGGGCATACGCATAAAACATGTGTCGTGATAACATTCGGACGATCGTTTAAACAACATCCTACGGGGTTGCCATGTGCTTGACGATAAATAACATTTGTACCTAGCATCGGTTTCCGTTGGTTTGCCGTTGACACCGTTTATTTCTGATTAATTGAAAAGCTCGTGTCACCGTCACGTGTCGCCTGACGACATTGCGCCGTGCAATTTGCCCTGACACACTTTTTGTTTTTTCTTCATCGCTTGGCCTTCGTTCCGGCTGACGGGTCGCCATATCGTAAGTTCCATATTTTTTCTCTTCTCGCGAAAATCACCGAGCGTCGCGTCGTGAGTTTTTCATCACATTTGTTTGACTTCGTGTCGTCGTCTCGTTTTCGCCACCAAGTCGCGACTTTATTACTAAGGATGTATACCGCTCAGATAAATACAGTATGGCACAACAATGAATTATTCGGTGATAAGAACCTCGAGGGTATCTCCTTAATATCAAACGATATTTTCTCAATCTATTTCAGGTCAAGGATGCAAGTACGATATTCGAATAATTTATCTTTGAATACATTATCTTCGAATAATCCTTTCGTTACGAAAGCGATTTATTTAAATGCGTTGAATAAATTATAATTAATTTTTATCTTCTCTCAATTTTGTAGAATTAACGTAGTACGAAGTGTGAAATATGTTTGAGCTTATCAAGTTATAATATAAATAGGCAACATGAAATCAAGTAATTACGCAGAGAAAATATATATATTTTAGCGAAATAAATGTATACTATAGAGAGCATCGCGCATTCAATAATTTGTTCTGGGTGGGATTACAATAACGATTCACTGTTTTAATTTCATTTTCTATCTCATGAATCCATTTTTTCCTGTTTTATTAACATAAATTTGAAGTATTAATTAAATTTGTATATTATATGTGTCTTGATTTTTTATAAGTAGAGTCAAATAAAAAAAGTACTACTATATCTGTTTCGGAAATGATATATCTATAGGTGATAAAGATGTGTAGCATTGGCCAAAATACATTAGAGAATTCCTATATATCAAGTGGATAATACATTTTGAAGTAAAACAGAGGTACTTAATAATAATTTTAAGATTATTGCTATAATGCACTCGTTTCTCGATTGGTATTAAATTATGGATGAAACTAGAATAATAGCATTCCGCGTACTCGATCGTACTTCTTCCGCGCAGTCGCAGAAAATTATGGGAGCTTCATACCTTTGTTGAAACCAGATCTCATAATAGCGATGAAATTAGTCTACCTCTTACAATCAGCCGCACTTGCATTGGTAGAAACTCACGAGTTATAAATTACACGTGAAAATAATCTTGACTATCCATTTTAAAGATTCCATATAGGAGAAAGTTACCGAATGCGTACCATTTTTTATTATATTTTCCATTTGGCACTATTTTGTATGCAAATTAGAAATTGTAGCTTGAGGTTTTGGACGCTTATTATTACATGTTTAACTTTCCATCAATAACAAATTAATTTGTTATAAATATTTTTGTAACATGCTGCAAAAGGTACGATTTAGGCAACCGGTCGCCTAAGTCGTATCTATAGGTATTTTTTATCGTATTTCCTTTGAAAGTATTGAATTTATGAATGAAAACAATTAAAAATATAAGATTAATAAAAGAAATCATTAACTAATACCTAATAATTAATTAATACTTAATTTTAATAATTTATTGAAGAAAATCAAATATTTTATAATTATTATAAAACAATAATAAAAACATATGACACAAAAATAAATTTACTTATATTTATTTTTGCACTTGATATTTATATTGATATCAGTTATTAGTTTTATTATTGTCAGTTATCAGCCTTATTTTTTGATGGTACGATTTAGGAAACTTGACGAATTTTGTAAAAATATCGATTTAATCTTTACAATGGTTGCAAATATGTATATACAGTGAATGTAAAATACTCTACAATAAATCTTCTTTTATAAAAATACAAAAATTTATAATAAATTGGATGATCGCGTTGTCAGCTACATAAGTTGATTAAAAATTAATATCAGATGTACCTGATTTTTTAAAACGCCGCTAACATCCATAAAACAAGATGTAGGCTATTTTATTTTTGTCTATATTACTCATTTCTCATATATTTTATATTATTGTTATAAATATTGCCTATATTAACTAATAATATAAAATATTGATGAGGTATGATTTAGGCGACCAGTACGCATTCGGCAACTCTCCCCTATATGTGACTAATTAAAGTGAAAGGCAAAATTGAAAACAATTTCAATGGTATGTGGAGATAATTGACGTGCAGATAATATATGGAAGGGATGACAAATAATGCTAGATAGATGTTTTGCATATGACATGATTAATTATAATGCTCGTTTCTATCAATGCAGATTAACTTCTCGATTCAACTTACTTTTCGTCCTTTTTTAATTCTTAGAACTAAGAAAAAATAAAGAGTTAGTTAAATAAGATTAAAATTAAATTACATTGAAACGGGTATGAATAACACACATACACTGTTAAATCTATAGTATCAAATTTAACCTAATTTAAGTCGCCACTGCTCCTCAATATATCATTATATTAAAGCAATGGTTAAATTTATCTATACTATACAGTGTCAATTTGACATTATTGGCAACTTAAATTAGATTAAATTTGATACTATATATTTAACAGTGTATATGCACCTATAGTTTAAATTCAGAACTTAATATACCTATTGGGGCTTATTGCGATCGCGATAAATTTAATTCAGTCTTACACTGTTAAATCTGTAGTGTCAAATTTAACTTAACGTGAGTCGCCACTGCTCCTACTCAATCATATCGTTATTTTATACTAAAATAATAGCTATATTTGACACTATATAATGTCAAATTGACACAATATAGTATCAAATTTAACTATTATTTTGGTAAAAAATAACGATATATTTAGTAGAAGCAGTGGCGACTCACGTTAAATTTGATTAATCATAGATTTAATAGTGTACACGGATTTATTTTGTATTTTCGAAAACGGAAAAAGCGTTTATTATCGAGCAGAATCCTGATGATAAATCGATTTCACTTTTGAAATACTTTCTTTTTGAATACACGACGATTTCATCTCGTGTAAATACTGCCGATCAACTTTTGCGGAAATGGAAGCGCGCAGAACAATCTGTTACGTTTTGTTGGAAATCGCGCGAATTCCGTTTTCCTTATTGAGAGACAATTGTGTTAAAATTTCATTTGCGCGAATGGATAGTTACGTCCCAGTACGGAGTTTATTGCATTGTGAAAATAAATTATTCGCGCAAAGTGCCGCGGCGGCACTCGCAAAACCTCCCTTCGAGCGACGGTCCTTGCGACTGGATTTCCAGGATCCGGCAGGCATTTTGATCCGTTGTATGACATCACAAACTTCGTTACGACCGTGTTTGCCGCGGATTTTAACTAATATGCGCCATGTCGCATCGCACCTGCAATTCAATCTCTTATCTCCAAAATGATCATGAATATGCTCAAGCATTTTTCAAAATTTATATATTCTGCGCCTCATTAATAACTTATGAATTATATATGCATTTGACTATACGTGTACATTAACATCGAGTAACTATTATTATAGTCCTTGTTTTTTCTTTTTCATTATTTTGACTGATTTTTAACACTTTGCACTAATATTATAAGATTTACATATTTTAAAAGAACAAAGTAATAAAAAAAAATAATAATTTGTAGGTAATTGCTACATTAGAACAAAAATTAATTATTAATTTATTATTAAAGTAGTATTACTAAAGTTAAAATAATAATTTTCTATGAAAAGTTCGATAATCGAAGTGCAGTTCCTAGAATTATGCAACATTAGCAACATTCCAAAATTATTGAATTTAAAACCAGCTTCGGTTGGCGGGATTACGTTTAATCCTCGCGTCACCCTTGCATGGCAAGGAAGATCGCGAGGAAGATCGTAAGATGTCTGAATTACTGTTTTGCTTAAATGAAGGTAGTAAATAGTGGGAGGAAATTTATCGCATTGTGGAAACGTCTGTACCTGTAGACGTGGAGAAGACGGGAAACTAGTAAAGGTTACGAAGGGAGTAGAACTCGTACCATAAAACTGTTGCCAGTTAAAACTATCTATCCTGATTTTTATCCTAAGAGGATAGGATGCAAAGCTATAGGATCATTCCTCTTTTTTACTGCGACTGAATATCTGTTTTTCTCTTTTTATGTATAAGTCGACCATAAATGGTAAAGCTAGTAAAAGAAAAATGAGTATCAAAAAGAATAATTTTTATAGAGACCTATCTATGCTAATATGTTAAATAAGATATAATCATATTTAAAGAACATATAATATTTAAAACTTTGATCTAGTGATGTTATTTTTATTGATGTCTTTCTTATTCTAGAAAATAAGGTTTTATCAAATTAAATATACCTAGCATCCAATTATTTCATTACAATATTTCTTCTAACTTTATTAAGGATAAAACACAAACAATTTATATTGCACATTGAAACAGGCTTTAAGTGTG
Source organism: Mycetomoellerius zeteki (assembly GCF_001594055.1). NCBI lineage: Eukaryota > Metazoa > Arthropoda > Insecta > Hymenoptera > Formicidae > Mycetomoellerius > Mycetomoellerius zeteki. The sequence goes on from NW_017257184.1 coordinate 753,304, forward strand.
TCAATTTTATTTTTATTTATCTTTGTTTACAATTTATATCATTTTACTTAATTTTAACTATACAAAATTCGTATAAGACGGATCAGCGATCCCGCAACTAATTAGATGAGATCGTTTAAACAAGATCCTGCGTGACAACAAATCGTACTCGGAAATAATTGCATTGTCATCAACGAGAGGTTTATGGAAATTCGTGGCTAGACACTTGGCTAACGGTAACCCGGTATAACGAGGCGCGCACTGATGTTGGACGACAAATTATCGCGGCCTGTTGTCTACGTCACCCGCGTTACCTACGTTGCGAAGGCGAGTAATTTGCATTTAGAAGAAGCCCGTCTCCGGCTGGCAGCATTAATCTGATTTTTCTCCCGTAACCACCGCAGTTTTTAACTGACGCCTGTCATGACGAGCGCATTGCAGAATCTTTCGTTCTGCTCATTTTTTCGTCCTCCAGACATGCACGTAATTATCACGCGCAGATGAGTATGAGGGATTGGAATGCATCTAATAAAAATCTAAGATGGCTGAATTATCCAGATAAAAAAATTCCGTGCAAATACAATGCATGAAAAAAATGCAGATCTTTCTCAATAAATAATAGGGAATTGATACTGAAAGATTAATTTCGTTCTAATTAAATAAGAGAAATCCTACATTCGGTCGAAGTAGATCTTCGGTCGGTATTCATAGTTCGTTCTTTTTTAAGACTGTTTTAAATAACGTTTTAAAATGCAGCCCTGTAATTGACTTATGATATCTTAACACTGTATTTAAGACTATTAAATATATGAACTGATTATGAATATCAGTCGTATGTTGTTTAAATATTTCTGAGTGAATTTATATATACCTACATGTCTGATTCTATAAACTTCGAGCCGAAATCTTTATCGATCTTGAAACGCAATCATGAGCAGAACCAGAGTAATAATATCTCTTATTAAATTGACAAGCAATTTAATAATAATTGTTAATAAACATCTTTATAAAAATATTAATAATAATAAACTGATGTTAATGAGAATCTTAAATCTACGAATAATTTATACATTATAATTGTTTAATTTTGTTCTCTTTTGATTCCGTGTATTGTTTATATATACATTTACCATTATTATTAAAAAAATTACAAGTATCATTTTTAAGTATTACTTTATGAAAATTACAAAGCAAAGAAATAACTTCCTAATTTGCTGATAAATAAAAGCTGCAGAACACGAAATTGATGACGATGGAAATATGGATCGAATACGTTTACGATGGTAAAATTTATTTGGAACATTAATTTCTTAATATTTATTGTCACAGGCAGTACTTAAGAAATTATCTAATTATAATAATCAATAAAAAGTTAAAGCTTATATGTATCGAAAATGAGATTTAAATCGTTTTGCACATAATTATTATTACGCGGATAATCCAGTTGCCGTTTTTCCGAGTTAATGTAGTTTTAACGCGCGTTTCCGAAACAATGTTCAAGCGAGTAATGAAACTTTCCTGATCAATACCTCTTTCATTTTTCATAGCGGTAGACGAACTGTATTTTCTTGTCCGATTCTCTTTGCAGTATCGCAAGCAGTAGAAGTTTTGTCATACGATCGTGTATTGTTCATGAATCTTATGCTATCAATATCTATTTTTGGCATTTACGTTTACATCATTTAACTTCATTTAATTAATGTTATCCGGTTAAGAAAAAAATTTAATCATTGTATGTAAATTTATTGCGAATTACGTATATTATATATTAAATTATTCGAAACGTTTAACATATTTTATGTAATTTTTAACAGACTTTCATTATTAAAGGCGTTTAATTAATAAATTAATTGATATTTTGTTCACTTATTAGATATGAAATTGTATTATGCTTTAATTAGGTTTTAACGTCTAGAAGATAGTATTAAATCAAGAATATAATTGCTATCTTGAATAATAAATTCTTCAGACTACATATCTTTATATATATTTTGAGTATATTAGAATTAATCATATAATATTATCTTCTTGTTGCGAAGTTTTTTCTCGTTTGTTGCAACTAATGCTATATCCATATCGCAATGTACCAGCACTCTTGACAAAAAGTATGAACATCTATTAAATTTAAGCACACACAGCCATTACTCTGCCACGCACGAGTCATTAAAGATTTTTACTTACGCGTTTTATCGCGTTTGTCAGTGAAAAATAGAATCGCACGGTCGCTCGCGTGTGCGGCGGTGATGAAATTTACGCGAGTCTACATCGCCGCTCGTTTATTCGTTCATTCGACTCGCAACTCGAGTTGTCAGGGTATAATTTGTCACATTATATATACGCGCCATTGTAGCGTAAATTGCACAGTATTTATTTGTCGCTTTCGCCACATTTACTTCTTTAAAAAGTGATTCGCGTTATCAGGAAGCGATATTAAAAATCGAGAAAAGCTGATGAAATGGTTTCATACTTCACCCCCATTAACCTGGATTCCCCACCATCGAAAATCAAATTCGCGATAGGTCAAAAATTTAGTGCTCTTTTGTTGCTAATTAGTTGCTCTAGAGCGAATTTTGTTGCTCCAACCGTTTAGCAGCAATAAAAAAAAATGGGGGGGGGTCCAGGTTAATACAAAGCTGGACCCTCCCATAATGAAAAAATACATATAGAGCTGCGATATCAAAAAAACAAATGCACCAGATTTTGTTGCTTTTTTGTTGCTCTAGGATAGTGCAAAAAAATATCGAAAAAATCACACTGTTAAACAAATTCCGATAAATAATCAAAACTGCATTGTCGCGCGTCGCAACGTTATGACCAAAACTTACAT
>NW_017257184.1:757285-768604 GCF_001594055.1 Mycetomoellerius zeteki
CCCGTTTCCGATTTTGTTGCTAACCTTAACATATGAAAAATAATTAGTTTACCAGCATCGGCTCTCGAGCCGAGCACTTTATCGTCTGAAATATTGTTTAAATAATTTGTTACTCGCCAGTTTGTGATACCAAAATGTTCCTTGGTACGTATACTATCGAAATATCCCGTTTCCGATTTTGTTGCTAACCCTAACACATGAAAAATCATTTGTTAAATTTTCCCAATATCATTTTTGTTGATAGATATTATATGAATTCTTTCTATTGTAACATCCGTCCGTCCGTCCGTCCGTCCGAAACGTGTATATTTCGATAATATACGTTCCAAGGAACATTTTGATATCAAAAACTTGCGAGTAACAAATTCTATACATGTAAGTTTTGGTCATAACGTTGCGACGCGCGACAATGCAGTTTTGATTATTTATCGGAATTTGTTTAACAGTGTGATTTTTTCGATATTTTTTTGCACTATCGTAGAGCAACAAAAAAGCAACAAAATCTGGTGCATTTGTTTTTTTGATATCGCAGCTCTATATATATTTTTTCATTATGGGGGGGTCCAGCTTTATATTCACCTGGACCCCCCCCATTTTTTTTTATTGCTGCTAAACGGTTGGAGCAACAAAATTCGCTCTAGAGCAACTAATTAGCAACAAAAGAGCACTAAATTTTTGACCTATCGCGAATTTGATTTTCGATGGTGAGGGGTCCAGGTTAATGGGCGTTCATACTTCAGGGATTATAGGATGCTACATTGTTTGTAGATATATCTATATGGAATGGAATTTGTGAAGTTAGCACGACATTGTATTAATAAAAAAACAGTTCTAGTAGCACTTTTCATAGTTCTACAGTTACATATAAAAATAAAAAAATTCTGCGTTTTTTATACTAAAAATTGAAAATTACAGCATATTAGAACTCTGATAAAACTAGTGATAACTAGTAGATATCGATAGAATTGCGATAAATGACCAGTACGATACTTTTTCTTCAAGTATTGTGCTGTCTTTTGTATTTAAAACGTATTGAATTGATAATTACTGGAATCTTTATTTCAAATTACATATATTGGTAGAATTTGAGTAGTATTGACGGGAATTGTGACCAGAAATGAAAATATTTATCTTTTCTTGTACTTTAGACGGAAAAGTGTCACGCTAGATTCACGAAGTTAGCATGCCATATTTTCATTTTTCGTTTTTTAGTATAAAAAATGCGGAACTTTGTTTGATTTTTATAAGGAACTGTAGGATTGTAAAAATGTGCTGCTGGAACTGTCATTTTTTTTATATTAGTAGTGTGTTATGCTAACTTCACAAATTTTACGAAATAATGCAATTATGCTGCTTCAATTAGTGGTTAGTCCTCGATACAATATTCAGAAGTAATTTTGTATATTTGCACTTTCTTTAGGAATGGTTATTAGTTTTTCTGCAATTTAAAATATTATTTCCGAAGATTGAATTACATTGTTAACTTTCTTAACCTAATTCAACATTTTCTTTTTATGTACAAATTCTTTGAGTAATTTCGAGTAGATGTTTTCCTAATAAAATCTTGGATGCTATTTTCTTATAATTTTCAGGACTTGTTTGAATTCGTTCAATATTTAAATTAATAAGTTTAAAAGTAAAATATTTAAAGTTAAATGCAGAGTCAAGTTTCAATCTTTATTTGTTAAACGCTACTTTATTTCAAACTTTTCTTTTAGTTTGCAATAAAATATGTAAAAAATAATTTTATCTTTATGCTTATAATTCAGAAATTATAAGTAGGTACCTTGGCATTTTTCGTTGGAAATATTCTAAAATTAGACGATCATGAAAGACAATGCACGAGATGTTTTATAAATTACGAATGATTTCGATGCTGCGTATCATACGGAAATGAACTTTTTGTTTTATTGTCACTTCCTGTTGCAGTCTCTGTCTCTAATTTACCGTGAGAACCAATCAAATAACAAGTATGTGTTCGCAGAAATGCAATGTGATGGACAATATTGTCTCACGGAAATGGAGAATTCCTTCGGCCAAGTGATTTGCCGTAATTGCGGATTTTCGCTTTGTCTCTCTCTCTCTCTCTCTCTCCCCTTTCTCCTTTCTCTTACTTTTACTCTCTCTTACTGCTCTTTTGCTCCTTCCTCCATCTCGAAAGTTGGATCTTGACACAACTAATAGGACGACCAAGCATGGTCTTGATATTGCGCCCGCTAAAAAATGCCAACAAATTCTGTAATCGCGCATTTTCTCGTTCGCGAATTCTTTATTTTTAAAATCTTTCTCTCCCTCTCTTTTGCTTCCGCAGTACTCAGCCTGCAGCGACGATGATTAAAAGTGCGCACTCTGTGAAGCGTAATTGGATGACTCCGAATATAATTATAATCTTTTGATTCCTTCGCTGTCCCTCTGTGCAAGGCGCGCGATGAAATTAGTTAGTTACAAATTCCGTCAGAGAAAGAGTTGTACACGGAGTGCTTGTAATTTAATTTAGTGACATATGGGTATGCTATAAATTCTAAGCGGTCTGCTTTTGATGCGTAATCCTAGTTATCGGTTTATTGGCAATTCCGATTCCGATTGCAAATGCGCATCATTTCCGCGTTTGTATATCTATACATACGCAGTTGTGTTACATTGTTTGATGAATTATGTAACATGATATTATAGTTATAATACAATGTAACATTACAATATCATATTGCGATTTATATATTATAATGATTACATTAATGTCAACTATGGATCGTTTCATGTTATCGTGTAAAGGATCGTGACGCATTATATATAATATAATTAATTTATATAATACAATTAAAGTATATATACGATATTATACACAATATATTTATATATATATACAAAAATATCAAATAATAATTTAATTTATTATTTTATAATTATTTATATTGGCAGAGACGTTGAAACGTAATGACCTCTTTTTCAGATTAAATAACTTAATTTTGAATTGTATTTAAGTTCAAGATTGAGAAAATCATTTATCGAAATATCCCATATATATTTTGGAAATGTTATAATATATATTAATCAGAACTATAGTGCTGAAACATTACCGAAACGAGTTAATAGTGAGAAGCGACAGTATCGAGTAGCGCGACTAAGAAAATGAACCGACAAAGTCTTCCGATATTAAGTGACGCGCGATGCAAATGCAGTCAAAGACCGGCGAGCACTTTAAAGTCCCCTTTAAGATCGCGACATTGACAAGGAGTGTATATATATATATATATATATAGATAAAAAGATTATTTTACGCGATGTCGATGAACTCAGGCTTCGATCCGTTTGCTTCGTCCTCGCCGAGCTTGTCTGATATCGATGATATGAGACTGCCTGCATCACCGGCAATTTTTATCGCGCACTTTAACACGCTTCTCAAGATAACGCGTTTCCTAGTCTACCTCGCCATCTTTTCCGTCTTTGGCATTATCGAATACATATTCTGTATGCTAAAAATTGCGTTTTTGATATGCTTTCGTTAGTATTTTTTGATTGGCCATTGCCTCGTTGTTATTGTCGCTGTTGCTGCTTCACCGAGAAATTGAGACGAATCATATCGGAGGTATCTAAAGCGTGCGGTATTAAATTACTTTCACTAGCCGGTTGGTGGAAGAATTATGAGGCACGACGATAAGAACGAGCGGAGTTGCAGAGTGCAGTAATAAACGTGCAAGATTCTTGTCCCATGTCTCTTGGATGGCAGTAGTTAATTGAGCTCCTTTCCTTTTTCTCCGCTAAAATTAATTTCGATTTTCTTTATCTTTTTCAGCAAACGTGACAACGAAGTGAGAAAAACGAGAAATCTTCAATTTATAAAGTTGCTCGTGGATTTTATAAAAATGTATTAAAGATGTGAAATGCCGCGGTCTAATGCAAATGAATTGAACGTTTGCTTTTTTTTTATATGAAATAATACTAAGAAGTTAGAAATGGAAGGAATCGGCGCTGTAATAATTGGGCTAAATTAATAATAACGATATTTTTGTTCACGAATAAATTGATCATACGAAAATATCGTTATTAATTTAGCGCAATTATTACATCGCCGATTCCTAATAACCTATTTCTAATTTCTTAATATTATTTTAATTTAAGAGGAATCTAATTTTATTTTAATTATTATAACTTGAAATAGTTCTTTTTTATATAACTTTTTATATGAGAGAAATGAAACATCATAGTATTATTTTGAGTTGGATATTTTGGTAAACTTTGAGAGAGAGAAAGAGAGAGAGAGATGCTCTGAAAATATTACTTGCATATTTTTTATAATTTTTTAACATTTTCATTTAGATCTAATGTTGGAAATTTAATTTATAATAATTTACATTATAATACGAATTATTTCGTATCACATGCATTAGAAAAAGAGTTTGATTTCATCAATTGGATTTCTGGTGGAAAATGGACAAATCAGAATTTTCTGATTATGTATTAGAATTCCAGATAATCATGTGTCTAATTATGATGACTAGAATTCTGATTGATATGGTAGAATATTCTGGTTCCTTCATTTTCAGTTAGAAATTTATCTCAGTATTCCATTGAAGAATTAAAAAAATTTTATTTTTTAATTTTGTGTGTGTGTGTGTGTGTGTGTGTGTGTGTGTGAGAATCTTGAAAAAAAAAGACGATTAGTTGCGATATTTAATTAAAAGATACGATTAAAAAATTTTATCAGACTTGTGGAAATGACCTGATTCTATAGTTTGCTTCTCCTTTTGTCGGAATTTCCGGAATACGTGAGCACTGTTTGCGAAGTTTAAACGACGAAGCCAGTTTTTCAATTTGCCATACGGACGCTGCGTGCGATAATACGTCGAATTTTTTCGGATGCCAACGGCATTGCAAAGCTTTCCCGATCGAACGATTTCGACGACGTGAAACGCGAATGAAAAGAACTTCAGAAAACCCGTTAATAGACTGTTGGACGGTTAAAACTTCCAAAGAATTCCATCACGAGGATGGCTATTGAACTAGAGATTTTTGAGGCCAGTAGAGGCGAGAATTTGGAAAGTGCAGTGAGAAATTTAATTTACTCTCTAGTTTTTAGAATAGAGGTATATAGGCTTTTTTTTACGTTACGTAATTCATCAAATGTTCTTGAAATAATATGTTAGAATAGGTATTAGAAAAGTATTACTTGCATAGAAAATATTTTGATATGTATAATATTAGTATTTACTAAATGTTTAAATTATAATCTATTACTTTCTAAAAAAATATCTAATATTTAATAATTTATAATCTTTAACTATCACTTTAAAATAAATATTTATACTAATATTGATTAGTGTACTTACATATTTAAGATTTTCAAGTGCTATTTATATACTGATTATTTAATTAACAAAAGTTTTTAATAAAATTTAATAAAATAAGGCATTAGGTGAGGACGACTTGAGTGCCAAAGTTTTTCCTTCGTCCATTTCTGTCATAAAGTCTTTGACGACGGAATGTTTTTGGTTCCCACGGCAGTCCCCAAGAATTCTTGGCAAGCCGATTAATGGGCTATTAAATTTGAAATTTTGGAAAAACTTTTCGTTGTCGCAGACTTACTCATTTCTCACTCACTTTCTCATCTACGACCTGCCCAATAACAAAGAAAGGAGGAAAAAGGGTTGCGCTTTGTGCCGCGCATAGGTTCAGGCAAGATTCCACTGGGAAGTTTAGCAAGGTTGATTAGTTCATCAATCAATGACGAAGTGTTTACCGCCTCGGCATCCGATCAATTATCGACTGATCGGTAGTGTCGGTCGACGCGAAGCGTCGCGGCGCTCCACTCCGCTTACGTCTCGAACGCTTTCGCAATTTTGAAGCGTCGCGAGGTCATTGATTGATCGTCGAAGCCAACTTTCTTCTCTGACGCGTTATCCCTTCTTCCTTCCTTGTCCTTTACCATCGTCTTTTTCGTCCATATCGAATTAATCGACCAAGTGCATTGTCTTAAGAAATTGCTTCGCCGCAAACATTTCTCGGGACGTTCAGTTATTTCCTTTTTTGACATAACTGCATTATCACGGAAATCCATCTTTTTGACGATTATAGGTATCTCTCATATTCGGTACAAATATATCTTTATGAGAAACTTCGAATTACAATAAGGACTATGCCCAGTTTGGACCCCGGCTGAGCAGCATTGAGACCTAGCTAGGATTGTAGAGCATCAAAAAAAGATTAAAAAGTTCCATATGCACAACTTTGTAAAATGAGTCCCTTGAGCTGTTCAAAGTTCGCTATTATGACCACGTATTGTGTACCATGTAGGACTGATTTTATTCGATTTCTCGAATCATCTAGTATCTGGAATATGTCCAATCTTGACGAAGACAACTAAAATCTTTTTTGGACCCCAAATGAATAGTTATAAGTGATATATATTAATCGATGAAGAGGGGAGAGAGACACTCAAAGTATGAAACAAAAGGTTTTAATTGCCTAATTGAAATGTGGCCAATATATGTTCTAGGAGCACTCAGGAAACCTCTCCTATAAAGTTAGGCTTATGGAATTTTAGGTATGTCTCAAAGTTGTTCATCCGGGACCCAAATTTCCCTGTAAAACTGGACATAGTCCTTTATCGTTCACGTATAAATTCTTGATGCTTTTAGTTTTTCTGCATGAGAAAATAATCGGGATAAACTGATGAGTCTTTTTGCAGCAGGATAATTTTTTTGCTTTTAATATTTAATAAAATTAGCACAGTTTTAATGTACTGTTTTCAAAAGTTATAAATGTAAATCAAAATGTATCGTTATAATCAAGAAATTTCTTATTATAATTTGTGTACATACTTTTAATTCTGGCACGTGAAATTGGTTGCTTGCAAAAAGTCATCTTACAAGAGAGAAGATTTATACGTACATATAGATAAGTTTTTATAATATTAAATGCTGATAATTGCGGTGTGTTTCATACCAACGTAAGCTACTTTAATAGGGAGATTAATTATACATCGAAAGTTCTCATAGGAAAATATGGAGATTGTGATAATTTTCGGATTATAAGCTATAAGGTGGCCGATGGTATCGCATATAATTTGTGCACGGAACATTTCACGCCAATGGCAAAACATAATTGATAATAAATGTAAGAAGTAAAAGTATTAAATATTGATTAAAATTTTTATGAAATAATGTACGTATTAAATTTGTATTCGAATGAACAATTTATTAAATATTAAATGTAAATAGAATAATTTTACTCATCGCATATATCCCAGCGTACTATATATCATTTTTATTAGAATTATTTTTATACGATACTTTAGGAATTTTTTATATTTTAACATGTCAAGTATTTTATATGTATAGCTGACATGTAGTTAATTAATTCTAGAAGAGAATTTTTTTGCAATTTTTAAAAATTAAGAAAAAATAAAATAAAATTACCACAGAAAATGATAACTCAACCTTTTTTTCTTGATTTATTAAAATCATACAATTTTTATCTTTCTGAACTTTATCGATCTTCATGTAAAAATAATAAATCATTTGGTATTTAAATTTCTCAGTTGAGACATAATAAATTTTATTCGTCAAATTAAAGATATAAGGATTAATATGACGATAATGGCGCTTTCATCGAAATTAATTTGAAATGAACTGAACGGATATATTCGACATGTATTTTGCTGCGCGTAAATATTTCGCGGAGTTAAGACCGGATCTTTGCATAATGCATACAGCATAAGAGAATTAATTAATCAAAATCTTTCATTTCATGAAAAAGAAAGATACTCCGATTGATTGATTCATTTATACTTTATGCAAAAAGGTCTGGTGCTCCTCTCTTTATTTGATATACACAGTCCATTGGTGTTTACAACGCACTGCACGTTGCGTCGTTGTGTTCGGAAGGTCGCTGTGTTATCACATGCGTCGAAGTTCGAGCAAGATGGTAACACGATGCGTCCCGCTCTGGGTTCCATCGTCGTAATGTCGTCATTACTCCTGATCATAACGTTATCCCGATAAGGGGAAATGCAGCATTCCTTCCGTAGTTAGGGCCTCTCTCATCAACCTCTAGTTAAGTGAATCGACGATTAACTCGCAGAAGTGCCAACATAGTTCAATGTATCAGAACTCTCTCTTCCTCTTCGAAGATAAACTGTGTTTACTTGTTGCAATTATGATGGCTGGTTTAATCATCGAACTTAACCAAAGATTGGTGAAAAAGGCTCTTAATGATGATCAAGTCGCGCTGATTAACTATTATTTTGAATGATTCGTAGACGTATCGAGATGATGACTCGATCGTGGCATTAGATATATTGCGTGATTATTCACATTTATATAAAAAGTAAAAACGGAATTAATATAACGGAAGGATAATTGCAAATTATTGTTTCGCGATATTCACGAGCGGTACTTTTGAAATCAAATGTATTTCATATTGCATGATTTGTACATTTGAGCCTTTTGCCCGCTCAAATATACCATTTCTAAATTGAAAGTACAGATTACTTCGGGATTATGCTTTATATCGACTACATTTTAATAATAATTGGAAACGCAAAGAGAATAGAACAAATAATTATGTTACAGTAAATTTAATATTTCGTAGCAGTGATAAATTGACAAATGCACGCCTCTTGGCATTCCTTTCTGAGGTGTATTATATTTGCATTATATTTACGCTATTGATAATTTGTTGTTATTTGTACAGTAAGATTTGTATTCAAGTCGTGCTGTTTGTTATATTACCTTTCGAATCGTATAAATAATGACAAATGACGAGGACTGTGAAGTGCGATCATCTCTCGCGAATAATCATTATCATTTCACGTGATTAACTAATTTGTAAACATATATATTTAGACGGCGGGAGAACCGCGTAAAGCGCCACATGATCATTGTATTTTGATTATTACAGCGCGTGTGAAGCGCCATATAATCATTATATTTTGATTATTACAGCGCGCGCAATAATAATTAATCGTATTTTCACGAATGTTGTGTTGTGCAACCGAGAAATTTAAGAGAAAGAGAAGGTCTAGATGACACTGGGTAACAGTGGAACAACAATGGTATAAACATTATTTACTTGTTATTTATAGATTTAAATTAAACGTTGATAATTTTATACGCGTAATAATTACTTTTTGAAATATTAAGTATACTTGATGTGTATTGAGGTTGATGTAATGTAGATCTATTCGTATTTTGTAGTTCAACATAGTTTGCAACATAGTTTACTTTGTTATTGTGCGTTATATCAGTGAGTCAGAAATAATTTAAATCTGAGATAATGGATCTATGAAAATTGTATGAGACATACATAAAAGATATAGATGTGCGTATATCGAGCTATTGATACAGTTATAGTATAAGAATAACAGTAATAACGGTAATAAAACAGTAATAATATAAGAATAACAGTAATAATAAAACAATATTTTTTGTAGATCCACACATTACTTATAGATGGCTAGAACACATTGATGCTAACATTTGTAATTCTGTGGTCCATAATAATTGAATAACATATATGTAATCATTTATTGTGCATATATAGATGCACATAAACACAAATAATTTCATAAAATAGAGCCTGTTATATAATTTATGTCACATCGAATATTTATTATTATACGTTAGAATGTCTATTGCGATATTCGCTAATTATATTATTTGTATAGGACATATTTGCAAACAGAAAGGAAATGATGTGACACATTTGATGGTGCAGTAATTTTTGTAAAATAAGAACTGTCTCTAAATATAAAAATATTACTCTTTATATTTTTTGTTAAGTACTTTATAAATATAATGAGAGATTTTCAGGGTTGTGAAAATTATGAAAATGTAATATTTTAATAATGTATGTGTGTGATAATTAGATTATTTTTAAATATTTAGTATATTATTTAGTATACATGCAACAGAACACATGTATAATATCAAATACGTAATATTTGTAAAGTACAGAATACACGTAATATCTAACTTAAAAGATTAAAAGATAAAATTAGTTGAAATATCATCTCAGCTGTATGAACTTGCAAATGTTGCGCAATATCATTGCAATGGTTAACTTTGTTTCGAACTTAATCTTACTGAATCTATCGTGATCTTCATATTTTTATATTAGAATTTATTAATTGATCTGTAGAATTTCCATATCTTCTTTGAAATAAATTTAAGTATCGTGCGATGATTGTAGGATTTCTTTATTACGTAACAAAGAAACAAGACTTTAGAAATATTAACATATATTGATTTTTGTAAGTGCTTCTAAGAATCTATTTAATTATTTAAATTTTATTACTTAGGAAGAACAAAAAAAGGAGAAAAGCGATAATGATCACATTATTCGTATATCGAATTTAGCGCATAAATTTGCCGCATAATGTACAATAAACGCAATATTATAATGATTGTTTGTGACGCGTGCTTTATTTTTTAGGTACGGGGAAACGAACGTTATGGTAGATAAATAATAATTTCCGTCGACGACATGAGTGGTTGGGAAGGAAAAACTTGTGGGGCGGCTTTACAGATATGGGATACGACGGTGTACGAATTTATGAAATGCGCCGTCTCGCAGAGGTTTTACGGGCCCTCGATATCGTAGAGAGGGCTGTGCGAGACGTAATTTACGGTCGCATACGCGTAGGAACGGCGGGAGTAGCGGGAGTAGACGAAGTAAATAGTTGAGAAATTTCAGTGGCGGATTAAGGCCCGCAGAAATTGAGCGGCGATGCGATGTCTGGGGCGACTTAGTTATCTGCGGGCGCGGTTCAGTCGTTCGGCGCAAGTCTTCTCACGTTTCCATTATTCTAAGGCCGCCGGCGAGAAAGTTTCCGCCACCCTTCTATCGCGCGGGGAAGGAAAAGTTTCGCAATCAAAATAAGAAGACACGAGTAAGCAAGACGGAATCTATCGGACTGAGGTTTTTACAAGAAGAGAGAACAGATGTACGCGATGCCATGTATGCGGTATACAGTCAGAAGTTACGGAAGTCACATGTACATCACCGTACACGTTATGTCTCCGATGTAACCGCATTGTAGAATTACGTTCACAGAGAGAAAAATGTTTGGTATTTGTAACTATAATTATATATTACTATAATTATGATTATTATAGTAGTAATAATCCTAATTATAGTAATATATAATTATAATTACAAATACCAAACATTTTTCTCTCTGTGTTCGATCATTCAAATGTGTATGTCGTGACACAGATTTTAGGATAAAATAGAAGGAATTTATGGAATAGATATATAAGATTTCAGAATTAATTATTTCAACACTGTTAAATCTATAGTGTCAAATTTAACTTAACGTGA